>NC_079192.1:183632334-183953470 GCF_029499605.1 Hyla sarda | reverse complement strand
AGTCAGTGTTTCCCTACCAGGGGGCCTCCAGCTGTTGCAAAAACTACAACTCTCAGCATGCCCGAACAGCCAAAGGCTGTCCGGGCATGCTGGGAGTAGTAGTTTCACAACAGCTGGAGGCCCCCTGTTAGAAAAACACTGAGCTAAGTGTAAAAGGAAGAAGTAGTAAAATAAAAAAAAACTTTTGCTCACCTAATCCCGGTCCCTGCAGATGCCGTTCCCCTCCGTGCGGTCCGGGGTGTCCTCTCTTCACTATTCATCTTCTAGGACCTTTTCACTTTTCAGCCAATCACAGGCCGCAGTGGTGTAAAGCCTGTGATTGGCTGAAGGGGAAAGGACTTGTTCTGCAGGAAATACACTAGGTTTGAAATCTGCCGGCAAACCTAGTGTATTTGCTGCAGGACAAGAAGGTGACAGAGGGGGGAATGTAACAAGGGGGGGGGGGGGGAATGTGACAGAGGGGGGAATGTGACAGGGGGGGGGGATGTGACAAGGGGGGGGAATGTGACGGGGGGGGGAATGTGACAAGGGGGGGAATGTGACAAGGGGGGGGGAATGTGACAAGGGGGGGGTAATGTGACAAGGGGGGGTAATGTGACAAGGGGGGGAAATGTGACAAGGGGTGGGGAATGTGACAAGGGGGGGAATGTGACAAGGGGGGGAATGTGTCAGGGGGGGGGAATGTGACAAGGGGGGAATGTGACGGGGGGGGGATGTGACAAGGGGGGAATGTGACAAGGGGGGGAATGTGACAGGGGGGGGGGGGGATGTGACAGGGGGGAGAATGTGACAAGGGGGGGAATGTGACAGGGGGGGAATGTGACAAAGGGGGGGGAATGTGACAGGGGGAAGAATGTGACAAGGGAGGGGGGAGAATGTGACAAGGGAGGGGGGAGAATGTGACAAGGAGGGGGGAGAATGTGACGAGGGATTTGACAAGGGAGAGGGGGGAATGTGACGGGAGATGTGAAATGGGCGGAGGGAGATGTGAAATTCAGTAAAAAAAATTGTACCGCTTTTGGTACAAATTTCCAGACAGAATCATAACCGCCAGAGAGGTTAAGGCCCAAATGGGCTGAGTCCTTAAAGGGGTACTCCGGTGAAAAACTTTTTTTTTTTTTTTTAATCAACTAGTGCCAGAAAGTTAAACAGATTTGTAAATTACTTCTATTAAAAAAATATGAATCCTTCCTGTACTTATTAGCTGCTGAATACTACAGCGGAAATTCTTTTCTTTTTGAAACACACAGCTGTCTGCTGACATCATGAGCATAGTGCTCTCTGCTGACATCTCTCTGTCCATTTTAGGAACTGTCCAGAACAGCATATGTTTGCTATGGGGGATTTCCTTTTACTCTGGACAGTACCTAAAATGGACAGAGATGTCAGCAGAGAGCACTGTGCTCATGATGTCAGCAGACAGCTCTGTGTTTCAAACGGAAAATAATTTCCACTGTAGTATTCAGCAGCTAATAAGTACGAAGAATTAAGATTTTTTCAATAGAAGTAATTTACAAATCTGTTTAACTTTTTAAGTTTTTCACTGGAAGTACCCCCTTTAAACCCCTTCAGGACGGAGCCCATTTTGGCCCTTAAGGACTGGAGCGTTTTTTGCACATCTGACCACTGTCAATTTAAACATTAATAACTCTGGAATGCTTTTAGTTATCATTCTGATTCCGAGATTGTTTTTTCGTGACATATTCTACTTTAACATAGTGGTAAATTTTTGTCGACACTTGCATCCTTTCTTGGTGAAAAATCCGTAAATTTGATGAAAAATTCGAAAATTTAGCATTTTTCTAACTTTGAAGCTCTCTGCTTGTAAGGAAAATGGATATTACGAATACATTTTTATTTGGTTCACATATACAATATGTCTACTTTATGTTTGCATCATAAAATTGACGTGTTTTTACTTTTGGAAGACACCAGAGGGCTTCAACGGTCAGCAGCAATTTCCGATTTTTCACAAAATTTTCAAACTCAGTATTTATCAGGGACCAGTTCAGGTTTGAAGTGGATTTGAAGGGTCTTCATATTAGAAATACCCCATAAATGACCCCATTATAAAAACTGCACCCCCAAAGTATTCAAAATGACATTCAGTCAGCGTTTTAACCCTTTAGGTGTTTCACACGAATAGCAGCAAAGTGAAGGAGAAAATTCACAATCTTCATTTTTTACACTTACATGTTCTTGTAGACCCAATTTTAGAATTTTTACAAGGGGTAAAAGGACAAAATTTTTACTTGTATTTGTAGCCCAATTTCTCTCGAGTAAGCACATACCTCATATGTCTATGTAAATTGTTCGGCGGGGCGCAGTAGAGGGCTCAGAAGGGAAGGAGCGACAAGGGGATTTTGGAGAGTACGTTTTTCTGAAATGGTTTTTGGGGGGCATGTCACCTTTAGGAAGCCCTTATGTGCCAGAACAGCAAAAAAAAAAACCACATGGCATACCATTTTGGAAACTAGACCCCTCGGGGAATGTAACATGGGATAAAGTGAACCTTAATACCCCACAGGTGTTTCACGACTTTTGCAAATGTAAAAAAAAAAATAGAATTTTTACCTAAAATGCTTGTTTTCCCAAAAATTTTTAATTTTTAAAAAAGCAGAAAATACCCCTAAAAATTTGAAAACCCAATTTCTCCCGATTCAGAAAACACCCCATATGGGGGTGAAAAGTGCTCTGCTGGCGCACTACAGGTCTCGGAAGAGAAGGAGTCACATTTGGCTTTTTGAAAGCAAATTTTGCTCTGGGGGCATGCCGCATTTAGGAAGCCGCTATGGTGCCAGGACAGCAAAAAAAAAACCCACATGGCATATCATTTTGGGAAACTAGACCCCTCGGGGAACGTAACAAGGGGTTAAGTGAACCTTTATACCCCACAGGTGTTTCACGACTTTTGCATATGTAAAAAAAAATTTTTTTTTTTACCTAAAATGCTTGTTTTCCCAAAAATTTTACATTTTTAAAAAGGGTAAAAGCAGAAAATACCCCCCAAAATTTGTAACACAATTTCTCCCGAGTACGGCGATACCCCATATGTGGCCCTAAACTGTTGCCTTGAAATACGACAGGGCTCCAATGTGAGAGCGCCATGCGCATTTGAGGCCTAAATTAGGGACTTGCATAGGGGTGGACATAGGGGTATTCTACGCCAGTGATTCCCAAACAGGGTGCCTCCAGCTGTTGCAAAACTCCCAGCATGCCTTGTAGACAGTCAACGGCTGTCCGACAATACTGGGAGTTGTTTTGCAACAGCTGGAGGCTCCGTTTTGGAAACAGTGGCGTACCAGACGTTTGTCATTTTTATTGGGGAGGGGAGGGGGGCTGTGTAGGGTTATGTGTATATGTAGTGTTTTTTACTTTTTATTTTATTTTTTGTGTTAGTGTAGTGTAGTGTTTTTAGGGTACAGTCACACGGACGGGGGTTCACAGTAGTTTCTCGCTGGCAGTTTGAGCTGCAGCAGAAAGTTTGCGGCAGCTCAAACTTGCAGCCAGATACTTACTGTAATCCTCCGCCCATGTGAGTGTACCCTGTACGTTCACATTGGGGGGGACATCCAGCTGTTGCATAACTACAACTCCCAGCATGCCCGTTGGCTGTCGGTGACTGCTGAGAGTTGTAGTTTTGCAACAACTGTAGGCACACTGGTTATGTATCACTGAGTTTGTGACCTAACTCAGTGTTTCACAACCAGTGTGCCTCCAGCTGTTGCAAAACTACAACTCCCAGCATGTACGGTGCATGGTGTAAGGTGACTGCTGAGAGTTGTAGTTTGCAACAGCTGGAGGCACACCGGTCGTGAAACACTGAGTTAGGTAAAAAAAAAACTCTGAGTTTCACAACCAGTGTGCCTTCAGCTGTTGCAAAACTACAACTCTCAGCAGTCACCGACAGCCAACGGGCATGCTGGGAGTTGTAGTTATGCAACCAGCAGATGCACCACTACAACTCCCAGCATGCACTTTAGCTGTTTGTGCAAGCTGGGAGTTGTAGTTATACAACAGCTGAAGGTACACTTTTCCATAGAAAGAATGTGCCTCCAGCTGTTGCAAAACCATAAGTCCCCGCATGCCCATAAGGGAATGCTGGGAGTTGTGGTGGTCTGCCTCCTGCTGTTGCATAACTACAGCTCCCAGCATGCCCTTTTTGCATGCTGGGAGCTGTTGCTAAGCAACAGCAGGAGGCTGTCACTCACCTCCAACGATCCAGACGCTGCAGGTCAGTCCCGCCGCTGCTCCTGGGGCCCCGATCCCAACATTAACGCCGGGGATCGGGGTCCCCAGCACCCGGGGTGCACGTCCCGCACCCGCTCACGTCCTCCAGAAGAGGGGCGGAGCGGGTGCGGGAGTGACACCCGCAGCAGGCGCCCTGATTGGTCGGCCGGTAATCCGGCCGACGAATCAGGGCGATCGTGAGGTGGCACCAGTGCCACCTCACCCCTGCAGGCTCTGGCTGTTCGGGGCCGTCAGAGACGGCCCCCAACAGCCAGTAATTCCGGGTAATCGGGTCACTGGAGACCCGATTGACCCGGAATCGCCGCAGATTGCTGGACTGAATTGTCCAGCGATCTGCGGCGATCGCCGACATGGGGGGGCATAATGACTCCCCTGGGCGATATGCCGGGATGCCTGCTGAACGATTTCAGCAGGCATCCGGCTCCGGTCCCCAACCGGCTAGCGGTGGGGGCCGGAATTCCCACGGGCGTATGGATACGCCCTCGGTCCTTAAGGACTCGGGATGCAGGGCGCATCCATACGCCCTATGTCCTGAAGAGGTTAAGGACCCATGACCCGGTCCTGCGATATAATGCGGGGTCACATGGCGATCCCGCATCATATCGCGGCGGGCCCAACGTCATAGTGAAGCCGGGACCCGCCGCTAATAGCTTGCGGCACCGATCGCGGAGCCACGCGCTATTAATCCTTTAGCCGCGCGCTCAAAGCTGAGCCGCGTGGCTAAAAACGAAAGTGAAAGTGCCCGGCTGGCTCAGGGAGCTGTTTGGGATCGCCGCGGCATCCCGAACAGCTGTAGCACAGGAAAAGGTCTTCTTACCTTCTCCTGCGCTGTCCGATCACCGAATGAATGCTTCAAGCCTGAGATCCAGGCTTGAGCAATCAATCGCTGAAAACACTGATTGATCCATTCCTATGGAGATGAATCAATCAGTGTTAAAGATCAGTTAATGCAATGTTATAGCCCCCTATAGGAGCTATATATTGCATAAGAAAAGTGTAAAAAAATCATTAACCCTTTGAATTTTCCCTTCCCGTAATAAAAGTTTGAATCACCCGTCATTTCCAAGAATAAAAAAAAACATTGTAAATAAAAATAAAAATGTGGTATCGCCACGTGCGGAAATGTCCGAATTATATAAATATACTGCTTTTTAAACTGCATGTTCAATGAATAAAAAGTGATAAAAAAGTCTGACCAGAACAAAAATTGTACCGCTAAAAACTTCAAAAAATGAGCCCTCATAGCGCCCTGAACACAGAAAAATAAAAAAGTTATAGGGGTCAGAAGATGACCATTTTAAACGTATAAATTTCCCTTCATGTATTCATGATTTTTTTCGGAAGTGATACAAAATCAAACCTATATAAGTAGGGTATCATTTTAACCGTATAGACCTACAGAATAAAGATAAGGTGTCATTTTTGCCGAAAAATGTACTGCCTAAAAACGGAAGCCCCCAAAACTTACAAAATAGTGTTTTTTCATCAATTTTGTCGCACATTGATTTTTTTTCCCATTTCACCGTAGATTTTTGGGTAAAATGACTAATGTCATTACAAAGTAGAATTAGTGACGCAAAAAGTAAGCCATCATATAGAATTTTAGGTGACAATTTTAAAGAGTTATGATTTTTTAAAGTTAAGGAGGAAAAATTGAAAATGAAAAAACGGAAAAAGCCCGGGTCCTTAAGGGGTTAATCAGAATGTCTTTATTATGAACCTTTTTTTGATGATCCCCAAGGAGAAGCTCAAGAGAGGGTGCACTCTTTAGATATTAGAAAGTCTGTCCTTATTTACTGTACTTTGATAGATCTGAGACCTTGAAAATTTTAGAATAATTTTTCAGTTTCGGGGCCAACAAAGGAAAAATGGCACCCAAAGCTTTACGGTTGAGATCAAATACACTGTGCTGAATAACTTTTTGTCTTCAGGACAGTCCCTCTTAGAAGGAATTAAGACACAAGCTTTACCCCAGCTTTTGGGCTAAACTGTCAGGTTTCCCTAGATTAAATCTGTTAAACCACCACGTGAGGATTACACTGTACCTTCAACAAGTGCTATAGGCTGGATAGCCTTTCTGCAAAAAAGTTAGTGCATTTGGAGCTCCACTTGTTGCTCCCAATCACTGCATAGTTCAAAATCCCAGGGCTAAGCATGCTTTTACTATAGCAGGGGTATTTTTGCAAACACAAAGTAAAGCACTCACGATTCCTTGTACTTCTTCACCATCTGGTATTTTTTTATTTTCTTACTTTCTGGTATGAAGAACATAGAGAATTAACACTGCTTACAGCTATTTTGTAGCTACAGTATCTCCAAGTTCAAGTCAGGATCTGAGACACGATGTTTCAGGGTCCACCCCCTTACTCATTCGTACTAGATCCTTCACACCGATCTCCATATGTCTATCCTGACACATCCTTGTTCAATTTAGTGAGATACATTTTAAAAAATACATGAATTTCTTATAAATTTACATAGCATACATATTGAATTATTTATATACATTGCAAAACTTATCTAAAATTTACATATCTCATTCAATCCGGAAGGCTGTAAAGTTTCAAGTTCTGTTATCCAAACTACTTCCTTCTGTAATAAGTTTTTTTTATTGATCTCCTCTAGAGATGAGCGAACTTACAGTAAATTCGATTCGTCACGAACTTCTCAGCTCGGCAGTTGATGACTTTTCCTGCATAAATTAGTTCAGCTTTCCGGTGCTCCCGTGGGCTGGAAAAGGTGGATACAGTCCTAGGAGACTCTTTCCTAGGACTGTATCCACCTTTTCCAGCCCAGCGGAGCACCGGAAAGCTGAACTAATTTATGCAGGAAATGTCATCAACTGCAGAGCTGAGAAGTTCGTGACGAATCGAATTTACTGTAAGTTCGCTCATCTCTAATCTCCTCATTCACACCTTGCTGTATTTGTTCAATTACTTGTCATCTTAATTCATTTACACAATGACCCTTTTCTAAAAAAAAATCCTGGCAACTGATGTTTCTTCAAATTTATTCTCTTGTGCACTAAATATTTTTGTTTCTAAAGTTTTTCGTATAGCAGATTTATGTGCTCAGAATTCTTGTTTTCTCGGTCGCTCTTCATTGGGGGACACCTTACTCATGAGTATATGCTCTTGCCACTAGGAGGTGCTGACACTAGGGAAAAAAGTCGTCTCCTCCCTGGCAGGATATACCCGCCCACCTACAGTGAGGAAATCAGTTTTAGCTAGTGTTATTTTCCTAGTTTCAGACTAAAAGTTTAGTTTTTCTCTCCTTTTTTATTTTTTCTAGCATGGGGCGACAGGAGTATGGCGCTGCCTAATCCCCCACAAGCGAACTAGGGGCACGGTGCATTGGAATGGGAATGACCCGTTAACCCCTCCTCGCCAACAACCAACGCGCGAGTCGGGAGATTTAGGCAGCTCCTTCCTCTCCGGCCTGCATGCTGCTAAGGGCCGTCCACACTGATGCGAAGCTGCGCCCCCTTTCCCCGTTGCCGGGGTTCGGCGCGGGCTAAAGCAGCTCGGCGAGAGCTGAGGTCCGGCCAGTTATTCCCCTCTGCCAGAGCAGCGGCTTAGCAGCCTCTTATAGTGCACTGCTGTCAGCTGTCGCCCCTCCAGGGGCTGCTGGCTGCCGATATAGCTCTGCAGGCAGCACTTGCAGGGTACCCTGCCCAATGTTCCCCTCTTTTAGCATATTTTAGTTCTTGTTAAAAAAAAAAAAAAAAAAAGTTTGTATGTAATTCTTGGTCTCTCAGACCATTTGAGGGTGTTTATACTATACTTTATACTACTCAATACTGGTATTGCAGTTTTATTTTTTATTGCAGCCTTAGCCGGCCTGGTCTATTCTAATCCGATATTGTTGCTCCCTGTCTTGGAGCATATGAACACTGCCGTGACGTTTTTTTTTCCAGGGATTCAAGTTCCCTTGGAACCGGGGGTCATATTCCAGCAATGGGTTCCCTTCATCCACTGAGAGCCATACAATGAGCAAGTTCTATTGTGTTCCTGCAGACGCTCAGGTTTCTTTTACGATTCCTCATCTGTCAGGTCTGCTAACAATCCATCTTAGGGGTGCTTTTCTTGGCATTCCCTTCTCCACAGGCTATGGCATACGCGGCTGGTGAAACGGATCCCCTGTTCCAGCGCATGGTCCGCAGGGGAATTCTCTTGTGTGGGCATGGAGTTCACGTGATCTTATTCTGCCAGACAGTAGTCTCACCTGTTACTCAGTTCATGTCTGCCCCTACCGCGACTCGCATTCGATACCCCACTGCTGGTGTGAGGTGCCCGAGGGTGTGCTCCATAGCATACTATGGACCCTTACCAGTGAACCACACTGTAGTCTGCATTTTTTTTTCACTGCCGCATCTCAGGGTTGACATTTCTGCGGCTAGAGCCCGGTACCTCACTACTGTGTGAGGCGTCCGATGGAGTGTCCCGTTGTCTCCTAGGGGCAAATACCTGTAAGTCATACAGTGGTCTGCATGGTTGCCTACACCACTTGTCATGCATCAAACGGTTGATGTATCTGCAGCTGGAATTCCGGTACCTCTCTGCTGTGTCAGGTGTCCGGAGTGTCCCGTTATCTACTTCGGACCCATGCCAGTAAGTCGGACAGGGCTCTGCATGGTTGCCTACAGCGCCTGTCCTATATCAAACGGCTGATATATCTGCGGCTGGAGTCCCAGTACCCCACTGCGGTGCGAGGTACCGACGGAATGACTCGCTGTCTACTATGGACCCATACCAGTGAGCCGGACAGTTGTCTGCATGGTTTCCTGTAACCGCCTCTCACGTCACACAGCTGATTACTGCGGTTGGAGTTCTGGTACCTCTCCACTGTGCAAGGTGCAGACGGACCGACTCCTTGCCTACTATGGACCCTTGCCAGTAAGCCAGACTGTTGTCTACATGGTTCCATGCAACCGCCTCACCCTGTCACACGGCTGACATATCCATGGTTGGATTTCTGGTACCTCTCTACGGTGCAAGGTACAGACGGACCGACTCCTTGTCTACTATGGACCCATACCAGTAGTTCTCTGCATGGTTTCCTAAACCTACTGGCACCCATTGCATGGCTGGCGAAGCTGCGGATGGAATTAAGGTACCTCACTCCTGTGTGGTGTCCAAGGGGTGTCCCATTATCTCCTATGGACCCATACCAGTGAGCCAGACAGGGGTCTGCATGTGGGTCCACACCGCATGTCATGTTTTTCTAATCCACCTGTTACCGTCCTTATTACTGTCGATGCTGCGGCTGTAGTCCGCTGTCCTTTTCCAGGTGCAGTTCCGCAGTGTGTGTATCTGTGGGTTCTTGTCACCCTTTCTACTTGTAAGTCACTCTGTTTCTGCAGGTTTCCTGCACCACATACCTTCTTCATTGGATGTCTGCACTTTTTTTTTGTGTGGCAGTCTTGGTACTCCACTACTATCATGAGGTCCCCATGTCTGTGTCCCTCCTTATACAAGGGCAGCTCGGTAGGTGTGGAACCCACCTTTCATTCTGTTCGGCGGGGTAAGCCTCAGGTTCTCCTGATATTTTGCTTCCGCGGTCCTGTGGCGATTCACCACTTCTGTTCTGACATGGGGCCTGTGGGGCGACTGTCAGTTTAGTCTCTCCCTATGCCTACAGGTATCTTTTTTCACGTTTTTTTTCCTGTCCATGTGCCTTGGGCACCTACTCTTTTTTCTTTTTCTTCATCTGGTTTGGCTATCAGCACGTATGTGTTTTTTGCCCTGCTCCAGTGTACAGGCTTCCGATCCGTCTGGGGTCTCCTGGTTGCCGATCTAGACGCCGTGGGGCTGCCTCCAAGGTCTGGGGGCTCTGCCCACCCAGCCCTTGTTCCATGGCCGTGGGGCAGCATTTCCCTTTTGCTGCTGTGCCTGGCCATTTCCCTTTTCCACAGGGTGTGGGGATCGGGGGTGCTTGACATGGGTCTTTACTGGTGTTTTCTTCGCAGACTTTGATCACCCTTGTTTTCCCCTCCTCTAGAGGGACTATGCTGTTGAGTGTTTTCTGCCACCAGGCTAATGCAGTCTCGTTGTTCCCCCTCTTTAGGTGGGATATCGGCTGGGCCCTTGTCTTTTACCGAGGGCATTCAATAGTTTTTTTTGTTGTCTAGGCTTGTGGGCTTGCCGGCCACCTTTGCAGCCTGGCTCTCTTCCACCTTTTTGGTTGTCTACTGCTGCTCATGCAGCCCTGACTCTCTCCTCTGTTGGAGGAATTTGTGCAATCTCCATGGAAGAGTTAGTTCTTCATTCCCTTTTTTTTTGTCTGTCAGTTGTTCTGCACTGACACCCAAGTCTTGCTTGGGTCCGCTAGGACCACTGGGTCTATGAACTGTTTGTCCTTGGCTTAGACTCTGTCCTTGGATGCTGTGGCGTGCCTTTCTTTCAGGCAGCTTTCAGTTGAACCTTGGTACTGGCTCCGATCTTGGGCATGTGTTCTGTTTCGGCCCAGATTCCACTGCTAGCCCATCGGCCGGGGTGGCTTTTTCTCTACTGCACGCCTTCTCTTCTTCATGTTTTTACCTGTAAGTGGTCATCCGGAGCCTTTTTTCGCGGACGTGTTTTTCCTTATTCTTCAGGGGTTTTCGTTTTCCAGGTGACCCTGACATATTCATTTCCTTGTCTGGTCCCCCCAGTGGTCGGCCTTTTCCTTGGGGTCCTAGTCCATCTTCCTGGACGGGCGATCTTCCGGGAGCTCCATTTCCTGCTTTAGTTTGTCTCCGGCCTGGGGGCTCGTCCACGGGCCCTGTGGGTTCAGTCTTTGGACTGATTCCTTCTCTCTGGTGGTTGTATTTTTCCGACCCTAGGGGACTGCTTTGGTACGTACCATGAGTAAGGTGTCCCCCAATGAAGAGCCCGAGAGGAAAGATTTTTGTACTCACCGTAAAATCTCTCTCGTAGCTCTCATTGGAGGACACCGCACCCACCCATTTCTTTTTTCCGGACTGTTCTTTCGGTCCTTGGGTTGTCTCTCCGGGGTTCCTTTCTAGGGTCCTTCAGACGGATTTCTTGTTGGCTTCTCCTACTGCTTTGTGACAAAACGGATTTCCTCACTGTAGGTGGGCGGGTATATCCTGCCAGGGAGGAGCCAACTTTTTTTTCCTAGTGTCAGCGCCTCCTAGTGGCAAGAGCATATACCCATGAGTAAGGTGTTCCCCAATGAGAACTACGAGAAAGATTTTACTGTGAGTACTGGTTGTCTGTCCTACATATCCCATACCGCATGGACATTTTAGTAGGTATATTGCATTTTCCCTTGTAAACCTGAAATATCCTTTCACTTAAATAGCATGTCCTTTCTTGGGGTGATGGATATTTTCCCCTTCTATACCTTTGCATTGCATGCATGAAAACCATGCAAATGTACCTTTCCTAGCTGCCGCTTAGAATTGCTGTTCGCTTTTCTTTTTATGGCTATATCTCCTCTTACTAATCTGTCTCCTGTTGTCTTTTCTTTTGTATGAACAAAAAGTGGGGGGTTTACGGAAAAGATTTCCATATTTAGTATCAGAGTTTAATATCCCCCAATGTTTGTTCACCACTCGTTTTATCAAAGAAGTGTGTCTATCATGCGATTGTTCTAGCGTTTCCCTTTTGGTTTATTTTTAATCAATTAATTTCTCTCTAATGTCATTACCTCCTTACCTGCTTCTACCACCTTTTTTTTTATTGTATCCTCTGTCAGTAAATTTCTTTGTAGTCTGTTCCTTTGATTTTTCATATTCAGTTTGTGTACTTGATATTCTTTTAGCACAAATTAATTTACTTTTTGGGAGCCCCCTCCACATAGCGGAGCCAGGTGAGTGACAAGTTCATGCCTCCGGGGTAGAAGATGACATCATCTTCAAACAATGCTATAAATTTGCTAGACTAGGTGCGATGGGAAACCCCATCCTATTTGTAGGAAATCTTCCTGACCAAACTGAAAATAATTTCTTTGTTAAAACAAAATCCAACAATGCCATCAAAAAAGCAATCATTTCATTAGTAAGTTTTGCATTTCTACACTAAAGTTCTCCTACACCAGTGGCGTCGCTAAGGGGGGGGGGGGGGGGGTCCAGAGGGGGCCATGCCCCCCCCACCCCCCCCCCCCCCCTAGATCAGGCCATGCCCCCCCTTGTGTCCCCCCAATTTAAAATAGTCGGGTCGGCAACCACTCATGGCACGCGGGGCTCCGGGCGGAGAGGTGCTCACTCCGCTAATGGGGATCCAGGACACTTGTCCCGGATCCCCAGGCGAGCCAGCGCCGCTTTCAGCTGTGTGCACACAGCTAAGCCTCCTCTCAGTGTGAGCCGCAGGACCTGGCGCTTCACTGAGAGGAGACCTGTGAACTCTGCCCCCACGCAGTGCAGGCGCCGATGACGTCATCGGCGCCTGCACTATAGCGGGAGAAGAACGCAGCCCCCTGTGCTGCTGAGGAGAGCCTGCGTATAGGTGAGTAAAAGGTTTATTTTTAATTTTTTAATCATCATGGGGGGGTGAGGTGGGGTGGGGTTGATGATGTGGAGGTGAGGTGGGGTGGGGTTGATTGATGATGTGGAGGAGAGGTGGGGTGGGGTTGATGATGTGGAGGGGGTTGATGATGTGGAGGAGGTTGATGATGTGGTGGGGGGGTTGATGATGTGGAGGAGGAGAGGGGGTGATGGTGAGGGGGGGTGGATGATGTGGAGGAGGGGTGGGGGGGGGGTGGATGATGTGGAGGAGGGGTGGGGGGGGGGTGGATGATGTGGAGGAGGGGTGGGGGGGGTGGATGATGTGGGGGGGGGGTGGATGATGTGGGGGGGGGGTGGATGATGTGGAGAAGGTGGGGGGGGGGGTGGATGATGTGGAGGAGGTGGGGGGGGGGGTGGATGATGTGGAGGAGGTGGGGGGGGTGATGGTGAGGGGGGTGATGATGTGGAGGAGGTGGGGGGGGGGGTGATGGTGAGGGGGGTGATGATGTGGAGGAGGAGAGGGGGGGTGGATGATGTGGAGGAGGTGAGGGGGGGGGTGGATGATGTGGAGGAGGTGAGGGGGGGGGTGGATGATGTGGAGGAGGTGAGGGGGGGGGTGGATGATGTGGAGGAGGTGAGGGGGGGGGGTCGATGATGTGGAGGAGGTGAGGGGGGGGGGTCGATGATGTGGAGGTGGGGGGTCGATGATGTGGAGGAGGTGAGGGGGGGGGGGGTCGATGATGTGGAGGAGGTGAGGGGGGGGGTCGATGATGTGGAGGAGGTGAGGGGGGGGGGTCGATGATGTGGAGGTGGGGGGTCGATGATGTGGAGGAGGTGAGGGGGGGGGGGGTCGATGATGTGGAGGAGGTGAGGGGGGGGGGGGGTCGATGATGTGGAGGAGGTGAGGGGGGGGGGGGGTCGATGATGTGGAGGAGGTGAGGGGGGGGGTCGATGATGTGGAGGAGGTGAGGGGGGGGGGTCGATGATGTGGAGGTGGGGGGTCGATGATGTGGAGGAGGTGAGGGGGGGGGGGGTCGATGATGTGGAGGAGGTGAGGGGGGGGGGGGTCGATGATGTGGAGGAGGTGAGGGGGGGGGGGGGGTCGATGATGTGGAGGAGGTGAGGGGGGGGGTCGATGATGTGGAGGAGGTGAGGGGGGGGGGTCGATGATGTGGAGGAGGTGAGGGGGGGGGTCGATGATGTGGAGGGGGGGAGGGGGGGAGGGGGGGGGGTCGATGATGTGGAGGAGGTGAGGGGGGAGGGGGGGGGTCGATGATGTGGAGGAGGTGAGGGGGGGGGGGGTCGATGATGTGGAGGAGGTGAGGGGGGGGGGTCGATGATGTGGAGGAGGTGAGGGGGTCGATGATGTGGAGGAGGTGAGGGGGGGGGGGGGTCGATGATGTGGAGGAGGTGAGGGGGGGGTCGATGATGTGGAGGAGGTGAGGGGGGGGGGTCGATGATGTGGAGGAGGTGAGGGGGGGGGGGGGTCGATGATGTGGAGGAGGTGAGGGGGGTGATGATGTGGAGGAGGTGAGGGGGGAGGGGGTGATGATGTGGAGGAGGTGAGGGGGGGGGTGATGATGTGGAGGAGGTGAGGGGGGGGGGTTGATGATGTGGAGGAGGTGAGGGGGGTGATGATGTGGAGGAGGTGAGGGGGGTGATGATGTGGAGGAGGTGAGGGGGGTGATGATGTGGAGGAGGAGAGGGGGGTGATGATGTGGAGGAGGAGAGGGGGGTGATGATGTGGAGGAGGAGAGGGGGGTGATGATGTGGAGGAGGAGAGGGGGGTGATGATGTGGAGGAGGAGAGGGGGGTGATGATGTGGAGGAGGTGAGGGGGTCTGTGCAGGTGAGAGGGGGTTGATGATGTGGAGGAGGTGAGGGGGGTGATGATGTGGAGGAGGTGAGGGGGGTGATGATGTGGAGGAGGTGAGGGGGGTGATGATGTGGAGGAGGTGAGGGGGGTGATGATGTGGAGGAGGTGAGGGGGGTGATGATGTGGAGGAGAGGGGGGTGATGATGTGGAGGAGGAGAGGGGGGTGATGATGTGGAGGAGGTGAGGGGGGTGATGATGTGGAGGAGGTGAGGGGGGTGATGATGTGGAGGAGGTGAGGGGGGTGATGATGTGGAGGAGGTGAGGGGGTCTGTGCAGGTGAGAGGGGGGTGATGATGTGGAGGAGGTGAGGGGGGGTGCAGGTGAGAGGGGGTTGATGATGTGGAGGAGGTGAGGGGGGTGATGATGTGCAGGTGAGAGGGGGATGATGAAGTGGAGGAGGAGAGGGGGGCGATGATGTGGAGGAGGTGAGGGGGGTTGTGTACAGGTGAGAGGGGGGTGATGATGTGGAGGAGGAGAGGGGGGCGATGATGTGGAGGAGGAGAGGGGGGCGATGATGTGTAGGTGAGAGGGGGGCGATAATGTGGAGGAGGAGAGGGGGGTCGATGATGTGGAGGAGGTGAGGGGGGGGGGTCGATGATGTGGAGGAGGTGAGGGGGGGGGGTCGATGATGTGGAGGAGGTGAGGGGGGGGGTCGATGATGTGGAGGAGGTGAGGGGGGGGGTCGATGATGTGGAGGAGGTGAGGGGGGGGTCGATGATGTGGAGGAGGTGAGGGGGGGGGGTCGATGATGTGGAGGAGGTGAGGGGGGGGGGTCGATGATGTGGAGGAGGTGAGGGGGGGGGGGTCGATGATGTGGAGGAGGTGAGGGGGGGGGGGTCGATGATGTGGAGGAGGTGAGGGGGGGGGGGTCGATGATGTGGAGGAGGTGAGGGGGGGGGGTCGATGATGTGGAGGAGGTGAGGGGGGGGGTCGATGATGTGGAGGAGGTGAGGGGGGGGGTCGATGATGTGGAGGAGGTGAGGGGGGGGTCGATGATGTGGAGGAGGTGAGGGGGGGGGGTCGATGATGTGGAGGAGGTGAGGGGGGTGATGATGTGGAGGAGGAGAGGGGGGTGATGATGTGGAGGAGGTGAGGGGGGTGATGATGTGGAGGAGGTGAGGGGGGTGATGATGTGGAGGAGGTGAGGGGGTCTGTGCAGGTGAGAGGGGGGTGATGATGTGGAGGAGGTGAGGGGGGGGTGCAGGTGAGAGGGGGTTGATGATGTGGAGGAGGTGAGGGGGGTGATGATGTGCAGGTGAGAGGGGGATGATGAAGTGGAGGAGGAGAGGGGGGCGATGATGTGGAGGAGGTGAGGGGGGTTGTGTACAGGTGAGAGGGGGGTGATGATGTGGAGGAGGAGAGGGGGGCGATGATGTGGAGGAGGAGAGGGGGGCGATGATGTGTAGGTGAGAGGGGGGCGATAATGTGGAGGAGGAGAGGGGGGTGATGATGTGTAGGTGAGAGGGGGGCGATAATGTGGAGGAGGAGAGGGGGGTGATGATGTGGAGGAGGAGAGGGGGGTGATGATGTGCAGGTGAGAGGGGGGTGATGATGTGGAGGAGGAGAGGGGGGGGTGATGATGTGGAGGAGGAGAGGGGGGTGATGATGTGGAGGAGGTGAGGGGGGGTGTAGGTGAGAGGGGGTGATGATGTGAAGGAGCACTAGCTACTTCCCTACCTGGCTACCTACCCAATTACCTGATTGGCTACTTCCCTACCTGGCAACCTACCTAGTTACCTGCCTGGCTATTTCCCTACCTTGAAACCTACCTAATTACCTGCCTGGCTACTTCCCTATCTGGCTTCCAACCTTATTACTGGCTACCTACCCACCTACTTAGCCTCCTGGTTACTTACCTACATAGCTACTTACCTACATAGCAACCTAATTACCTAGCTAGCTAGCTACCCAGCTACCTACCTACATACATAGCTACCCACTTACCTACCTGGCTACCTACCTTGCTACCTACCTATGAACCTCCATATCTACATCGCTACCTATCTACCTAATTGGCTTCCTACCAACCTAGCTAGCCACCTATATCCAAGGACAATCTCAGCACACCAAAGTATAAAGTACAGTTCAGTGGAGTTTATTCCATTCTAAACAGAGTTACAGAGCAGGCTACGATTCGTCGCTTCTAGTGCTTGGCAAAGGTGAAGACAGGTCGCTGAAACGTTGCTTGCTCTGTAACACTGTTTGGAATGGAATAAACTCCACTGAATTCTGCACTTCTGGGGAGGGCACTGGAAAAAATGCAGAAACTAAGATGTTTGTCTTGCAGATGCTGCAGTGATGGGTTTTGGCTGGAAGAAGTCGTCATGACGGTCTGAGCCAGATGGAGAACAGAAGGAAAGAGGATGACGCCGACCATAAAAGAGTCAGTTAATGTAACTGTATGTATATTATTGCGCAACACGACTGGGGTCTGTATTATGCAGGGGGATGGGGTCTATTATGCAGGGATCTGATTCTGGGGTCTGATTATGGGGTCTGTTTTATGGTAAGTGGTGATGATTCATGGGTCTGTATTGTGATAAGGTAAGGTAAATTAAACATGTTCTGCATGGTGTGTGTGTGTGTATATGTGTGTGTATGTATATATACACATACACACGTTTTAAAATTGCCCCCCCACTTTTGTCACTGGCCCCCCATGTGCCCCCCCTAAATATGAATGCTGGAGACGCCACTGTCCTACACTCCTCATTTCTTCTGACTGGTCAATGTTAGTGTACGAACTCTGTACATCCAAAGTGCACAGAAATCGTACACCAACCACACTAATCTGATTAAGTTCATATAAAAACTGACTAGTATCCCGAAGGCATCTAGGTAATTTTTTCACTTCTGGTTGCAAGAAGCTGCCCACAAGGATCGCGAGTGGCTCCAACAGGTAACCTGACCCAGAAACGATCGGGCGACCCACGGGCCGATCACAATCCTTGTGGACCTTGGCCAGTAGGCAAAACACTGGAACTCTAGATCTGCACGACTAGTACACATACGTTTAGATATTTCAATATGCAAGTTCTGCAAAAGGAAAATATCAATTTCTTTTTTCAAAGCTACTGTAGAATCTGCCTTTAACTGTTAAATACTTTATCATCACTTGGTTGTTTATAAGCTTCCTCCAATTACATATTCCTATCCATAAGCACAATGGCTCCTCCCTTGTCCGCTCTTTTTATGACAAGGGAGGAGTCATTCTGCAGCTTATTCAAGGCTTTATTTCCCGGTGTTGTCATATTAGCAGGAAAGTTTTTCACTTTATTCCACTTCTCTTCTATTTTTTTTTTTAACAGAAATTTCAAAGGTCTCCGAATTACTTGAGTGAAATCCAGAAATCTTGTTCGAATGAAATCTTGTTCGAATCCAGATTTAGACAAACGTCTTAGATTTTCCAGGACAAGGATAGACATATGGAGATCGGTGTGAAGGATCTAGTACGCATGAGTAAGGGTGTGGACCCCGAAACATCGCGCATCAGATCCTGACTTTCTTTTGTACTTCGAGATACCGTGGCTACGAAAAGCTGTTAATTCTCGATGTTCTTCATACCAGAAAGTAAGAAAATAAAAAAATACCAGATGATGAAGTAGTACAAGGAATCGTGAGTGCTTTCCTTAGGGGTATTTTTTTTTTTTTTTTTTTAACACAGCTATAGTAAAAGCATGCTTAGCCCTGGGATTTTGGATATCCTTTCTAACAAGGTAGCAGCCTTCTGCACAGGAATGCCTAATATGATGTCTACTTCATCCTGTCTTTAACCCCTTGGGGACAGAGCCCATTATGACCCTAAGGATGGGAGCATTTTTTGCTAATCTGACCACTGTCACTTTAAGCATTAATAACTCTGGGATGCTTTTACTTATAAATTTGATTCAGAGATTGTTTTTTCGTGACATATTCTACTTTATGGTAGTGGTAAATTATCGTCGATACTTGCATCATTTCTTGGTGAAAAATTCAAAAATTTAGCATTTTTCTAACTTTGAAGCTCTCTGCTTGTAAGAAAAATAGACATTCCAAATAAATTATATATTGATTCACAAATACAATATGTCTACTTTATGCTTGCATCATAAAGTTGACTAGTTTTTCCTTTTGGAAGACATCAGAGGGCTTCAAAGTTCAGCAACAATTTTCCAATTTTTCACAAAATTTTCAAAATCGTAATTTTTCGGAATTTTCCAGTTCAGTTTTGAAGTGGATTTGAAGAGCCTTCAAATAAGAAATACCCCACAAATGAAACCATTATAAAAACTGCACCCCTCAAAGTATCCAAAATGGCATTCAGTAAGTTTGTTAACCCTTTAGGTGTTTCACAGGAATAGCAGCAAAGTGAAGGAGAAAATTAAAAATCGTCACTTTTTTTTTTTAAATCAGATATTTTTATTAATAGTTTAATCATTTTTAAACATACAACAATATTTCCCCAACAATAAACCCCCCCCCCCCCACCCACCGTACATACAAACAATCCGTCACTTCCCTCTACAGGAGCAGGAACATACACAAGCAGTAAACTATAGGTTTTAATATACTCATATTCCAATAGGGAGACTCCCCCAATCCCAGCACACACGACTCTAGCATGCAGCACCCCCAGGCAATCCAACACAGCCACCAGAAGAGGAGAGAAAGAAAAGGGCAGACGAGGAAGAGAGTGAAGTCACATACAGAGAGTCCCCAGACCATAAGCCAATCCCAAGATAAACACAGGCCGAGGGTTAACAAGCAATTACGAACCAGTCCTCAGGGGGTCAAAATGGTGTACCCAGGGTCCCCAAATATTATCAAATTTCCGTTCAACGTTACATTTAATATATATCCCTTTTTCCAAGCGTACTATCTGCCATATTCTGTTAATAAGATCAGCTACACCCGGAGGAGCCGGTCTAATCCAGTACTGCGCAATGAGTTTCCTGGCTTGGTACAGCACACGTAAGATCCCCACCTCTCTCATGGAAGGTTCCCTATCACATCCAATAAGACCAAGTAAGCATACCTTAGGTTCTCTAAGCAGAGTAACCCCATAAACATCCCTGACAAGGCGTAACACATCAGCCCAATAAGCATCTAAAACGGGGCACTCCCACATCATGTGAAGCAAGTGAGCCTCCAGCTCCCCACACCTAGGGCAGGCAGAGTCGGACCGAACACCAACCTTATATAAGAACAGAGGGGTCTTATACACCCTATACAGAAAGAACAGCTGTGACAGCCTGTTAGCCTCCGACAGAGACAACAACGGGGTAAGCGACAAGACTATACACCATTCCTCGTCACTCAGCCCACCAAGGTCTCTCTCCCACTTGTCGGACCGTCAAAGGGAACCGTTCATAATAAAAACTCAATAGCTCACCGTACAGCCAAGAAATAACTCCAGCAGATTCCCGTTTCACAATAACCGAGTCTAGGACCCTGTTAGTTTGCACCTCCATCAGCCGCAGACGATTTTGAGTTTCGTACACGTGACGGAGTTGCAGGTACCGATAAAACGAGGAGCGCGGTAAAGCAAACTCCTTCTGCAAGTCCTCAAAAGATCGGACTACCCCCTGTACAGCCAACTGCCCCACTTCACACAGTCCCTTCCTTTCCCAATAACCAGCATCCACGAAAGAGTAGAAAACTGGCAAGCCCGGGTTACGCCACAGCGGTGTACACGATATGAAACTTATAAGACCCAGTAATTTACGCGCGTGGCCCCAAAGCTTGCAAAGGAGTTGGGTAGTGGGAGGGGAATCCAGAGGTCTGGTCAAGGCTCCAATCTCCAGAATATGCAATGGCACCCTCCCTCCATGTCTGGCCATAAACAACCGACCCGTAGGACCCAGGAGAGATATCTTCGCCCACCCTCTAATCTGATGTATCTGTGAGGCAAGGAAATACAACCAGGGATTAGGTAACGCTAGCCCACCGGAAGTTTTTCCCCTTTGTAGTGTCTCAAGTTTTATCCTGGCAGTCGCCCCCCGCCCCCCCCCCCCCCACCCCACACCAACTGTCTGAAAAGCCGTTGTATCCTATAAAAGTAAGTCATGGCTATCCACACTGGCGAGTTCTGCAGCACATATAATAACTGCGGCATGAGCACCATTTTTGTTAGATTAGTCCGGCCAATCACTGAGATTGGTAATTTACACCCGACAGCTACCTTCTGAGAACTCTTGTCCAGCAGGGGCGTCAGATTCCGGGGTATAAAATCGTGTAAAAAGGGTGTGATGATAATACCTAAGTATTTAAATTTCTTAACCACCTGAATATTGGAGAGGGCTATCTGAGGGATACGGGGCAAGGGATCCAGGGGCATCAATACCGACTTCTCCCAATTAATAAGCAGGCCGGAGTAGGTACCAAACTCGGTAATGATAGACATGGCAGGGGTCAGAGACCTAGTGGTATCACCCAAAAATAGCAACATATCATGTGCGTAAAGTGCCACTCTCTCATCAAGGGAGCCATAACGGAATCCAATGATATCAGGTGAGGACCTCAGGAGGCAAGCCAGTGGTTCTATAGCCAATGCAAAGAGTAAAGGCGACGGGGCACCCCTGCCGCGTCCCTCTCCTCAACTCAAATGCTGGGGAAAGCCGTCCATTAACCCGAATACGGGCAGTCGGGCAGTGATAAAGGAGTTTGACATAAGAAAGAAACCTGGGTCCGAACCCCATAGCCCCCAACACTCCCCACAGATAGTTCCATTCAACGCTATCAAATGCCTTGGCAGCGTCCAGTGAAAAAAATCGATCTAGCCCCCGCACCCTCTTGTGTCATCTGTAAATTAAGATACACTCTCCTAATGTTATCCACCGTAGATTTACCTGGCATAAAGCCAGTCTGGTCCCCATGAACTAGAGATAATACAACATTAACCAGTCTGTTAGCGAGTACCCGGGCCAGCAACTTAACATCAGCACACAGTAATGAGATCGGTCTGTAAAAACCAGCACATAAAGGGTCCTTGCCCGGTTTAGGTATAAGTACTACGATGGCCTCCATCATGGATCGAGGCAAAGCGCCCTCCAAAGCCGCCGACTCGACCACTCGCAACAGCTGGGGCAGGAGGATCCCTGAGAATTTTTTGCATACCTCACTCGGAAGCCCATCTGGGCCCGGGGCCTTTTCATTACCAGCATCTTTCAGAGCCAGTTCCAATTCCTCCAGAGAGATGGGCGAGTCCAGCTCATCCCTCTGCTCCGGAAAAAGGGAAGGAAGTGATGCCCTGCTCACATACGCCCCCCAAGGCCTCCCCAGTACAAGAAGTCTTAGTAGAGTAAGCCTCCTTATAAAAGTCTACCATCACACCTAAGATCTCCTCCTCCTCCTCCGTGACCTCACTCCCCCGATCATCCCTCAAACAGCCAATATATGCAACCCCCTGCTGAGCCCGAGCAATAGAAGCCAACAGTTTGCCCGTTCCCTCACCACACTCAAAGTAGCGCTGCTTACTAAAAAACCTCTTATGTTCGGCCGTCTCCTCTAAGTATTTAGTATAATCATCCTGCACCCTCAGCCACTCTTCCCTCGATCCAGGGGTAGGGTGCAAAACATATCTAGCTTCAGCTTCTGTCACCAATAGTGTCAACTTTTGCCCTCTCTCTGGTGAAGGACTTGTGGACACTTATGTCCCGAATAAACAGACCACGGAGGAATGCCTTTAGAGAGTCCCAAACCATGGAGACCGAAGCCGAACCGTCATTAAGGGCAAGGAAGTCCCTGAGTTCCGCACCAACTAGTTCAGTAGTAGTCAGCAAATGTAACCAGAACGGGTTCAGTCTCCACAGAGGGCGCACCCCACCAGCTCCCCCCCGATAAATCAAGTCGTAAACAGATCGGGAAGTGATCCGATAACCCCCTGGCCAGATATGTAATTTCACCAACTAGTCCAGCCATGGCCCCATCCCCAACCGCCATGTCTATCCTAGATAAAGTGCCATGCGTGGCCGAGTAACAGGAGAACTGTCTAACACTGGGATTACGGAGGCGCCAAAGATCGAATAGGTCTATTTCGGTCAACAGCTTGGCAAGACCAGTAGGCCTAGAAGGGGGAGGGGCCTGAGTGCCCCAAAACTTATCTTTAGAAGCATCCAAGACCTGATTAAAATCACTACACACAGGGGCCACCGGGAATCCAGATACTATTGTTAGGATATGCCGTACTACATCACCACTATAGGGAGGAGGGATATATACACCAACTATAATAAGCAGTTGATGAGACACCTCACACAATACACACACAAATCTACCATCCGGGTCAACGCTAGAGGAGACAGCCTTAAACGGAATAGATTTGTGGACCAGCAGACTAACCCCTCTAGCATGGGAGGAAAAGGTAGAATGGTAAGAGTGACCGACCCATGCCCTATGAAGGGCCGAGGTGGTTTCAGCCGTCAGATGAGTTTCAGTGAGGCAGAGTATGGCAGGGTGAAACTGTCTCACCGAGTTAAATATTGCATAGCGTTTCGCCACATCTCCCAACCCCCTAACATTCCATCCTATAAAATTAAAGACCGCCATCAGGGATAACGGAGCAGAAAATGGCTATTATAACAACACTGAAATCAGGGGAGCCCACCCGTACATTCCCAGGAAACCTACAAATAGTACACATAGCAACCCAAGAAGAGACGGAAAACTTAAACAAACACCCCAAAACAAGGTACAAATACAACCACACAAGTCGCCGCGTCACTCGGCACTCAGGGGCGCTAGTATACCCACACCACTCATAGTCAGTCGTACCAAGGAAACACTTCAGGAGAAAGTCAGTATAGTGAGAGCATACAGCAGGCATACAATCGGCCAACCGAACACAGGCAAGTATGCATTCGTACAACTCCAGAAACTAAAACAAGGTATAGATATCTCATATAGAAAGCATTAGTGCGCCATCCCCTCCAGAATCCAACCCCCCCCCCCCCCCCCCCGCCCCTCAAAGAAAAAATAGGAGAGGAGACCAGTCAGACATGAAGGCAACACTGAGGCCCCACACATGGAACTAAGAACAGAATAGAGATTAATCAAAAGGAGCCGCTAACAGTAATGCCCAACATGTCTCACACGGTAACCTAAGCCACAATATGCAAAGAATTACAGGAGTCAACAACTTCAGGAAATCGCAAATATCAACATGACAATATCAGCATGAGCACAGAGAGGAACAGTTCAGTCCGGGTCCAGTCCCGGGGAGCCTCCACGGGCCCTCTGGCGCAGCTGGGACTCATGAGAATCCAACCACCTCACTGCAGCATCCACTCCTTCAAAAAAGTGGGTGGTACCCAAGGCAGCCACCCTCAACCTGGCAGGATACAGCATGGAATATTGTACATCCAAGGCCCGCAGTCTCTTTTTGACATCCAAGAAGGAGGCACGCTTCTTTTGCACCTCCGCCGAGAAATCAGGGAAGAAAGAGATGACGTGATTGTCCACAGTCACTGGTTGTTGTTCCCTTGCCAGCCTAAGTATCAGATCCCTGTCCCGGTAATGAAGAAGTTTCACCAGCATAGAGCGGGGTGGGCCACCAGGGGGAAGCGGCCTCGTAGGAACACGGTGAGATCTTTCCACCGCAAATAGAGGAGTCAGTTTATCTGCCCCAAATACATCCTTAAGCCATGTTTTCATATATTCCGTCGGAGAGCGTCCCTCACATTTTTCAGACAGTGCCACTATGCACACATTATTACGGCGCAGACGATTTACGAGGTCATCTGCTTTAGCTTTAAGTAGGGCAATATCATGGCTGTGTCTAGTAGAGAAAATCGTCACTTTTTACACTCGCATGTTCTTGTAGACCCAGTTTTTTAATTTTACAAGTGGTTATAGGAGAAAAAGCTCCCCAAAATTTGTAACCCAATTTCTTTCGATTAAGGAGATACCTCACATGTGTATGTCAAGTGTTCGGCGGCGCAGTAGAGGGCTCAGAAGGGAAGGAGCAACAATGGGATTTTGGAGAGTTTTGCAGAAGTGGTTTTTGGGGGGCATGTATAGCAGGAAACTTACTGTAAACTGCCCGTGTGACTGTACCCTGTACGTTTACTGGGGGGGGGGTTGCAAACTTCCAGCTGTTTCAAAACTACAACTCCCACCATGTGCTGACTGAGGAGTTGTACTTTTGCAACAGCTGGAGGCACACTGGTTGGAAAACCTTCAGTTAGATTCTGTTACCTAACTCAGTATTTTCCAACCAGTGTGCCTCCAGCTGTTGCAAAACTATAACTCCCAGCATGTACTGATGCCGAAGGGCATGCTGGGAGATGTAGTTATGCAATAGCTGGAGGTACGCAACTACAACTCCCAGCATGCCGAGACGGCTGTTTGGGCATGCTGGGATTTGCAGTTTTGCAACATCTGGAGGGCTACAATTTAGACCACTGCCCAGTGATCTCCAAACTGTGATTCTCCAGATGTTGCAAAACTACAAATCCCAGCATGTCCAGACAGCAAAGAGCTGTTTGGGCATGCTAGGAGTTGTAGTTTTGCAAGATCTGGAGGGAAACAGTTTAGAGATCACTGTATAGTGGTCTCAAACTGCAGTCCTCCAGCTGTTGCAAAACTACATATTCCAGCATGCCCAAACAGCAAACAGCTGTCTGGGCATGCTGGGAGTTGTAGTTTTGCAACATCTGGAGGGCTACAGGTTAGAGACCACTGTATAATGGTCTCAGACTGTAACCCCCCCAGATGTTGCTAGGCAACTTACCGGCTTCCGTCGGATCCAGGGAGCCGTCCTCTTCTGCCGCCCGCTGATCACCGTCGCTCCGCTGCCTCCAGACGGGTAAGTGGATCTTCGGCGCCGGGCCTCTTCGGTTTCCCCATTCTGCCCCGCCTATTGTGGGTGGGCAGGATGGGGAAAACAAAAGTAAACCCCCCCCCCCCCCGATCTGCTATTGTTGGTCACGTCTAGACCACCAAAAGCAGGGATAGGAGGGGTAGCACCCCTGCCACCTCACTCCTATCCCTTCAGGGGGATCGTGGGTGTCTTAGACAACCGCGATCCCCCTTATATTCCGGGTCACCATAGACCCGGAGTCGGCGCAAATCGCAAGTGTGAATTCACTTGCGATTTGCGCCAATTGCTGACATGGGGGGGGGGGGGTTTGGTCTGATGACCCCCCCCCTAGGCACTTGCGCGGGGTGCCTGCTGATTGATATTTGCAGTCACCCCGGTCCCAGGACGGGCGTATGGATATGCCCTCCGTCCTTAAGTACCAGGACGCAAGGGCGTATGCATACACCCTTCATCCCCAACAGGTTAAATGGGCACCGTCATTGAAACTTCTTGGTAAACAAGAAATCTTTCTAATGTACTCTGTTTAGGAAAAAAAAAGTTTTCTATGCTTTATTTGTATTTAAAAAAGCTGCCACTAAGTGTCTCCCTATTTGTCCAGAGCACATTTTCCCCTATCTCTTGCACAGACCTGCTGGCCTGGCAGAAGTCCAAAATCAGGAAATGCAGTCTGGAGTGCTGAGTGGTGTGTGTGTGCCCTCTCTTGACACACGAGGATGACGAACATGGCGCGGATCACATCTGCAAGGTAGTCGCCTTAGGCGTGACAGAACGCGTGTGGTCTCCTGTGGCCCCATCCCCACATTTCTTCATACCATCTTCTTATCCCTCCATCCAGTCTGGGACGCTTGCTTCCGACCATCTGTAAACTTTTTCAAGTATATAGGGATCCATTATTGGAGTTACAGTTATTGTTAGCATTTGCTGTATTATTTTCTTTCCCTTCCTCTGCATATGTATACATAAAATCTATTGTTTATGGTATCTGGATGGAGTGTGCTCACATCTTATTGAGAGGGACGGGTGCCAATTCTTAGGTGAGGGGGGGTTCATGGCTCCCTCCCTATAGTTGTGCTTGGGCTCTACTGTGTGGCCCATATTTTTAATTGATTTTAATCCTTTTTTTCTCCCTATTATCTGTATGTGGTTGTTTATAGTGGTTTATATGTATTTAATAAAGGATTGTCTTATTATGCATTATAATACTGGTGTGCTGATATTTTTTCAGTGTTACACTTTTTCTCTTTTGTTTCTTGGTTCATTAACAGTATACATCGATATCCCATTTTCTGCAGGATGCCGATACATACGATTAACAGGAGACAGCAACGTAATGTGTTAGGAGCCTGACAAACTCTGAAGCCTTCACAGAACATGTGTATTTGTACTAAGCTTAACTTACAGACAGGTGAAACCTGTTTACTAATTATGTGAAGGTAATTGTTTGCACCAGATCTTTGTTAAAGGTTTACATTTTTGTAATATATTACAAATAATTAAAGCTTTAACTCACCTTCCTCGCTCCCTTTTAGCCTCCGGTGTCAGGATGCTGCAGCCAGAGACGCTGCTTTCTCCGTAGCCACAGAGCATAGTGTCTGCAGCCAGGAATACAGACAGTGCCTCACACCAATCACTGGCTGAGACAGGACAGATTGGCAGAGTAGCACTGTGACGTCTCAGCTGCAGCTCCAGTGGAGACCAGCTGGAAATGGGGTGCCCTGAGGCTACAAGGGAACAGAGGAAGACGAGTTAAAGCTTTATTATTTTATTAGGCAGGCTGGGCATATTATAAAACAAGACATTTCCCAAGGTAACCCCTTGAAGCTAGAAGCCTGTGCAACTAGGACCATGTGAAAGGGCCAAAAAAAAAATAAAACACTCGTGGTCAGAGCCAGCAGGCTGCTAACCCTTACAGAGCCAACCCATAATAAGCCTCATTTTAAGACCTGTGTTGTGGAAGATAAGGAGGCTGCCTTAAACCAAGGCACCCCTGGTAAGCAAGCTCAGCTGAAACAGAGCAGTCGACAAGAAACAATACTCTGAAGCACAGTGACCATTATTCCTTCTCTTCATTTTAAGGCTTAGGGTACAGAACTATAGCAAGAGAACCTGTCTAAGCACCTTAGGGGAGAGAGGGGAAAAATAAAATACCCTGGTTCCTTGACTGTTGATCAGCTTTATAGGGTAACAACTTAAGTGCTTAACCTACCAGTCACCAAAAGAAAACTTAAAATATCTTCCAGACATACCAAAAGTTCAGATTACAGCATGTCTCAGGACTAAGTCGGTAGAGTACGCAGCAGTGTGCTTTAGTGCCTGTCTACTGGCTCCATCTGACTTATTTACTCCATAGACTATAATGGAGTGAATAAGTCAGGACGGGTGGGTGGCCAGGCAGTAAAGCACACTGTCACACACGATCCCAGCAGGTCTCAGGACTGAACGCCAGTGCAATCTAAATTTTTACTTGTCTGGACAACACATTAAAAGTTTTTTGGGTGAAAGGTGCACTTTGATTTATTGCTAAATCATTTGTATGTCCAATTATACCAAAGGGGCTTTAACCCGTTGGTTACTTTGCTGGCATAGGATGATCAGGAATTTGTAAAATTATTCATCATACAATAAATTATTTTTCTTTCTGCTGAATTCCACTTTAAACAATACATTATTTAGGGTTTATAATACTACCATACTATGTTTGATAAAGGTAAATGCTGTTATTTAGGACTGATGTTTTAGTTTCTTTACAGGAGACAAACAGATTTGCTATATATATATATAAAAAATAAAAATGTCATATCCTTTTAAACAGTTGTTAGTTTCATTTATTTGTCTGGATATCTTTGTTTCCATATATCTAGGCACAACCCAAGGACTTATGTTTGTCACAATGTACAAGAACTGATTTATTTCTACAAAAAAAAAAAAAAAACTAGAAACTTCAGCCTGAGAATTGTATTATGTACAAAAAGAGTCCATAAAATGGCTGCCCTTACGGAGCATTTTAAGCTTTATTTACCCAGGGATGTACAGGAATGTGATTATTAACCCTTTCACTGCAATGGCAGGCAAAAACAGGCTTTTAAAAGTAACATCAAAATACTCATGGAACACGGCCACATGCTGCTTGATCTGTCAAGAAAATGATCATAATACAAAGTAATGTAATACTCATCAGTGATGGAGCCTTGTTGTTTGGTGAAAAGCATTAACAGGTATCAAGGTTACATAAACTTTGCCATTCACCACTGTATCTTTTGGAAACCTATGCTAATTAAATTGTACCTGTCATCATAAAAACAAAATTTGAAGCCAAATGTTTTTATTGGTCAGCATCTTATTGTTCAGACCCCGTCTAATCACTAAAATGGGCTGCCCACTTCTCTCCCCACTCTGTGTCTATGTGAGCAGGATGGTTCTATAGACTTACATTATGAGCCTGTCCTGATCATGTGACACCGGGAGAGAACGCACTTCTCCCAGCTGGTTTTAATGATGGTTTGGGATCTGAACATTCAGCTCTTGACCAATCAGAACTTTTGATATGTCTTCATGACATATAAAAAAAAAAGTTTTTTTTTTATAATAATAATGATAATACCTATTCTACTATATCCCATCCCTGAACTTAAATATTGATATTTACATAGTACTGAGATGAATTCTATGCTCCAGCTCAGTAGTTGTTTTCATCCAAATCTTCCACTTGTCATAACTGGCTTGACACGTGATTGTGCTGTTTGTATAAAACAAAATTATTTACATGTATGAAATATCACCATAGCCACTTCAAAGTAATACTCTGTGGGATCTTATCAAATAAGTGTGCACTGGTGTATTTATGTTTTAGAAACACAAAGGGTGAAATGAATATAAACT
Organism: Hyla sarda; assembly: GCF_029499605.1. Lineage (NCBI taxonomy): Eukaryota > Metazoa > Chordata > Amphibia > Anura > Hylidae > Hyla > Hyla sarda. Next base: position 183,924,218 of record NC_079192.1, on the reverse strand, counting down.
GGAGTACAAGTAAAATAATGCTGCACTATCACTTTACAGTGGATGAAAGGTGGTCAGGTCTAATATTTAGAAATAAAAACAAGGCAAATTAGGCTTTCTTCCAACTATAGTAGGAGTAGTTGAATATATGTTTTTAAATGACTAAAATAGTGCTGAACTATAAGGTCTATCGGAGTCAGTGTTTCCAATCTGTATCTTCTTGTATTTGGATCAAATAATGATGTGAATTTTAATGAAAATTTTTTAAGGGAAGAATGCTTAAAAGATGCAGGCAGCACATTTTAATAGGAGTGTGCAAATCTGACCATGTGAATTAAATAGCAGCATTGACTTACAATAGCTCCATATTGGGAGTGTTCTGAATGCAGAGCTACTATGGGCGTGTGTAAATGAGGCCTTCAGGGTAGGTAAATAAATACACAGCAACTAACGCCACCATACAAGCACAGAGTTACACTGTGTGTATACTGGTGAAAGGAGCTCCACATGTTCCCATTCTTAATATTACAATGTATGACATTTTCCATGCATTCAGACCCTTCGTATGGCTGAGTGTATTCAGAAAACTGCAGACAATGCATTCCAAGCACAATCTTAGCAAATGCTGTACCTGCAGTGGAAGGGTCAAAAACCATCACCTTTCCCTCATTTCCCCCTCACATATCTTCTAAGTCTCATGCTGCTTTGGACATTCTTCTCTATATATACAATAATATACAGTAATAATAATTAAGTGGAGTACAATAACCACAGAGTTAAAATACCGTTAGCAGTTTTAACAGATTATCTGGTTACTCAAAATGGTGCACGTAATGAGCACAAGGTGCTGTCCGTTCATCCGCAGTGCAGCAGACCAGGTTGTGTGGTTAACAGGCGTGGTCCAGAATTCCTTGTGGCTCATTTCCATACAGTTTCTGACACTGCATATTTATATTACTCAGGAACATTGTATTTATACAAGGGTCTTCTCCCTTTTCATTACAGTATATACACTGAAGTGTTAAACAAACTCCTATGACACTGAAGTAGTAGAATCCTTAGTGGTTTTTACCTGTTCTTCTAAATGACAGATGCATCCTCACCTTCTACAAAGAGAACATGTGTTCTGGGGACAAACAACGTTGTGCAAAAGTCCACTCCTGGAGTGTAGCCCACTTGCCACTAAAATAGGTTTCATATAAAAACAGAACTTAAGTATTTAATGTGAACTACAGATGTGATTAATCGTAACGTTTTCACCATGAATTTATGTTGCTTTAGTTCTTATTACTGTTGGGTCTGGCAACTCTCCTTCACGTTACTAGGACTGACGGATTCCACCGGCAAACTCCTCATGTTTATAAAATAATTTAAAAATGACAACTCAGCCAAATGACAACTCACAAGTAAGCATTAAAAAATACTAAACAGAGGCAAATCCTTCCTGGAATATCAGGAGATGAGTTTACCGGAGCTTCATGAAGCATGTGGAGCCACACACATTATTTCCGCACAAAAACCTAACCGCAACTCGCAATGCCGTGTCCATAGCTTTTCTCACATATGCCAGTCATAATCTTGTATACTTCCAACAGGGTTTCTGCTTATGGTTTGCAGCTTCTCAAAGTCCACAGCTGTTCTTTTCTTCATTGATTCCCAGTGGACAAAATGAAGCAGAGTTCACAGACCATAACTGCATTATTGATACTACTGAGCATTACTGAACAAATAAGAACAAAAAGCTAAGGTGCTTTAGCTTCCAGAAAATCTGGAAAGAATCAGCTTGTGGGCTTACACGATTTAGCTGTAGGCTGCCATGTGCCCCCATGGAACTATTTTATCAGTGGTGTCCTGCAGTTTTTTGATGCTATCCCTGAAGTTTCATGCATCAGACAGGCAGCTCTGGATTCGGTCAATCCACTGCTGAGCCTGTGAAGGGTCTTGGGCACAGAAATTATATACCCGCCGAGTTGTCTTCACCTGAAAAAAAATAGATTTATTGTAGCATAGAAAAAAAAAAGTACAAAACATTACAAGACACATTAAAGCATACCTGTCAGATCCCACAAACATTTTTTAATTTAATGTGTTACTTAGTACCTAATTCTGACCATGTACATCTAATTTTTATGCCTCTATCCCCTATATCATAAAAATCCCTCCTTTCATTAGCTCACGGTGATAGAAATCCTCTCAGGGAAGGGGGCGTGTCCCTCCTTGTGGTGGTGGGAAGTGATTAGTGTGTCCGATCATGCAGCCTTGTCCATGAGTCATCTCTTGTCAATGACTCATGGACAAGCTGATGCTGCTGCAGGACCCCTAGTGGTGGGATTTTCAGGGGCCTTTTTTTAAATTAAATACTCAACATTTAAAAAAAAAAAAAAAAAAAACAGATTACAAAATGTCTTTAATTTTTATCAGTAACAACATATAAAAAGTTTTTGAATCTGACAGGGCTCATTTAAAGGGGTATTCCAGTGGAAAACATTTTTTTTTTCTTTATCAACTGGTGCCATAAAGTTAAACAGATTTGTAAATGACTTATTAAAAAATCTTTACCCTTCCAGTACTTTTTTGTAGCTGTATGCTAGAAAGGAAATTCTTTTCCTTTTGAATTTCTTTTTTGTCTTGTCCACAATGCTCTCTGCTGACACCTGATGCCCGTATCAGGAACTGTCCGGAACAGGAGAACATCCCCATTGCAAACCTATGCTGCTTTGGACAGTTCCTGACAGGGACATAGGTGTCAGCAGAGAGCACTATGGACAAGAAGTGGGAGGGGGTGTGACAGCGAACACGCTCCAGGGACTGATTTTAACCGGGGGGGGGGGGGGGGGGGGGTGTCCCCCGCGATCAGGCATCTTATCCCCTGTGCTTTGGATAGGGGATATGATGTTTAAGCGCCGAAGTACCCCTTTAACTTTCTGGCACCAGTTGATTTAAAAAAAAAAAAATTATAAGTTTTCGTGGCTGAAATCTGAAATATATAAAGTGAATGTCTACCTTTGCACACTATTGATTTTATTTAACATAACATATGGATCGAGAGCAGACAGGCACTGCAGGTTAGGGATCAATGTAAGCAATGGGGAAAAAGCTGATATCACAGTACACAGGTCTGCCTGTCTGGGGTGCTAGACAAAGATTCTTATCGAGAAGGAACAACTTCATAAATGTAAGTAGAGGGGGAGCGATCTCATATTGCTGGGCACCCGCCGCAGCTGTCAGGAGAGGAGATGTGCTTCGATCCTGACAGTTAACACCTTCAGAGCTGTGGTCAATCTGACCACAGCACTGATCGCCGGTGACATAGGGAGGGAGCTCCCCCTGTTCACCAACGGCAGTGCCGTTTGTTGCTATGGCAGCATGAGGTCAGATGATGACCTCCTGTATGCCTGCTACGGAAACCTGTGAGATCCAGCCACAGGCTGGATTGCACAGGCTGTAGTGTGTGCAGCTGATCAGGTTATACTGTGCTGCAGTACAAATGTATTGCAGCATAGTATAATTTGTAAAAAGTAAAAAAATAAAAATAAAAAATAAAAGATGTAAAATGCCCCTTTCCCAATAAAAGCCCTGTATTATCATAAAAAAACAAAAACACAAATCATATACATATTAGGTATTGCCATGTCCGTAATGTACTATAAATCTATAATGTAAATTATCCTGCACGGTGAATGCCGTAAAAACAAACAAAAAAGTGCAAAATTTTAATACAAATAGCGGAATAAAAAAAGATCAAAAAGGTTGCATGTATCGCAAAAATGACACCAATAAAAAGTACAGCTTGTCCCACAAAAAAATAAGCCCTTACTCAATGGCGTCGGACAAAAAATAAAAAATTAACGGCTGTTGGAACATGATAACAAAAAAAGAATTTTGCTCAGAAAACTAAAAAGAACATAAAAATGGGTAATGCATAATCGTTCTGACCCACAGAATAAATATAACATCACTTTTATCGCACAGTGAACACCATAAAAATTATAATTAAAAAGAAACCAGAAATTTTTACGTTTTTCACAATATTTGTGAGTTTTTCACAGAAAATGCTTCATGTGTCAACAAAAATGCACCACTTATATAAAGTACAATATGTCATAAAAAAAAAACAATCTCAGAATCTCTCCGCTCAGAAAAAGCATTTTAAAGTTATTAACATTTAAAGGGACATGTGAAATTTTAAAAATAGAGCCTGGTCATTAAAGGACATGTCCGGTGCTCACTTTTCTTATTGTATTCGTTCCGGGCTGCAAAATAAAAGAAAACAAACTTTCTCTTACCTGCCTTACGCTACCCCAGTGCTCCGATACAGGTGTTCGGTCCCCGGGCTGTATTCTTCTTACTTCCTGTTAGCCTGGCACGTCACACGAAGCTTCAGCCTATCACCGGCCGCAGCGATGTCCCGCCTCGGCCAGTGATAGGCTGAAGCTCCGTGTGACAAGCCGGGCTAACAGGAAGAAACAAGAATACAGCCCGGGGACCGAACACCTGTACCGGAGCACCGAGGTAGCGTAGGCAGGCAAGAGAAAGTTTTTTTTTTTTTTTTGCAGCCCGAAACGGATAGAATAAGAAAAGTGAGCACGGGACATGTCCTTTAATGTAAAAAATGTGTCCGTCCTTAAGGGGTTAATGAAGCAGGTAGTAACGAACAAGGGTGCTCATGAATACATTTACGTAGGAAAAACTAATGTACAAGTATCCACAAAGGCAGATCATGCAGTACACCAGTAATGAAGTTGCAAAACTTCAGTAAGGCTGGGTTCACACTACGTTTTTGCCATACTGTTTTCAATCAGTTTTTCTAATGAAAACCGTATGGCAAAAAAACGGATGGAACAGTATGGAAAAAAGTGAACCGTATGCGTTTTTAAACAGTATACTGTTTTTAAAAGTTTATACAGTTCCGTCAGTTTTTATAGAAAAAAACCCATACGTTTTTGAAAATTTTGTCCATTTTTAATGGGAGGGGTCTTGGGTGGGGACTTTAGGATTCAAATGCGCATGTGCAAAGTAAAAACGTATACGTTTTCCCGTATGGAACCGTATACATGTGCGTTTCCCATTGATGTTAAATAAAACGTATGCGGTTGCAGTACGGTTTTTAAACCGGAGTCAAAACCGTGGTTGACCACAATTTTGTCTCCGGTTTAAAAACCGTACTGCAACCGCATACGGTTTTTTTTACATGGACGTCAATGGGAAACGCACATGTATACGGTTCCATATGGGAAAAACGTATACGTTTTTACTTTGCACATGCGCATTTGAATCCTAAAGTCCCCACCCAAGACCCCTCCCATTAAAAATTTACAAAATTTTCAAAAACGTATGGGTTTTTTTTCTATAAAAACTGACGGAACTGTATGCACTTTTAAAAACAGTATACTGTTTAAAAACGCATACGGTTTACTTTTTTCCATACTGTTCCATCCGTTTTTTTGCCATACGGTTTTCTTTAGAAAAACGGATTGAAAACAGTATGGCAAAAACGTAGTGTGAACCCAGCCTAACACAGGCTATGAAATTGGGAGATTTGTCAGAAAGGCAGAGAAATTCTTGAGTGGCCTGAACAACTGCATTGTGAGGGATGTGGGTGTATAGGCTCTCTACATCAATAGATGCTAAGCAGAATGTATCCTGCCATATAAAGTTTTGCAATGAAGATATGCCTGGCAGCAAGGGAAGGGCAAGGCTAGGTTCACACTAAGTTTTGTACTTACGGTTCTCGTATACGGCTGGGAGAAAGGGGGGCGGGGCTTAATCGCGGCGCCCGCACTCAGCCGTATACGGGAAACTTATTTAATGCATGTCTATGAGCCAACCGGAGTGAACCCCAGCCTCCGGTCGGCTGCGTTTTCGGCCGTATGCGGTTTCCCGACCGTAGGCAAAAACGCGGTCGACCACGTTTTTGCCTGCAGTCGGGAAACCGCATACGGCCGAAAACGCAGCCGGCCGGAGGCTGGGGTTCACTCCGGTCGGCTCATAGACATGCATTAAATACGGTTCCCGTATACGGCTGAGTGCGGGTGCCCTGATTAAGCCCCGCCCCCTCCTCCCAGCTGTATACGGGAACTGTAAGTACAAAACGTAGTGTGAACCTAGCCTAACCATTCTAAATATTTAAACATGGTTTTAGTCGTTGATCCAATCCCAACCATGAAAGGTCATCCAAAACTTGGATCAGTGACTTTTGGACTTTCAGTTCAGTATCTTAATTGCCAAAATACAATGGCTATTCTGATTACTTACAATCAATCCACAAAAAATGGTTAGAACAAAGAGGATACCCTGCAAAGTAATTAATATGGCTAAACAAAGAGACAGACGTGAGTTTCTTGTACCTAACAAAATTTCTCATTTAACCCTTTCAGGACATCGGACGTAAAGGTACGCCCTTGTTTCCTGGTACTTAAGGACAAAGGATGTACCTGTATGCCCTGAATCCTTAAGCGGTTTTGAAGCTAGCACACAAGCTGCACTCACTTCAAAGCAGTGAGTGTTGGCTACCATCAGAGATCACTTTAGACGCCGTGATCAATGCCGATCACCGCTTTTAAAGTGAAAATGAAAGTTGCCAGTAGCTCAGTGGAAATGGCGCAAGAGGGTCCCCTTACCTGCCTCCGAATCAATAATGTAGCTTGGGTTTAGCCAGGCTATATCAGTGGTCACCGATCATACTGTGTAATGCTATGCCATATGCATAGCATTACACAGTAAATGCAATCTAATAATGGGGACTTAAAATCTATGGGGACTTAAAGTGTAAAGTAAATTTTAAAGTGTTTAAAAATTATTTAAAACCCCTTCCCCTAATAAAAAAATCTAATCACCCTTATTTTCCAATTTTACAATAAAAATGACATATCACACCATATATCAGAAAAAAAATTATAAAAAAATTATACAAAAACAGAAATGGTACCGATAAGAACTACAGATCACAGCACTAAAAGAGAGCCCTCAAACATTCCTGTATACCGAAATATAAAACAATAATTTAAAAATAATTGTTTTTTTATTAGGCGACCATGACATTTATTTATTTTTTAAACTGTCATTTTATTGAAAAGTTTACATAAGTACAAATCAAACAAAAATAAACATAGCGCAAGTGTCACATATCATGACATTTATTTAACTCCATTCATTACCTGCGGAACCATATTTGTGGTGTACTGCATAATCTTCCCTTGTGGAAAATTTTACGTAAGAAAAAGGAAACTAAACATACGTACACATGTTTGTGAGCCCCTTTATTAGTTACAGCCTTCTCATACCTTATTATTGGCAGCCGGGAATACTAAGTTGATTCAACTATACATTAGCCACTATAGTTATATTACCCCTATTTGATTATTAAAGATGGGGCTCTCAGTCCCAGACACTTGTCACCATTGTTATGCTCCTAGAGCGGATTTTGGCACCTTATTTGGGTGTGCCTTTATGTAACATCTTTTTGGAAAGAGATCCTTCAACTTCTCTCTACCTTGGTACATCCCTTACCCCCATGGGACTATTATTGTACTTATTTGGTGTCCTGGATGAGGAAGTGTGGCCCCCCATACCTGTACTTTTCTCCAGGAGACATTGTTTCTTGCTAGAAAGAAACGTTGCCCTTCGATGTATGGACCAGAGACCTCCGACACTATTTAGGTGGAAAAGGTGTGGGGTCCCTGGTGCTCTTCCCCTCAGATCCAATGTTCCTATAATAACTAGCATAGACTAGATCAGGGGTGTCAAACTCAAATTCATCGGGGGCCGCATCAGCAGTTTGGTCACCCTCAAAGGGCCGGTTGTATCTGTAGGACACCCCCCCCCACATACCGTATATGCCGGCGTATAAGACGACTGGGTGTATAAGACAACCCCCAACTTTTACAGTTAAAATGTAGAGTTTGGGATATACTCGCCATATAAGACTATAAGACTACCCCTCCTACCGCAATGTACAGTACCTTGTAATTCCCCCCACATTAGGTAGGCAGCATGTTTCCCCACATTAGTAGGCAGCATGGTTCCCCATGTTCCCCCACATTAGTAGGCAGCATGTTCCCCCACATTAGGTTGGCAGTATAGTTCCCCCCACATTAGATTGGCAGTATAGTTCCCCCCACATTATGTAGGCAGTATAGTTCCCCCCACATTAGGTAGGCAGTATAGTTCCCCCCACATTAGGTAGGCAGTATAGTTCCCCCCACATTAGGTAGGCAGTATAGTTCCCCCGACATTAGGTAGGCAGTATAGTTCCCCCCACATTAGGTAGGCAGTATAGTTCCCCCCACATTAGGTAGGCAGTATAGTTCCCCCCACATTAGGTAGGCAGCATGTTCCCCCACATTAGTAGGCAGCATGTTCCCCCACATTAGGTTGGCAGTATAGTTCCACCCACGTTAGGTAGGCAGTATAGTCCCCCCCACATTAGGTAGGCAGTATAGTTCCCCCATTAGGTAGGCAGTATAGTTCCCCCCACATTAGGTAGGCAGTATAGTTCCCCCCACATTAGGTAGGCAGTATAGTTCCCCCCATATTAGGTAGGCAGCATGTTCCCCCACATTAGTAGGCAGCATGTTCCCCCACATTAGATTGGCAGTATAGTTCCACCCACGTTAGGTAGGCAGTATAGTCCCCCCCACATTAGGTAGGCAGTATAGTCCCCCCCACATTAGGTAGGCAGTATAGTTCCCCCCACATTAGGTAGGCAGTATAGTTCCCACCACATTAGGTAGGCAGCATGTTCCCCCACATTAGTTGGCAGCATGTTCCCCCACATTAGTTGGCAGTAAAGTTCCCCCCACATTAGGTTGGCAGCACCCTCCCCATCCCCCCCTCCCCACAGACATACAGCCTCCAGCCATATACAGTGTATGGCTGGAGGCTGTATGTCTGTGTGCTGCCCCCACTGTGATCCGGTCACCGCTCCTCCGGCCCGGGGTCACAATCTACTGCTATGGCCTATGGACCATAGCAGTAGGTGCCAGGATCGGTCGAGCGGTGACTGGAATGCTGAAGAGAAGAAGATAACGCGCCACCGGTCACTTACCAGGCCCCGGCCGGAGAGCGTCCTCCTGCGATGATCCTGCCGTCCTCCTGGTCCTCCCGTGTCTCTATGGTTGTACGCACGGGACGTCACTGACGTCCCGTGCATACAACCATAGAGGCGGAGGACCAGGAGGACCGAAGGAGGATCACTAGAGGGCAGACGTTGGTGAAGGCTGGCGGCGGTACGCGGGCCACATGATTCGGCCTGCGGGCCTTGTGTTTGACACCCGTGGACTAGATCCACCTGCACCCTAATGATGTAACTGTCTACTGCATATATTTTGAGTGGGGCTCATGTGTTCTCTTTTTCTATTTTGAGTGGTTTGCTTTACTTTCATGCTTCGTGTTTGTTGCTGTTCCATTGGCCAAACTTTATCTCTCTTAAGTAAGACACTGATTTACATATTGTAAAATGCTTTATTATATGCTACATTGGTGTCATTATTTCTTGCATTATTGTCCTCCTTATTGTATAACCAGTACTACCGAAGTTTTTTACTTTTTCAATAAAACTAATTTAAAAAAATCATATAAATAAAAATTATATATAGTAATTATGCCTATATTACATTTTCTGGTTTGGGGCCAATAGATGTGCCACCACTAGGAGAGGACTGCCACGATCAAAATAGATAATGCGCCTAAATGCATTAGGACCATTAAGTCTCAATGAACGTAACAAAACTTACCTATTTTCTATGAATAACATAGAATAGGTCACATAGAAAAAGTATCTGACCAATTATCTCTTACACCACAAAATAAATAAGTGAATACTTACATCAAAAAATGCTCTTTCATCCACATTCTTGGGAGCACCCATTGTTGGTGTACCAGCAGAAATGGACTCTACCTCTGCCAAGTCAATCACTCCTTTACATTCAATGTCTGTACGGCTCTCATAATATCTCAGCTAATAAAGAGTAAAAAAAAAAAAAATGTTACAGGTGGTTTTATGTATTTTAAATAGTTGGGGATAACTGACCACATACACTGCTGAGAAGTCAAATATACTGTAATTTTGGGTTGGGTGGCTGGTAGGGGTGTTTTCTAATGATTTTGGTGGTTATCTGTTTTCTGTCATTTTATAATTGACTGTTCTTGCCTTGTCATTTGTTGCTAAACTTGATGATAATAAAAACTGATAAAAAAATAAATAAAATTACATATATATCACTAAGGCACCTAAGCAAAATTGGCAAGGACAACTGAAAGTGTGTGTATACACATGCATACATATATACACACACTTACAACATTCAGTCGTCCTTGACAACTTTGCTTAGGTGCCTTAGCTGTGAACCAATCTGCTAACTAAGCATAGTAAGTGTACTGTATAGCCAGCTGTGTCTTTTTTGCCATTTTTTACCTATATGTGAGAACGTCAAAACTAAGCGCTGAATTTTAGAAGCAAAGTTTAGCCACAGTAAAGTCTTTAATACTGATATACAACAGTTACCTGGTGCTTAGTCTTGTCCAGCACAAACCAGCGAGGTCTCCAGGGTTTCATAAATGCACCTCTCTTACACAAAATTCCCTCGTATGAGCTGAAAAAATAAAGAACAATATTTTCCCCAAAGACTGTTTAAATCACATATATGGAAAATGATATAAAAAAAAAAAAAAAAAAAAAAAAGAATCAGAAGGTTGATCTTGGCATACAATTCTGCATTGAAACTTATCTACTAATATGCAAAACTCAGACTCCAGATATCAGACATTATAAACATATCAGACATTAACATATTAGATATCAGACATTATAATAACCTACACAATCATTATACTAATACAATAACTTAATAAAGTGCCATCGCTAGATTGTTGACAAAATAGATAAATATGGTTGTTATATATATGCTCCGGAAGGAGTTGATAAAAAACAGAAAACACACTTAGTTTCTTTGCTGCTGCCAGTATCATGAGGCTCCGGTTCCTGCTGAGTGATGCTTCTGGATTCGGTGACGTGATGTCACATGTCCACTCACACAGTCAGCGGCTGAGACTGCATATTGCTGATTGTCTGAGTGATCAAGTGACGCCACCAAACTCAGATGCAGGAGCGAGGAAGATTTTTTTTTTTGGGGAAATCAACTCAGACCTTAGCATATAGGTAATAAAACAAAAAAATACCTCAGACCTTAGCATATAGGTAATATAGGTATAGGTAATAAAACAAAAAAATACTCTGCCCAGACAACCTTTATAGGTCTGCAACACTACAAGCAAGTATATACACCTGCATAGACTTCCCTATGTAATACTGTAGTCTGAGCTGAGGTGTGTATACCTGTATGCACTGTGCATGTATTCAACTGCCCAATCCCCTGCAGCTACCATTCTGTTGGTGCCCAGTTCCTGGTGATCGCTACTTCACAATATCTTCTCAACACACAGGAAATACTTGCTGAACCAGTCTCTGCATGCAGCATTGACCCACCTTAGCCATTTTGATATGTTGGGATGAGGACCAGGCAGTGAAGACCAGTTGGAACCAAGAAGTGGGGCAGCTGAGAACAGCTATCTTTAATTTTTAACTAAGGCAAACAACCTCTTTAAAGTATACCTCCAATGATCCACCTAAAAACCCGTTAGGATATGTATATTATACTATATATAATAAATTAAATTTCTAATATTGAATAAATAAAAAAATTCTGTTTATTAGAGGGTGCACACCTCATTTAGTTCAGTAAAGTGCAATGTCAGACATTGTACTGAAGCCCTTAGAGAGAAATGGTATGTGGGTATGCTTGTGGAGAGACCATCTGCACTGATTCAAGCAGACAGTCACTCTTACTGCATTGAGAGAGGGAAGTATAATGTGAGCTAACAGACTTGTACACAGACATTGGGATACAAAGACAATGATATCAAGTTCATGGAAGTGAATAAGTAACAGACAGATCAGCAGCACCAATGCCAGACAACTGAGGGGTAGGCTTTGTATAGGTACTGCACATGAGGCTCTAGGAGCGCTTTAAGTATTTTTTTGATAGTTTCAATGCTCCTTTTTTCTACCAACTGGGGGAGGGAATTATACTGAAGATGTCTTCTAACACATTACACTAGGGTAGTTACATAAAAAAAATACAATAATGCAAAGTATTTGCAGTTAGCTTTTTATGCAGATGGCACTATGGAACATTGTTAGAAATAGGATTGTGCTTTGAGTGTAATGTCACACAAAGAGCATACAAAACGTATTTCATGCTGTCTGAAAAGCAGGAAATATGCAGCATATTATCCTATGAGCAGACACACAGGTCTACCCAGCGGCAGCCCTGTGTGTGCAGTTAGGTATGGAGGCGGGCCGAGCGTACCAACAGGACTGTGACGTGCGGGCCCACATCCTCACTGCACACACAGGGCTACCGCCTGGTAGCGTCTGCTCATAGGAGAATATGCAGAATATTTCCCTCTGTGCAGTGGACTTCACGCAGCGAGAAATACGCTGCACATACTCTGTGTGACCCTACCCTACAAGGGTATTCCAATCTCATTAAGTAATTGCATATGGCTAGTAAATGATACCACTGGGACACGCACTGATGGTGAGAAAGAAAGGGGCGTATAGCTAATTCAGCCCACATACAATTTCTCCCTGCAGAGCAGCACCTGGCCACCCCCTGTGCAGGGACCATGAACTGGACTGGCTTCAACCCCCATACACAGTTGGGTCAGTAGCTTTTTTTTGCATAAAAAATAACCAGCAAAGGGGCCACATCATTGAACCAGTGCTGAAGCCTCTACTTTTATTTTTAGGACCTCTGGGAATAGCATATTCTTGCAATATCCAATCACTTATAAGATGCTAAAGATTCAACAGAACTACACAAATGTGTATAGTTACCGGTTTTCTCTTTCTGCTGTGTTGAACTGACTGTACAAAGTACTAGTGCTGTTTCTTGCTCCCAGTTTCCCTGCACCAGTAGGAGTGCTTGTTGTGCTTGGACCACTCTCCAAGCTCAAATTTAGTGTAGATCCTACACCACTCTCCTGCAGATAAATGCCCAAAGACTGTCGCTGTGAGGTGACACTGGATGACATCAGCAACGCACTGGATTTCTGGGAGATAAAATTAAACCTTCAGTAAATGGAATATCATTGAATATAAATAGAAAACAAGAATCCAACTAAACAATGGTAGCCAGGTCTACAAAATGCCCAAAACAAAACCACACAATAAATAGCTACATACAAAGACAAAACATAAAATACAAAAAATGGCATGTACAAATAGGCAAAAAGAGTGAAAGTGCAGACTCACCCGGCTCTCATGGCGGACCTCGGTCCTATGGGAAGCTTTCACTTTATCCCATGCTTCCTTCCACCTTTCAGGAACGGGCCGCAAATCCAACTCTAGATTTTGTAACTCCTATAAAATGAACGGTAATTTTTCTTTGTCCTTTGCAGCAATACCATGACCAACATACAATTTTATAACATGACAATTACAAATGGTGTCAATGAGTAAAGAGAAACTATACATACTGTATTTTTCACCATATAAGACGCACCTTTTCTTCCCCAAAACTGGGGGGGAAAAGTTGGTGCGTCTTATATGGCAAATACACATTAAAACCCTCTCATATCGTGGCGGTCCCTGCGGCCATCAACAGCTGGGACCTGCGGCTAATACAGGACATCACCGATCGCGGTGATGCCCTATATTAACCCTTCAGATGCATCGATCAAAGCTGACCGCCGCATCTGAAGCGAAAGTGAAACTAACCCAGCTGCTGAGTCGGGCTGTTCAAGACTGCCGCGGTGAAATCGCGGCGTCCCCAACAGCTTACAGGACACCGGGAGGGACCTTACCTGCCTCCTCGGTGTCCAATCGGCGAATGACTGCTCCGTGCCGGGATCCCCTGCATGGCTGGCGCTCTCCTTCGTCGTCATCACGTTATCGCGCACGCCGTCCCGTCATCCAATAGGAGTGGCGTGCGTAGCGACGTGATGGCAGCGACGGAGAGCGAGGATCCCGGGCAGCAGAGACATTCCGAAGCAACGGGGACACCCCGGGGACGCGGCGACAGCGATGGAGGGTGACATCCAGGGCAGCGGTGATGGGTCCGGAGCGGTGGGGACACGTGAGTATTACCTCCTATACCAGTGGTCTTCAACCTGCGAACCTCCAGATGTTTCAAAACTACAACTCCTGGCATGCCCAGACAGCCAACGGCTGTCCGGGAATGCTGGGAGTTGTAGTTTTGCAACATCTGGAGGTCCGCAGGTTGAAGATCACTGTCCTATACTTTACATTGTATTCGGTTCAAAATCTTTTTTTTCTAGATTTTCCTCCTTTAAAATTGGGTGCGTCTTATATGGCGAAAAATACGGTACATTTTATTAGGGAATATCATGGGTTGGGGGGGGGGGGGGGGTCTCCTCGGGACCTTCCTCTGAATCAGAAGAGATAGCTGCTAGGACAGAGCTTTGCTAAAAAAAAAAGCAAAAGCTTTTTCTACTGGATCCCCACCCAGAAGGGCATACTGATGCATAGCCTTCACCAGACAGGGCAAGGCGATGCCCGGGTCTCAGGCAAAGACTTGCTGTGATCTGTGGTACTTTATTCCTGTATTTTTGTATGAGTGCTCTAAAAGACCACGTGCTACATTGTTCTTGGCTGAACTGTGGATATTAACATAAAATAGCCGCTAGTGAATCTAATATAGCCTGTGTTTCCATAAACCCTCTCTATTATCTATACAGGAAGGCATAATATAATACTTGTATCCTGACACTCGAGATGAATGGATTTTGCAAACACTTGCTGTGACCTGTGGTACTTAAAGGGGTACTCCGATGGAATTTTTTTTTTTAAATCAACTGGTGCCAGAAAGTTAAACAGATTTGTAAATTACTTCTATTAAAAATCTTAATCCTTAATCCTCTTTCAGTAATTTTTAGCAGCTGTTTGCTACAGAGGAAAATCTTTATCTTTCCACCAGAGTACCCCTTTAAGCCTTTATTTCTATGTCCCCTGCTTCATAAAGCCCTATATGCACTAAAATTCAAAAGGCTTGGGGTAAGTTTGTGTTAATATTTTCAATTAAGGGTTGTACAGTAGGGCAAAAAAGTATTTAGTGAGCCACCAATTGTGCAAGTTCTCCCACTTAAAAAGATGAGAGGCCTGTAATTTTCATTACAGGAATACCTCAACTATGAGAGACATGAGAAAAAAAAATCCATAAAATCACATTGTCTGATTTTTTAAGAATTTATTTGCAAATTGTGGTGGAAAATAAGTATTTGGTCAACTACAAACAAGCAAGATTTCTGCCTCTCACAGACCTGTAACTTCTTCTTTAAGAGTCTCCTCTGTGGTCCACTCATTACCTGTATTAATGGCACCTGTTTGAACTTGTTATCAGTAGAAAAGACACCTGTCCACAACCTCAAACAGTCACACTCCAAACTCTACTATGGCCAAGACCAAAGAGCTGTCGAAGGACACCAGAAACAAAATTGTAGACCTGCCCCAGGCTGGGAAGACTGAATCTGCAATAAGCAAGCAGCTTGGTGTGAAGAAATCAACTGTGGGAGCAATTATTAGAAAACATACAAGACCACTGATAATCTCCCTCGATCTGGTGCTCCACGCAAGATCTCACCCTGTGGTGTCAAAATGATCCCAAGAACGGTGAACAAAAATCCTAGAACCACACGGGGGGGGGGGGGGGGGGGGGGACCCAGTGAATGACCTGCAGAGAGCTGGGACCAAAGTAACAAAGGCTACCATCAGTAACACATTACACCGCCAGGGACTCAAATCATACAGTGCAAAACATGTAAGCCAGTACATGTCCGGGCCTGTCTGAAGTTTGCTAGAGAGCATTTGGATGACCCAGAAGAGGATTGGGAGAATTTTATATGGTCGAATGAAACCAAAGTAGAACTTTTTGGTAAAAACCCAACTTGTCGTGTTTGGAGGAGAAAGAATGCTGAGTTACATCCTAAGAACACCATACCTACTGTGAAGCATGGGGGTGGAAACATCATGCTTTGGGGCTATTTTTCAGCAAAGGGACCAGGACGACTGATCCGTGTAAAGGAAAGAATGAATGGGGCCATGTATTGTGAGATTTTGAGTCAAAACCTTCCATCTACAAGGGCATTGAAGATTAAACGTGGCTGGGTCTTACAGCATGACAATGATTGGAGGGAGTTGAAAGTGTGTTGCCCAGCGACAGCCCCAAAACATCACTGCTTTAGAGGAGATCTGCATGGAGGAATGGGCCAAAATACCAACAACAGCGTGTGAAAACCTTGTGAAGATTTACAGAAAACCTTTGACCTCGCTCATTGCAACAAAGGGTATATAACAAAGTATTGAGATGAACTTTTGTTATTGCCCAAATACCTATTTTCCATCATAATTTGCAAATAAATTCTTTAAAAAAAAACAAAATCAGACAATGTGATTTTATGGATTTTTTTTTACTCATTATGTCTCTCATAGTTGAGAGAATTATGTGCTTTACCAAAAAGCTCTATCTTGGTCTCATCTGTTCACAAGACATTTTCCCAGAAGCATTTTGGCTTAATCAAGTTCATTTTGGCAAAATGTAGTCTTGCTTTTTTAGGTCTCTGTGCCAGCAGTGGGGTCATAGAAACATAGAATGTGTCGGCAGATGAGAACCATTTGGCCCATCTAGTCTGCCCAATAATCTGAATCCTATCAATAGTCCCTGGCCCTATCTTATATGAAGGATAGCCTTATGCTTATCCCATGCATGTTTAAACTCCTTCACTGTATTTGCAGTGACCATCTCTGCAGGAAGGCTATTCCATGCATCCACTACTCTCTCAGTAAAGTAATACTTGCTGATATAACTTTCAAACCTTTGCCCTCCAAAGTCCTCCTGGGTCTCCTGCCATAGCGCTTCATTTCATTTAAATGTTGACTGATAGTTTGCGCTGACACTGATGCTCCCTGAGCCTATAGGACAGCTTGAATATCTTTGGAACTTGTTTGGGGCTGCTTATCCACCATCCGGATTATCCTGCATTGACACCTTTCATTAAGTTTTCTCTTCTGTCCACGCGCAGGGAGATTAGCTACAGTGCCATGGGTTGCAAACTTCTTGATAATGTTGCGCACTGTGGACAATGGCAAATCTAGATATCTGGAGATGGACTTGTAACCTTGCGATTCTTGATATTTTACCACAATTTTGGTTATCCAGTCCTCAGACAGTTCTCTTGCCCTCTTTCTGTTTTCCATGCTTAGTGTGGCACACACACACACAATGCAAAGACTAAATTAACTTCTCTCCTTTTTTTCTGCTTTCAGGTGTGATTTTTATATTGTCCACACCTGTTTAAAGGAGCATCACATGCTTGAAACTATTTTATTTTTCCACAATTTTGAAAGGGTGCCAATAATTTTGTCCAGACCATTTTTGGAGTTTGGTGTGACATTATGTCCAATTTGCTGTTTTTCCTCTCTTTTTTTGGTTTAGTTCCAATACACACAAAGGGAATAAACATGTATATAGCAAAACATGCGTTACTGCAATCCTTTTCTGTGAAAAATACTTCATTTTCTTGAACAATTTCAGGGGTGCCATCACTTACGGCCATGACTGTAATTTAAATTTTAAAGGTGGAACAAGGACAAGTATTTTCTATACAATATTTCTAGAAAACGTGCAAAAAATTTGAAATACGATAGCTTAATTTGCTGAAAAATGTTTTGGCCCCAATCACTTCAGTGGAACGGGGAAGCATACTGAAGGGATATAGACAATCTCTCATGGATTGATACACTTCAGAATTTTACATCAATTGTACTATTCTGGAAGTGCCCTAAGATCATGAGACAATGGGAAGGTGTTGGGTTGGAAATTTTGAATAAATTAGGTCAAGAGGTAACACTAGACCTGAAAATATGTATTCTGGGGGAATTGTCCAAAGTGAATAAAAAACCAGTAGAGAAGCTATTTTTCTTGCTCATCTTATAATGCTCAGGACATGGTTTGCTAGGACCCCACCCTCTGTGGAAGTATGGAAGAAGCTTACTCGTAAAATGTAACGTTACAAACTATTATTGCTAAAAGAAAGAGGTGAAATCGTTCTGTGCAATAGAACATGGGAACGGTTCAAGATATAATTGTTTTCTCCCCCCACATGAGATCGCCGTTGAACATGTGACTTTTTCACGGGCTTGGGAGTATTGAGATTTCCTAGTATTACTTTTTTTCCCACACACCGGCCACGCCATGAGGGATCTACAGAGATGTTGAGCATCCCACTTCATGTTTTTGGTGATTTCTAATTTGTAATATTTACACAGCTGATGTGATTTAACTATTTTAGATATAATTGATATAGAGCAAAAGTTTCAAGCCTACTAACACTGTATTATGCACTATGAATAATGAATGATACATGTATGTACACTTCTTGTATTGACTGTTTGTTACTATATATATATATATATATATATATATATATATATATATATATATATATATATATATGAACTTTTCTTAAATGAATTTTCTTTTGTAATTGACACTGATTTATTGTATATTATTAAATAATTTGAATGGGTATTTAAGGCCCATTATGCGTATCACTAAGCTTGAGAAAGGCTCCATAGGAGCAAAAAAGTTCCTGTACTTTACATGAATCAAAGTATTTTTGCAAACTGGAGTTCTGCGCCATTCTCTTTGGTTATCTGGATGTACTCGCTCGGGGCACTGGCACCCTGCCTGTGTAAATTGGCTAAGCAGTGCTGCATTATTATACACACACACACACATACATACATTTTGCCAATGTTATTTTTTTTTTTTATTCCAGAAGTACCAGAAATTGATCATGCTTGAGGAAGTACCCATGTCGTACGAAACAATTGTTGCATCTCTCTTCTCTGTTTGTCTCTAGTGTCCCCGCTTCCCCGCTGTATGTCCACTGTGCTAATTTGAAGATGTAGTAAACTTTCTGAAGACCACAGATGGTGAGGGCCATTGGTTCATTTCTACCACCTAATACCAACAAACTCAATGGACGCCATGAAGTCAAAGTCAGTGCTGTATATCTAAGCAAACCAATGTCTATATCCTATGTTATTTTACAGCACTTTCATAACTAAGACACTTTGGGCACACACTTTTTCCCTTTACAGCGTACAGAGTAAAAGAAAGATTTACCTCCAACAAGCAAGTTATGGCATCTGGCTGAAGACGATGTGGTGCATGATAGGAAGGCCAAACAATCTTGCGCTTTGTCTGGGGAGCAGAGCTGTCATTTTTCTCAGTTTCTTCATGCTGGAGTCCCTGAACAAGCTCCCAGTCATAGGAAGGACCTTCACTTAGAGCTTCATGGGTATAATAATCCCACACACGTAAACCCCACACAGAACTGTATGGCCGCAACACCTACAGAGAAGTAACAGAAGAAATATATTAAGCATTTTCCAACATAATAAATTGTAAGATTAACTTTCACTACACACTGTACCAAACTGCATTGGTGCTTACCTCTCCATCCTCAGGGCAGAACATATAGTTAAAGAACATTGGATTCTTCTTGTGTATTCGCTCCATATACTCCCATACAGAGCGGCAGATCTGAGGGCCACGTCTATCTCCTTTTTCCTCATACAGAACTCCTGCAATTAAAAGGTGTTCAAATTGCTGTCAAATTTAAATTATCTTTTTAAGAGACTTGTGTTCCCAAAAAGAATATTCTATTAAAAATAATTACCCAGCTGTGAGTCAGTAGTCTGAAGTTAAAGTACAACTGTCAGGGCTAAATAACACTATTCAGCCTTGACATTTCTAAAGTGACTGACCGCAAAGTCAGGCAATCTAAATCAAGTAACCCCTTAAGGACTCAGCCCAGTTTGGCCTTAAGGACCCACCAATTTTTGTTTTTCCTCCTCCCCTTCTAAAAATCATAACGCTTCCACTTTTGCCAATCATGGCGTCTAAAGTGAAACATCTGCGGTGGGGTGGCATAGTTACGCGAGTTTAAATGGCGGAGGAGGGTCCCCTTACTTGCCTCCTGCTGCCGATTTGCTGATGTAGCCTGGCTTAGCCATGCTTTATCACTGGATAGCCGATCACATTGTATAATACTATGCCACAGGCTTAGCATTATACAGTAAATACAATCTAATGATTGCATATCAAAGTCCCTCATGGGGACATAACCTGTTAACCCCTTAAGGACGCAGGGTTTTTCAGTTTTTGCATTTTCATTTTTTCCTCCTTACCTTTTAAAAATCATAACCCTTTCAGTAAATTTTCCACCTAAAAATCCATATTATGGCTTATTCTTTGCGTCACCAATTCTACTTTGCAGTGACAGTCATTTTACCAAAAATCCACAGCGAAATGGAGAAAAAAACCATTGTGCGAAAAAAATCGAAGTAACGCCATTTTGCAACTTTTGGGGTCTTCAGTTTCTACGCAGTGCATATTTCGGTAAATAATGACACCTTATTATTCTGTAGGTCCATACGATTAAAATGATACCCTACTTATATAGGTTTGATTTTGTATTACTTCTGGAAAAAATCATAACTACATGCAGGAAAATTTATACGTTTAAAAATGTCATCTTCTGACCCCTATAAGTTTTTTATTTTTCCACGTACAGGGCGGTATGAGGACTCATTTTTTGCGCCGTGATCTGAAGTTTTTATCGGTACGGTTTTGATCTGACTTTTTGATCACCTTTTATTCATTTTTTAATAGTATAAAAAGTGACCAAAAATACACTTTTTTGGACTTTGGAATTTTTTTTTATGTGTACGCCATTGAACGTGCAGTTTAATTAAAGATATATTTTTATAGTTCGGACATTTACGCACGCGGAGATACCTCATATGTTTATTTTTATTTACACAGTTATTTTTTTATGGGAAAAGGGGGGCGATTCAAACTTTTATTAGGGAAGGGGTTAAGTGATCTTTATTAACACTTTTTTTTTTTACAGTGTTATAGCTCCCATAGGGACCTATAACACTGCACACACTGATCTTTTACACAGATCACTGGCATGTATTAACACGCCTGTGATCAGTGTTATGGGCGCTTGACTGCTCCTGCCTGGATCTCAGGCACGGAGCAGTCATTCGCCAATCAGACATCGAGAAGGCAGGTAAGGGCCCTCCCGGTGTCCTGTAAGCTGTTCGGGATACCGCGATTTCACCGGGATACTTTCATTTTCACTTCTGAAAGGTTAATACAGGGCATCACCGCGATCGGTGATGTCCTGTATTAGCCGCGGGTCCTGGTCGTTGATGGCCGCCGGGGCCGACCCGATATGACGCGGGGTCACCACGTGACCCCGCGGCATATCGCGGGAGCCAGCGGAGGACATAAATATACGTCCTTCGTCGTTAAGGGGTTAAAGAGTACCTTTCATCAAATTTTTTTTTTATGTTATAGCTTATTTTATATAGATCAACTTTCTAATAGGATTGTATAAAAAAAAAAAATAATAATAATTATTCCTTTTATGTCTATTTTTATTTTGAAACTGTGTCCACTAGGGGTCCCTGGCCGCAAGCTTTTTCATTGATTTCGAACTCATGCCAGCCTGGCGTGAGTCCAAAATCGTAGACTCGGCACAGCTCCTAGGAGCGAGCGTTGTGCTCGTATCCCTGCAGGGCGCGGCAGCTCTGTCCTCCGACTTTCCTCTACTCTCTATGGCACATGTAAAGCCAAACAGAGAGGAAGAGACACAGAAGCTGCCGTCCCTGCCCTGTTAGCCTGTATGCGCGCTCCTGAGAGGGAGCGCTGCATACAGGAAGGGCGGAAGCGAGCCCTGGCCAGGCATCCGATGACGTTGTGCCTGTCTGGCCACGCCCACTTCCTCCCCTCTCACACAGCACCAAAACTAAGCTACTGAAGAGAGAAGAAAAGAGGTATTTCCAGGGGGTATTGAATTAAAAAAAAAAAGGACAGGGATAGAGTTAAAGTCAGGGACAGATGGGGAGGGGGATTAGGGAGAGTGTAGTTGACGATAGGTACTCTTCAAGGACGAAGGGCGTACAGGTACGCCCTTGCGTACAGGTACGCCCTTGCGTCCAGGTACTTAGGGACCAAGGGCATACCTGTACGCCCCGGGTCCTTAAGCGGCTTTGAAGCGAGCACAGGAGCTGCACACGCTTCAGAACAGTGAGTGTCGGCTACCAACAGTAGCCAGACACTCGCTGTTAATGACAGGCAGCAGCGATGCCGCCCCTGCTAGTCATGAACACTTTAGATGCCGTGATCAATGCTGATCATGGCGTCTAAAATTAAACTTAAAAACTCTGGTAACTCAGATGGGCTCACGGAGAGAGGGGCTAGGGTACCCTTACCTGCCTCTGATTCACTGATGTAGTCTGGCTTAGCCAGGCTATATCAGTGGATTGCTGATCACACTGTATAACGCTATGCCATAGGCAGAGCATTATACCGTAAATACAATCTAATGATAGCATATAAAAGTCCCCTATGGGTACTTAAAAAGTGTAAAAGAAATAAAAAATAAATAAAATAAAAGTTTCTAAAATTATATAAAACCTCCTCCTTTTATCCGCCTTATTTTCCCATTTTGCAAAAAAACTAAGTTAACATATTTGGTATTGCCACGTGTGTAAATGTCCAAACTATTAAAACATAATATTTATGATCCCGCACGGTAAACGGCATACACGTAAAAAAAAAAAAAAAAAAAAAAAAACTAACACCAAAAATATTGATTTTTAATCACATAAAATATTAGAAAGAAAAATATATAAAGAGCGATCAAAAAGTTCCACCAAAGCAAATATGGTACGGATAAAAATTACAGATCACAGAGCAAAAAATACATCCTCGTATACAGAAAAATAAAAAAGTTATAGGTGTCAGAAAAGTTAGCATTTTTTTTTTAAGTAGTACAATAATAGAAAAATTATATAAATTGGGTATTGTTTTAATTGCATTGAACTAAAGAATTAAGATGGGTGTCAATTTACCATAAAGTGCACTGCGTAAAATCCAAACCCCCAAAAGTTGCAAAATGTCAGTTTTTTTAAAATAAAATTTCCACCTGCAAATATAAATTTTTAGGTTTCATGGTACATCGTATGGTAAAATGAAAGTACAATTGGTTGCACAAAAAACAAGCCCTTAATATGGGTCTTTAGCTGAGAAAATAAAAGAGTTATGGTTTTTTAAAAGAAGAGGCGGGGAAAAAATGCAAAAATGAAAATAGGCCTGGTCCCTAAGGGGTTAACACTGTATATCTATTTATCAGCATGCATTATTGACTGATCTTACTTGTATTGATATCTAGCTGGCTACCCTATACTATTTGGAGATAATCTTGAGGACTGTTCTTCATATCCTATATGATTTTGCAGGACAAATAATGGGGGAAATTTATCATAACTTGTCCAGAGGAAAAATTGCTGAGTTGCAAATAGCAACCAATCATATTGTTTCTTTCATTTTCAAAGAGGCCTGTGAAAAATGAACAAAGCGATCTGATTAATTGCTATGGGCAACTGAGCAACTTTTCAGGACAGGATTTGATAAATCCCCCCCCCCATGTGTTTATAGGAGGAGTATAAACACATTACATAACAGATAACCTTGATTTCTCTATCTATTTGGTTCTTCTTGTGAACTGCACATATTTTCTATATATCTTTTATATATAGCTGACACCTGTTGCAAATGTCAAAATTGCCAACCTGGCTACATAACTTCCATGATCCCACAGCAACCAAGCACAGCTTAGCTTTCACTTTACAAGAGCTTGTTAAGATATAAAAATTGAGCTGTGATTGGTTGTCATGGGTGTAAAAAAAACAAACAAAAAAAAAAACACAAGACAATTAGGGTTTCAAGATGATTGTAAAATCAAGACATTTATTTGTCCCGCACATTGTATGAGTCCTAGAAGTGTAAAAATCCTAAAATAAACTTAAAGGAAAACTGTCACTAAGTTCACCCACACTGAACCCAATACACTGTACATGGTTCACTTACTTTTTGCTATGTTTTCTTGTCGCCGAGTTGTCGTCCGCTAAAGTACCGATGTTTGCTCTTCACTTGGGCTCTGAAGGCGGGTACCCCGCCGGCAGCCTAGTTTCGGTTCCCAGTGGAAGGGGCCTTAGCCTGCATATTCATTTTCCCCCTGAGTACAGCGCGTCGGGAGTGTTCTGTGCAGTGTAACTGCGCATGCGCCGGTCCCTCACTACACCCGGAAGTCGGGAGTAGCTATACTTTAGAAAGAGGTACTTCCGGGTGTAGCGAGGGACCGGCGCATGCGCAGTTACACTGCACAGAACGCTCTCCTAATGCGCTGCGCTTGAGGAAAATGAATATGCAAGGGACCCACCTTCAGAGCGTGAAGGGCAAACAGCGGAACTTTAGCAGACGACAACTCGGCAACAAGAAAACATAAAAAAGTAAGTATGGACTATAACCCAGTGTGTATTGGGGTTTAGTGTGTGTGAACTTGGTGACAGTTTTTATTTAAAAACAGTGCAGTTTATCAATAAGGTCTCTACCCTAAACGGTACTAACATCAGTACAACTTATCCCGCCAGCAGATATCAAATCATATACTTACAACAAAGAAAAAATAAAGCTAAAAAAACTACATTATAAAGTTTATTAAGCCTATTTATTAATAAAACTCATTAAAAATCTTTGACAAACTACTTGTACCCAAAAATGGATCCGTTTAATACGTATACCTCATTTCACAATAAAGCAATGTGTTAAGGCTACAACGATAGAACATAAAAAAAAAAAGTCTTGGCTCTAGGAATGCAAAGATTACAAAAAAAATGCTGTGTCCTTAAAGCAGAGGTCAAAGTAGGCTCCATCTGTAAAGGGTTAACTTGCTCACCTTTCTCAATCCTCTCACAGTCACAGTCTAGTAAGAAGGTGCGGAACCGATTGGACACATAGTGATAAGCCACAAACTTGAGGTAATACTGGCTGAACTCAAACTCAGACGGGAACTGCAGATGGATCTGTAATTAAGAGGTAAAATAAGAGTTTAGTAAGAATAAAGGTTTAATCATAACCTGTCCAGAGGAAAAGTTGCTGAGCTGCCCATAGCAACCAATCAGATTGCATCTTTCATTTCTGAAAAGGGCTCTGAGAAATGAAGGAAGCAATCTGATTGGTTGCTATGGGCAGCTCAGCAACTTTTCTTTTAGATAAATGTGTGTGTGTATGTTCCAGCATCACTTCCAAACGGCTAAAGATATTAACACGAAACTTGGTACACTTATGTCAACTACAAACATAGGATAGATAATTTAACCCTTGCCCACCCCCATTTGCCAGGGTCGGGTTTTTGTTTAAAGTCTCATATAAATCTATGGGAAATATATGTTACTGCATCACTTTCAAACAGCTGGAGATATTTTGATAATACTTGGTCACATGTTACTTATATGTATATAGGACAGTTAAATTAACCCTAACCTACCACCATTTGGGAGGGTCCAGGTTTTTGTTAAAAGTCCCATGCAAATCTATGGGAAACGTACGTTCCCACATAACTTCCGTACGGCTGGAGATATTTCAATACTACTTGGTACACATATTACTTCTATGTCAAATAAAAATACAGGATAGTTAAATTAACCCTGACTTAACCCTTTATGCAAGTATATCAGACTTCTGGTGCCTTACTCCACAAGCTCGGCTCTGCATCTCCTGGTGAAGCCACACAAGCTACCTGCGTGCCATGCCCCATCTTGCAAAGACACCGTTTAAGCTACACCCCTTTTATTTTCTACCTTTTTTGTGTATCGATCTGGCTTGCAAATCCCGCCCACTCTCACAAAGCCACACCCCCTTCTATTTTCGGCTTAGAATATCTTCATTAGAGATGAGCAAATTTTTTGTGATTAGATTCGTCACGAACTTCTCGGCTCGGCAGTTGCTGACTTTAGCCTGCATAAATTGGTCCAGCTTTCAGGTGCTCCGGTGAGCTGGAAAAGGTGGATACAGTCCTAGGAGACTCTCTTCACCTTTTTCAGCCCACCGGAAAACCTGAAAGCTGAACTAATTTATGCAGGCTAAAGTCAGCAACTGCCGAGCCGAGAAGTTTGTGATGAATCGAATCACTGAAAATTCGCTCATCTCTAATCTTCATCACATCTTTGCCCCACCTGAGGACAGGATATGAGGAAACGATGTGTGGGCGGGATATGACATCAGGATATGAGGAGGGGCTTTGGGGTAGTGATATGAGGAGGGCCTTTGGGGCCGTGATATGAGGAGGGGCTTTGGGGTCGTGATATGAGGAGGGGCTTTGGGGTCGTGATATGAGGAGGGGCTTTGGGGTCGTGATACAGAGAGGGGATTTGGGGTCGTGATACAGAGAGGGGATTTGGGGTCAGGGTAGGAGGAGGGGATATGAGGATCGAGTATGTAAATAAAGATTAAAAGATATTGCAGCTAACAGATTTAGTTAACAAATATACATTACATATGTTATTTAGTGTTACAGTATAATGTAGTTTTATACTGACCTGATGTACACAATCCAGAAATTGTAGGAAAACCGGAGTAAAACCATTACTCTGGCTGGCAGCTGTGTGTGCACCACGATGGCTAAATCTGTGGCCAAATGAAAGCCATTCTTTTTCTATGAGCAGACGAAATCCCTCAATGGTGCGATAATAAGGGTCAGACAAGAGCTGAACCAGAGACACCACCTAATTTTAGGAAGACATTACGTTATTTTCCATTATGTAAATAAACTGGAGGAACATGTGAAAATTCTATATCCAAGTACCTGGGTGGTAAGGTCCCATCCTTCCTCAAGCCCAACCAGGACAGATGAACCACTGTCCAACAGTTCTACAACCAGTGCAGAGACTTGGAGTAGCTTGTGAAGCTAAAAATACATAAAGCATTAGTTATTTAAAGATAAAGGATAAATAATTCAATTATGTATTAAGTGTATGAAATAAACAGGAAGAAAACAACTCACATAGAGGTTAAAAGTTCTATTCATTATAATAAAGAAGAAAAATGGTCTGTGTACATCATGCCTACCTGTAAAAGCCACTCAGAGTCTTCTAGTGTGCGCAGGTATGATAGGCTGGGATCTGTCGAGGGGGCACTTGGCACGCAGGCCTTCATCAGTTTTTTGAAACTTGCTTTAACTTGTCTGACATCAAATAGCTCAATTGGGACCAGCTCCCACTGCTGCAGTGGGTCCTGTTTCACCCCCTAAAAGTGATGACATCAGGCTTGTTTCACATACAGTTTTATTATCAGAAAACACACCCCACAGTAGGACTAAGACTCACTTTAAGCTGTGACTTGTCACCAATGATGTAAAGAGCAGCTCGGCGGGGAGTCAATGCACTTTCCGAGGGTCCTCCATTTTGATGAGGCGTCAGAAGTTCTCTTGCTGCCAATCTAGTTCCTACATCTGCGTTCATGCCGTAAGCACTAAGTCTCCCACTGCCGCGCATGCTTCCCCATTTCCCTACAGGAACATACAAGTGGATAAGAAAGACAAACAAAGGTCCCAGTGTCTTACTTACCTGTGAAACAATAATCTAATAGCAAAGTCTAACAGTCAATAAAAAATTCGAAAGAAAATTGCAATTTATTTAAAAACTAAACTGCTGCCTCTTAAGGCTATAAAATAAAACCAGAGCTTCCTTACCTTACCCAGTTCATTATAAGCACTCCGGCCTGCCCCTTGTACTACTCTTTACTTACCCCCATGGTGTGCTCCTCCTGTCCTTTTGGTGATATTTTTAAAACATTGCTGCATTGTGTTCAGAATGTCATCAGAAGAGCAGAAGGAGCAAGTTCTCAATGTAAGTAAACAAAGAAACAAGGGAAGACCAGAGCTGGACCAGGCAGGGTGAGTAGGCCCTG
Organism: Hyla sarda; assembly: GCF_029499605.1. Lineage (NCBI taxonomy): Eukaryota > Metazoa > Chordata > Amphibia > Anura > Hylidae > Hyla > Hyla sarda. The sequence continues at coordinate 183,896,328 of NC_079192.1, read as the reverse complement.
CAGGCACTAGCAAGTTTAGAATATCCCTTTAAGACTAACAAGACATTGGAGGAAATAGAAGAGACATTAAAGGGGCTGTTCTGTCTTGCCGTTTCACTTTTTCAGACACTTTCCGTCTGTTTGCGGCTGCAAGAGGTAACTCTGGGAGTTACGTTAACTGCGTAGCAAAGCTATTTGAGCAACTCCCTTAATGACCAGACGTATATTTACGTCCATGGCCGGCTCCCGTTATGTGAAGTCCGCTCAGGAGCTGAGCGTGCTTCGTACCTGCTGGGTCCCGGTTGCTATGAGCAACCAGGACCCACGGGCTGATATCCGGTATTAACCCTTTAGACGCCGCAATCAAAGTTAATTGCCGTGTCTATACCGGGAGAAAATACTGCCGGTTAGCTCAGCAGAGCCGTTCGGGACCACCGCTGTGAAATCGCGGCATTCCCAAACAGCTGAAGGCGCCTTACTTTGCTCCACGCTATCCGATCGGCGTTTGATTGCTCCAAGCCTGATATCCAGGCTGGAGCAATCGAGCGCAGATTACACTGATCAATTTTATGCTATGAGTTAGTATTGTTCAGAGTATGCAATCAAAGGACTGCATGTAATAGTCCCCTACTGGGGCCAAAAAAAAAAGGTGTAAAAAAAAGTTTTTTTTTTTTAAAGTGAATAAATGTGATTTAACCCCTTCCTGAATAAAAGTTTAAATCACCCCTTTTCCCATTTAAAAAAAAAAAAATATATGAAAATAAAAATAAACGTGGTATTTCCACATGCGTAAATGTCTGAACTATAAAAATATAATGTTAATTAAACCTCACGGTCAATGTTGTACATGTAAAAAAATTCTAAAGTCCAAAATTGTGTATTTTTGGTCACTTTGTATACCCTAAACATTTTTTGAAAAGGGATCAAAAAGTCCCATCAAAACAATTATGGTACTGATAAAAACTTCAGATGGCGGTGCAAAAAATGAACCCTCATACTGCCCCGGATACGGAAAAATAAAGTTATAGGGATCAGAAGATTATCATTTCAACACATACTAATTTTGGTGCATGTAGTTATAATTTTTTTAAAGTGGTAAAAAAAAAAAAAAAAAACTATATAAATTGGATATCTTTGTAACCGTATGGACCTACAGAATAAAAAGATGGTGTCATGTTTACCCAAAAATGCACTGCGTAGAATCAGAAGCTCCCAAAAGTTTAAAAAGTTTTTTTTTTTTTTTCCAATTTTGCCCCACAAATAATTTTTTTTCTGGTTTTGCTATAAATTTTTGGGTGAAATGATGGATTTCATTACAAAGTACAATTGGTGGCGCAAAAAACAAGCCCTCGTATGGGTCTGTAGGTGAAAGCATTATGATTTTTAGAAGGTGAGGTGGAAAATACGAAAGTGCAAAAACAAGAAAACCCCTTAAGGGGTTAAAGCCAATGGGAGTTTCGCAAACTAGTAACTTCCCTGCTTCAGCTCCTTCTGGGATTTCTGACCAACTCTTGCGGTTGCAAACAGACAGGAGGTGGAAAGAAAAGTGAAACATTGGGATGGGACAAGTCATATAAAGGTAAATAATCAACAAGTTTTGTAATAAACTCAAGTCATACAAAGGGAATAGAACAGTTATTGGCCAAATTACATATTATGTACTAGGAGTAGGACCTTTTTAGCCTGGGCGTCAGTTTAGAGTTAGCCATAAGATATCTCTACTAACCTTGTTCAGCATAGCCTCGTCTCACTGCGGGGTGCTTAACACCCCGAGCTGAATGACCTGGTTTAAGAAGAGAGGGGCAGCTGTATAAAGAGGAATCAACCAATTTTTTGGGCCAAGGTGTTAGGGGCATAATTAGAGGCCAGGCAGGACACAGCTAGGTCAGTATACAATGCACAAGTAGAACACAACAGTAAAATCCAATATTTAAGGACCTAAACATGTAAACATTATTCAAGCACAGTGTAAGTGGTTAAGAGTGTAATCAAGCTTAGTATAGACATATTTTTGTAATATTTAAAAAAAAAAGAAAAAGAAAAAAAGAAAACCATACTAAAAACAAATGAAAAGTCAGAAAACGTACAAAAATAAAAACTTGAAGCTACGTAACACTGGGAGATCCAATGAAACTGTATGATGACCAAGCAAAGATTGAGTACACAACATTTTTAATGATGAGTGATAGCACACAACGCAGACAAAAAAAAGCCCATTCCAGGTCATTACACCAAACAGAATTTGCCCATATACAAACAGCCTCAATTCTTGTGCACAAACCTATGACTATTTACATTCACACGTAGGAATCCTACCTCCTCGAATGTCCTCCTTCCCTCCCATCACCTGCTTCATCAATGAACCCAACTTGGGTTGACGTTTGTCTGGAGAATCTGTGGCAGAAATACCAGCTTACATAAATGCTTTGCACATCTCGATAGGGATCTTCAATCACTAAGGCTATTGTCTCCCTACCAGCTTAAATGAGGATTCTGCAACATCAGCCAAGAGAGAAAGAAACTTATCTCATATAATTTAGAATTTTAGAATGGCTGCAATGTTGGTAAATAAGTGTCATTATTAGTAGAGAAACTCATTAAATAAATTAAATAAAAACACTTTGGACTGGATTCGGGAGGTTTTCATCACTGTTACCCGAAACAGTTGCTAATATTGAGCCAATGATTTGTCACTTTTTTTTATTTTATTTTTTAAACTAGGTATATAATAGAGTTGGATTTATTTTTTTACTATTCATTTTCCACCTAATTTTTATATATATTTTTTCCTTTACAAAAAATAAGATTAGTACCCCATATTAATTTATAGGGATGTAAGAAAAAAACATAAATTCGAACGATTATCGCGATTTTTCATTTGCCGATACTGAATCGATTCAAAATATTTTTGAATCGATCCTTTTAGGCATGTGGAATTTGTATCTCCCGACGCCCGGGCCATGCTGTTCCGGGCGCCGGGCAGGTGAATTTTTGCCGGCTTGTGCGAGCAAGGCCGGACCTGACGCGGCGTTGCACTGGGTGTATGGAGCGGGCTCCCGACTCCTGTCCGCTCCATACTCTGCGGCCCCGCTGATTTCAGTAGCCGGGGGCCGCTGATGTATCACCGCTGCTAATATCCAGCATGCGGTGCTCTGCAGTCAGTATGGAGCGGGCTCCGGGCTCATGCCCACTCCATACTTGCTGCCCCCGGCTGTTTTCAGTAGCTGGGGGCCGCCGCTAATAGCCAGCATGCGGCTGGCTATTAACTCTTTAGATTGCAGCGTCTAAAGGGATCTGTGAATGCTCCCTGGTGGGCTAGATCGCAGCTGGCAGATATCCCTTCCAAGGGGTACTCCGGTGAAAAACTTTTTTATTTTTTTAAATGAACTGGTGCCAGAAAGTTAAACTTATTTGTAAATTACTTCTATTAAAAAATCTTAATCCTTTCAGTACTTTTTAGCAGCTGTTTGCTACATAGGAAAATCTTTTTTTTTTTAGTTGTCCACAGTGCTCTCTGCTGAAACCTGATGCCCGTATCAGGAACTGTCCAGAGCAGGAGTAAATCCCCATAACAAACCTATGCTGTTTCGGACAGTTCCTGACATGTACAGAGGTGTCAGCAGAGAGCACTGTGGACAACACAGAAAAAATTCAAAAAGTAAAGAATTTCCTCTGTAGCATACAGCTGCTAAAAAGTACTAGAAGGATTAAGATTTTTTAATAGAAGTAATTTACATATCTGTTTAACTTTCTGGCACCAGTTCATTAAAAAAAAAAAAAAAAAAAAAGTTTTCCACCAGAGTACCCCTTTAAGATCAAAAATAAGTCCAGAACCTCAAGGTAGAAAACATGTGTGTGTATGTCTGACAATACTGCACATTAGAACACTCAAACCACCTATCTATGAACTTAAAAAAAATAAAAAGAAGATCATCAATCCTATGACCACGTGTGCATACACCCATCACCCCACCAGGTACATGACACCATTCTTCAATGAGAAGCTGAGAATGGAATTGCAGTGATAACTAGTATAGGGATAACATTGAAATGGAAAGGGTATGAAAGGAATGTTAAAATGCTTAATGCAGTGAGTAATATTCTATGACAGAACTGCACTGTATAAGGGATAACAAGTTAAAGTAGTACTCTCGTGGAAAACATTTTTTCTTTTTTTTAACCCCTTAAGGACACAGCACATTATGACCTTAAGGACGGGAGCATTTTTTGCACATCTGACCACTGTCACTTTAATAACTCTGGGATGCTTTTACTTATGAATTTGATTCAGAGTTATTTTTTTGTGACATATTCTACTTTAACATAGTGGTAAATTTTCGTTGCATCAGTTCTTGGTGAAAAAATTCCAAAATGTCATGAAAAATGTGAAAAATTTTGCATTTTCTAACTTTGAAGCTCTCTGCTTGTAAGGAAAATAGACATTCCAAATAAATTATATATTGATTCACATATACAATATGGCTACTTTATGTTTGCATCATTATGTTTTTACTTTTGGAAGACATCAGAGGGCTTCAAAGTTCAGCAGCAATTTTCCAATTATTCACAAAATTTTAAAAATCTGAATTTTTCAGGGACCAGTTCAGTTTTGAAGTGGATTTGAAGGGCCTTCATATTAGAAATACCCCAAAAATTATAAAAACTGCACCCCTCAAAGTATGACATTCAGAAAGTATGTTAACCCTTTAGGTGTTTCACAGGAATAGCAGAAAAGTTAAGGAGAAAATTCAAAATCTTCATTTTTTACACTCGCTTGATCTTGTAAACTCATTTTTTGAATTTTTACAAGGGGTAAATCCCACAAAATTTGTAACCTAATTTCTCTCGAGTACGGAAATACCTCATATGTGTATGTCAAGTGCTCTGTGGGTGCACTAGAGATCTCAGAAGGGAAGGAGCGACAATGGGATTTTGGAGAGCGAATTTTGCTGAAATGGTTTTTGGGAGGCATGTCACATTTAGGAAGCCCCTATGGTGCCAGACCAGCAAATAAAAAATAAAAAACATGGCATAATATTTTGGAAACTACTTCCCTCAAGGAACGTAACAAGGAGTACAGTGAGCCTGTACACCCCACAGGTGTTTGACGATTTTTTTTCACTAAAATGCTGGCGTTACCCCAATTTTTTTATTTTTACAAGGGGTAATAGGAGAAAAAGCCCCTCAAAATTTGTAACCCCATTTCTTCTGAGTATGGAAATATCCCATATGTGGATGTAAAAAGCTCTGCGAGCGAACTACAATGCTCAGAAGAGAAGGAGCGCCATTGGGCTTTTGAAGAGAGAATTTGGTTAGAATGGAAGTCGAGGGCCATGTGTATTTACAAAGCTCCCCGTATTGGCAGAACAGTGGAACACCCCCCCCCCCCCCCCATGTGACTATTTTGGAAACTAAACCCCTCACAGAATTTAATAAGGGGTGCATTGAGCATTTACACCCCATTGGCGTTTGACAGATCTTTGGAACAGTGGGCTGGGCAAATGAAGAATTAAATAAGATAGACCACTGTTCAAAAATTCTGTCAGACAACAGTGGGGTGTAAATGCTCACAGTATCCATTGTTACTTTCAGTGAGGTGTGTAGTTTCCAAAATGGGGACACGTGTGTGTGTGTGTGTGTGTATGTGTGTATGTGTGTGTGTGTGTGTGTGTGTGTGTGTGTATGTGTGTGTGTGTGTATGTGTGTGTGTGTGTGTGTGTGTGTGTGTGTGTGTGTGTGTGTGTGTGTGGGGGGGGGGGGGGGGGGGGGGGGTCCACTGTCCACTGTTCTGGCACCATGGGGGCTTTGTAAACACATATGGCCATTAATTCCAGCCAAATTCTCTCTCTAAAAACCCAATGGCGCTCCTTCTCTTCTGAGCATTGTAGTTCGCTGGCAGAACACTTTATATCCACATATGGGGTATGTTCTTACTCAGAAGAAATGGGGTTACAAATTATGGGGGCTTTTTATTCTATTACCCCTTGTGAAAATAAAATTGGGGTAAGACTAGCATTTTAGTGAAAAAAATTTAAATTTAAATTTTCACGTCCAACTTTAACGAAAATTTGTCAAACACCTGTGGGGTGTTAAGGAGAGCGTCAAGGACCGGAATTCCCATGGACGTACAGGTACGCCCTGTGTCCTTAAATGGTTAATCAACTGGTACCAGAAAGTTAAACAGATTTGTAAATTACTTCCATTAAAAAATCTTAAAGGGGTAGTCCAGCACAAAGCGGCGGCCGACACTCCCCCTCAATAGAACTCTATGGCAGAGCCGGAGATTGCTGAAGGCAGCGCTCTGGCTCTGCCATAGAGTTGTATTGAGGGGGCGTGACAGGCGCCGCTTAGTGCAGAGGTCAACATGCCCCCTTCCTGCGGGCTTTCGGGGCCCCGTACAGGAGATTGTGGGGAGGGCCCCAGCAGTCGGACCCCCCTGTGATCTGAAACTTATCCCCTATCCTTACGATAGGGGATACGTTTTTCACCACTGGACTACTCCTTTAATCCCTCCAGTACTTATCAGCTGCTGTATAATAACAGAGAAAGTTTTCCTTTTTGAATTTCTTTTCTGCCCACGCTGCTCTCTGCTGACACCTATTTTCATGTCAGGAACTGTCCAGAGCAGGAGAGGTTTGCTATGGGGAATTGTTTCTGCTCTTGGCAGTTCCTGACATGGACAAAGGTGTCAGCAGAGAGCACCGTGGACAGACAGAAAACAAATTCAAAAAGAAATCAACTTCCTCTGTATTATACAGCAGCTGAATAGATGTAATTTACAAATCTGTTTAACTTTCTGGCACCAGATGATTTAAAAAAATAAAAAAAAAGTTTTCCACCGGAGTACCCCTTTAAGGGCCTGACATCATAATATAATAAAACCCTGTAATCTGAAATATCAATCCTGCCACTTTTGATCATACTTTTAATTTCCTCCTTTTGCCTTTAAATTATTTTCTTCTATAAATGGAAGCACTCTCACCGTAAAGATGTGCAGAAGGGAAAGCACTGAGCGTGTTTCTTCCACTCATTTCTGCATATCGGGGCATTGAGTTTACCACTGCTTGAAGGTATTTTTCCTGCTCCAGTGAAGTAGAATCTGTCTGTGATGGCCCTGGGGACAAAAAAAATATGTGTAAGCAATACTTTTGCACAAAGTACAGGCCATTTATTAAATGAGCTATGTAAAAAGCAAGTTCCTAATATACAATACACGTGTATAATAGCAGCTGCTGAGACTTTATTCAGACCAAAGTTCAAAAGACAGAACAGTGACTTTGGCAGCTAAGAAAATATGTATTTTACTGGGGTTTATTGGTGTAACACAAATGTGCATAATACGTTATCTTTAAGTTAGATTAACGACCAACACTACAGACACAGGGCATCTATAGCTGCTGTTTTTAAAGAACAAATATATATCTTATGTTGATTAAGGAGCACCTGAAATCTCAATTTAGGGACCGCAGAGTAACTTAATGTACAAACAATATTTTCTGCACTTATCTGAACATAAAAAATAAAACATACAAATAAAACAAGCATAAAACCCCATCAAAATATATATCGAGATAATCCTATTATTCTGACAATATTTAGAAGCTAGTTTTCTCATGACTACATTTTGCTTATAGGTCAAATATGCTCACAGAGGATAAACTATACATCAGCTGTCATACAGCAAAGATGTTTCAAGACATATAAGCTATATAAATAAGAGGGCTACTAACCTGCGCCCGCTGTGTTAGGAGATTTAAAGAGTCCAGCCACACCTTTGCCATGAAGTCCACCTGACCGCAATAAAACTGCTTTGGTACGCGGGCTGCGCCAACACACCACAGGAAACCTATTCTGTCTATAGCAGCGAGAGATCTTCTGTAAGGTGTTGTCCTGAATTGGCTGAGGTACAATCAGCAGTCCTGGATAGCTGTTTCGTATACATAGACACTAAGAAAATTAATATTTCAGTTGGACAAAATATCCTCTAAATACTAAAAACAATTCAAACTCACCTGTTACAAACAGCATACATGCGGTTTACCGTCGAGATCCGGAAAGGTTCATTTTTGGCACGGGTCAGGCTATTACTCAGAGTACCAAGCCCCATTCTTTGGTAGTCACGGCAACATGCTCTTTCTGCCATATTGCCTCCTGCCTGCTTGTCCGGGGCTTTTAGAGTAGAGATGGTCAATGTGCTTCGGTCCATATCTTCAGACACTGGAAGAGCACAGTAAATATTGACTTCAAAACTAACAAATGTGACAAAAGACTTTTAGGTTAATAGCATGTATACATGTAAACTAAACTGGTAAAAACAAGTAACGTGCATTAAAAAAAAATGCAAAGGGAAAAAAAAAACTACCAAAAGGTTACCTGCCTTCTTAGTAAAGCCTAATTTTCCATACGTAGAGCTGTAGATCTATAAAACTATTTGCCTATACATGCACCCCTTTAAACTGTGTTGTATCTTAAAGGGAAACAACTTTGCAATAGGCTTAAAAGGAATCTGCCACCAGGGTTACAATGCCCTGAGGGTGGCAAAACTAAAGAGAGACTTATTTCCACAATGTATCACATAGTTTAATGCAGCATATATTATAACAACTGTGTTTACCTCCCCCGCATTCCTAGCACAGCGCACTAACCCTTCCCATAATGCACACACACACACACGGCAGTCCTTCATAGTCATGAGCAGCCACTGCCCCCACGAGCAGCTAGCTGACAGATGTCTATATTATGTGTAGGCAAAATGCTGTCAAAGATTTTATAAGATGTGCTGCCTATAATGTATTAGTATAATAAAAATGGTTGTGAAGGTAACACAGCCTTTAAAAACAAATTATAAAAATGGATGAGAGCATGTGGAAATCCTTTACATAGAAACATAGGATGTGTCGACAGATAAGAACCATTTGGCCCATCTAGTCTGCCCAATAATCTGAATCCTATCAATAGTCCCTGGCCCTATCTTATTTGAAGGATAGCCTTATGCCTATCTCTATCTTATATGAAGGATAGCCTTATGCTTATTCCATGCATTACACAGGCTACGCAGACCCTAAAAAAAGGCTGTACTTTCTATGTAAATACATAAAAACTATGGCACATTGTGTACAAGCATGAAAAACAATGGCGTATAACTGGTTGATAAATCTGTAAGCACACTTTGTTGGGACGAGACCTTTTCACCATGGGTATCATGTACAGAGATCTTCTCTATTCAAGGTACAGGATGGAACACCCACCTGAAATGTCATCTCCCTGCTGTTCCAGAGAATTCTGACTCCCTCGGAGATCCCAGGATGGAGGACTATATTTCCTGCGTGTCACATACTGCCGGCCTATTGTTTTCTTAGCATTCTTCACAAGATTCTTCGAGATAGTCCTGGGAGAAATAATTTGCACATGCCACAAGATAGACATTGTAAACGAAGGATACACAATGAAGCAGTCTAAAGCACATTACATAAGAGTAAGGCCAACTTCCCATTTCATATTTTAATAGAAACCGCCGCTAAGACGTAACCATGTGAACCTGGCCTTATGCTTCAGTACATGTATTCCAACAGAAAACCTTGGTGCAGGCTTCACATGGCAAAATTTGGCTTAGTATTTTTCATCAGTTTTTGTAAGTAAAAACCAGGAGTGGGTCCAAAGCATGGAAAAGGTACAAATCTTTCCATTATGCCTTGTTCCCTGTAGGTTTCACTTCTGATTTTGGCTTACAAGTACTGATGCAAAATGCTGACCGAAAAGTGTGAAAGTGGCCTAATACAGAAAGAAATAACTGTTACACAGGAAAATACATGTTCAGCTGAAGGCTAAGAAAGGATCCACCACAAAGCAAAATATACTTCAGAGAAGGAGAAAAAAGAACCACAACAAAAGAACCAAAAAGCATATAGAAAAGAATTTGCAAGCTGCTTTCAATGAAGAAAATCGGCATAGCAGTCAGTATACATGCTCGTATTAATGGAATCTATTGGCGCTGCTATTTTATTTAAAATTAGGAGATAATTTACACCCAATCTTCCTTTATCGGTTTTATGGAAACATTAATTCCTTACAAAGTTGTGCTATTTAGACACCAAATGTTGTTATATTATATATCTGATGAGAATTCTCATTGTGGCTACAGGCCATTTTAAACCAGCATAATATTATCTCCACAACACTGAACTACAAAAAAAAAAAAAAAAATTCAAGAAAACAATAGGGCAATACAAGAGAGATATAAAAGCATATAATAGTCTATAAATCTAAATCTATTCACCTTTCTATCCATCCTTCTACCAACATTTCACTAAGGGGGAGACTTTAATCATATTTAAAGGGAATCTGTCAGCTATAAGAGCTGCAGACACAGTTGGATAGCTGAGTATAAAAGTAAACCGTACCTCTCCTGGAGCTGATGGTGGTTGCCAAACTTGTAAAATCACCTTTTTATTGCTCAGCCAATTGTCATGGAAGTGTGGCTAAGTAGCTTAAATGCTACAGCTTGGCACACCTTCTCACCTCCCAGAACCTTCTTGACTTATGTACAGAGTCTTTTACATCAGTCAAGAAAAGGCTCCAAGGCTGGGATGTAAGGACTAGCAAATAGGCATACAAGACTGTGGCACGTCAACAACCTGGCTTCGCTTCCATGACACTTGGATGATAAACATTAAAATAAGTTTGGCAGCCCCTACTAGCTCCAGGTTAGGTACAGTTTGCTTTAACACAGTTTGCGTTAACAGTTATCTAATTATGTCTGCAAGTCTTACCAGCAAATACAGACAGATTTCCTAAAGGAACCTCAAAGGGGTACTCCGCCCATAGACATCTTATCCCCTATCCTAAGGATTTGTGGTCACTGGGACCCCCTACGATCTCCAGGCCAGCACCCTAGTGTTCGTGATGTCATGCCACACCCCCTCCATAGGGGGATAAGATGTCTAGCAGCGGAGTACCCCTTTAAGGCTCCAAGAAACACACACACATTAGATAAAAAAGTCAAAAAAGTCACACATACATTAGATTAAAAAAAGTCAAAATTTTTCCAATAGGAGGGGACAACTATCTGGGCATGTTGGATTTCAAATGCCAAGTCCTTTTATTTTCTGAGGCATAAGCCAACGTTCTCTGTTCTATCTTAGGCTCTTTTCACACTACGTGTTTTTGTAGTGTCAGGGTGGGGAGTCAATAGATTCAGAAGCCATGAACTAGCAATCTACTCAACTGTTAATGTGCATGAAGGGATCAGTAGAAACAGCTGTCAGACAAACCTTTATTCAGCCATCAACTACTGCATGTGTATGGTTATCCTTCTTCCAGCCAATCAAAATACTATATTTGATTGTGACGAAAGTGTGAGCTGTGAGGTCTGGCTTTTTTTCCTACCCAACACAGACTTAGGAAACTTCCCTTAAACAGAAACTGACAGCTAGTTCACCCTTACTGGTTTATAGTGCGGGCGAAGAGCTGTAAAGTGAGGGGTTACTCACTGGAATCCATTGGTTAGGTGCTGCATTAGGCTTGCAAACAGTTTTATTCCTAATGTGCCCCAGCGCACATTGGAGGCGGGGAGTTGGATGGCGGAGCTCCTCTGTCTCCTACATATTCCCCAGTTGGCCCTGCCCCTTCATTATTATGCTAATGAAGGCCGCAGGTAAGAGCACAGAGAGCAGAGATCTCACCGTTGCCTTCATTAACATAATAATGAAGGGGCAGGCCCGACGGAGAAATATGGAGGAGACAGGGGTGTTCGGCCAGCCGACTCCCCACCTCCATTGTGCGCATATGGAATAAAATTAATTACAAGCATAATACAACACCTAACCAATGGATTTCAATGAGTAACCACTCATTTTACAGCTCTTCACCTGCACTTTAACCCAGTATACCCAGGGTTTAGTGTGGGTGAACTATCTGTCATTCTCTTTAAGAAGTACAAAAACTACACTGCTTAAATAATACCCTGAGGGAGGCACAATTTAAGCAGCCCAACAGTTCTGTCCTCCTCTCTCCAATTTGGCCTTAACATAATGAAACCTTTCATTTTTCACTGTAAGTATTAGGATGACTAGAGCTAACCAAGGGACATTCACAATGTAATTGTCTTTCATATAAATCTGCTACCTAGCAACACAAGCAATTAACACTTACTACAGAGCTAAAAGGATTGATGTCACCAGCATAGGTCATCATTTTCATAATAAAGAAAAAATAAAGATATGCCAAAGGTCACCAGATGTAGATGTGTGGATTTTGTGACCTTAAATTAAAATAACAGATTCTGGGAATCCACTGCATGAAGAAAAGCTAAACACACTAGTACATTTTGCCACTTTCAAAAGGGCTATTTTGGTATCATTTTTTTGGAGAATGTTAGGAAAATTTAACTCCCTTCCCTGTGGGAAAATTTTAACTAGATCAGATTTCCCAAATGTAACGTGCAAGGCTCCTAAATTAGTTTTCTATTCAATAAGGCCTTAGATGTATGCAGAAGTGTGGAAAAGAGTAGACTGCAAGCTCCCCAGGAGCCAAATGGTACACACATATTTTCGGGCAATATGCTGTAGTCATGGGCTACTTTTAAATAGGAACAAAAATGAGATTTTTCTTTTACTCACCATATAATCTCTTTCTTGTAGCCTTCATTGGGGGACACCTATACTGATCGGTATATGATCTTGCCACTAGGAGGCGCTAACACTAGGAAAAATAGTCGTCTCCTCTCTGGCAGGATATACCCGCCCAATGGAAGTGAAGTAATCAGTTTTCTCACAAAGCAGTAGGAGAAGCCAACAAAGAAATAAATCCGAAGGACCGTAGAAAATAATCCCAGATAAAAACTCCAACAACAGGAATGGATTATCCGGACAAAAAAATTAAGAAATGGGTGGGTGCGGTGTCCCCCAATGAAGGCTACGAGAAAGTGTACGGTGGGAGAACACCTATACTCATGTGACATACTAAAGCAGTCCCCTAGGGTGGGAATAACAACCACCAGAGAAAGGGAATCAGTCCAGAGACCAAACTCACTCGTCTGTAAGGCCTGCGGACGAGATCTGGGGCCAGAGACAACAGATGCCCAGAAACTGAGCTCATGGAAGATCCCCCGTCCAAGAAGGGACCGTCCATTGCAGAGACTCTAACCTACAGATAGAAAGCCAAGAAAAGGGCGACTAGGAAGCCAGATGGGCCGGAACAATCCCGGAAGGAAATCAACTCTAAAAAACACAGAACCAGAAAGAGGGCTAGCCCGGCTGGAAAACAAAAATGTAAAAAGGGGCACAACAAGAGAACCCCATCCAGAATCAATTGACTCAAGAGAACATAGCGGAAAAACACCAGGGAGAGCAGCATACGTCTAAGCAGAAGGCGAGCACAGAAGGCGGAGACCAGAAAAACACTGGAAAAAGAAAGATGAAGACCAGCTCTAGAGAGGCCTGGTGCCTAAAATCAATGACCTGAACATCTGCAGACTCAAAACCCCTGTTCCAGGGGCCCACAGAGAGCACCCGGGAGGCGAAATTAGCTCGACTGGTGTAATCCGGATCACCAGACCAACCTTCCTCTTGGGAGGACATGGACCCCGAAGGAGGAGATGGAATGTAATAGCTGTCAAAAAAAGGAGTGGAACACCCTGAAAAGGGGGCATCCCGGAACACCAGTGTGTAAGACATGGGAACTAGAGGTTCCTGAGTCACCTGCAAGACATACACGGAAGAATAAATGGCTAAGAAAGGAGCGGAAGAATCTGAAAAGGAGCATCTTGGAACACCAGAGCGGCCGACATGGGAATGGTAAACCCAACGTCCGTAAAACACTCTGGGTGACAAACTTCTGTGTGGAGACAAGAAAAAGTGCGGTACAGAAAGACCACCCCACAAAAGGGATCGTAAAGTAGTCTGGGCAGGATCTCTACACATGATCGAGTCCTCAACCATCACTAAGTCCCAAATAACCAGGAGGACCAACCTAGAAAATAAGGCATGCCGCAGCATCCTAGAACAGTGTCAGAGACAAGAAACTAACTGGTCCTGGACCCCAGTGGTCCAAACGGACCAGAGCACTCCGAAGTAACATCCCATCAGGGTGGGAACGAAGGGGGAAACAAAAGGGAACCTAGCTGGGACTCCCAGGTTCTTGGCACAGGAAGGTTACTCCAGAAGACTGTGGTGTCAGTGCAGCGCAACTAACACTGACAAAGGGAAGGATGAACACACCCTTCCAGGGAGATTGCTTCCAGGGAGAAGGAAAGCAATGGCAGGAACCAAACAACAGACAGTGGCTAGACCGGCTGTCGCCGAGCCATAATGATTGCATAAACTTCTCCAACAGAGAAGAGTGCCAAGCAGTGGATAACCAAGAAACAGGAAGACAGCCAGGCCAAGATAGTGTGCAGTAAGCACACAAGCATAGACAGCGAAAGGCTCTTCTGAATACTCCAGTAAAAAAATAAGAGCCCAGCCAGATACCCCACCTATATCATGGGAAAAGAGAGATGGCTCCATATTGGCAGTAGAAAGCGCCCAGCTAAATAGTCCCCTAGTGGAGGGGAAAAAACAAGGGGTTGTCGAGATGAAACTCAGGCACTGACCATGTCAAGCTCCCTGATCCCAGTACCCCCTGAGGAAAGGGGAGTGTCAAAGTGTGCCAGGCACTGTAGGATCAGGGAAATGCCACCCTATGGCAACAGGACAAAGTACTCGGTGGACGTGGCCCCCAGGAACTTTGCAACAACATATCGAGGTACGGAGGAGCCAATATGAGTCTCCAGAGAGATCAGATTCCTGGACACTGGTGCTGGGCAAGGATACAAAGTCATGACTATTAATGCAAGTAAGAAGCGCGCACACACACACACAGCAACCAACTGTGTAGAGAGGGACACCCAGTTGTGGCTAAGGCAACAGAGCAAGCGCCTGAGCCACCCTGCAAAGGAACCCAGGAACATACCTGGAGGCATAAAGGGGTGCTGAATTGACACTGTCGCCCCATCAGGCCCCATGTCAGAACAGAGGTGCTCATCGGAGGAACGGAGGGGGGGGCGGGGGAGGGAGTATGATTACCTAGTTCTTTGCTATACTCACCTCGGGCTTCTTCAGCTAGCTTATGGCCGTGCTGCAACAATCTGGCACACAACAAGGTAAGCAGGGGCAGTGGGGGACCTGGACCCAGGGTACAACCTCCAGGCGCTAGCCGGTGGCGATAAGGGGTTGATGGCCCATACTCTTATGCACCGTGCCCCCTTTGTTGCATGTGGGAGATCAGGTAGCGCCATGCTCCTGTCGCCCCACCTAGAAAAATGACAGAAAAAAGAACCTAACTAGACACACTGAACTAGAAAATAATAAAATAAAATAAAAGACCAGGTCTGGGAGAGCTCCCAGACATGTCTTGCCTCCTACTGACATTAGCTAAAATTGATTACCTCACTTCCAGTGGGAGAGTATATCCTGCCAGGGAAGAGCCAACTTTTTTCCCTAGTGTCAGCGCCTCCTAGTGGCAAGAGCATATAACCATCAGTATAGGTGTCCCCCAATGAAGAGCGACCGAGAAAATGTTATTTCCATATACTACCCACAGAACAATAAGACAGAACTGTTAAGACCTTATTTGAAATTACTCTTTACATTTTCTATAAGATCATCCTCCGTTTCTTAACTTTTTCTGTCAGGTGAAACAAGGATTACACCTGTTGGATGTTAAAATGCCTGGTGCCCAGGAGATAACCGCTTCCGATCTCCTTATCTACCTCTCCCTGTACCATAATAATGCAAGCTATGACTATAACAGTGCATTTTAATGGGGGGGGGGGACGGGTGGGGACGGGACCTGTATGGATAGCTATAGGTCATTCCTTATGTTCATGAGCAACAATTCTGTGTACCTAAGCTTCATAAAAAATTGTTATGTTCAAGCAAATCTGTGACTATGCCTTATGTAAGAGCAGTATATTACAGCTAAAGGTCCATATACCTAGTAGTCATAATGGCACAGAGAATTTTGTGCTGTTTGACTAATAGAAAGACTAAAGTAATCCAATGGACTCCATGATATGAGCGAGGCGAATTCATGAGTAGGCACTTCTCCTGCGTTTGCCATGACAGGCTGCATTGTAAGCACAGTGCCAGGCCAGTCGCCTCAGTAAGTTGTGGGTGACATGAAGAGAAGTATGCTGCTGCTTAAATTATGAAACTATAACCACAATATGCTAACCTAACATTAGGGAACATATTAAATTGAATGTCATTTTGCAGCAGCGCCAATACAAAGCCTTTCCTGTACATCTATGCCGTATAATAGCTCAAAAGATTGCTGGCCATTAAATATATTTTGTTTTTAATGCCAGCATAATACTAGGACAGACAGGAAGCGGCTGCACACCCAGGAAGTATGGCTTGTCACCATAAGTCATGACCAGTTGGGCATAAATGTTGGGTCTTACATTTCTGAATGGAAGCTGCCAATAGATAAATCCAGTGCCAGGTGGCCATGGAACACGTCATTGACATGGAGGGGGCTACAGAGAAAGATAGGGGGTCACTACATAAATGGGGGCTAATAAATTAAGAGGATTACAGTATGAATATGACAAATATTTGCACTGAATTATGAAAAGATAGATTAAAGCAAAACAAGGAAGAGAAGAAGTAATTACACCTAAAGCGGAGGGGACAAAGAATGTACAAGAGTATTGGCAAATAACTACTATGCAGTTATTCATTTTGTATTTTACAAAAAGGTTGTTTATTCTACAGTGAAGGCAATGTTAAATTTTTTATAGAATACATAACAGATGTAAATGTGTCAAACAGTGGAGTGGTTTCCTAGTCCTGCAATCGTTAAATGTTTCCCAAGAAATACTAATACTGAAGGTTTGGAGTTAATATATTAGTCAACATTTAATGCCTACATAAATATTTTTGAGACCTTTTTTATGGCATGTTCACATGGCTTATAACCGCATGGTTTCTGATTTGGTAACCTTCATGATTTCCACTTTATAAACCATGCGTTCTCACTCTCAAAAACCCTGCTTCTACTGACTTCAAAGGGATGCTGGGAACCTATTAGGTCCTGATGCTACAACAAAAATCGCAGCTCAGAGCCGTGCTGCACACTGGTATGGATTATGCCTTTATAAAACATGCAGCTATTTTATGTATTTTTTTATTCAGGCTAGAAGATCAACTGATCCATAATAAGCTTTGACAATGGTAGTTGTCATTTGTGCCACTGAACATAAACTACCTTGTTTGAGCATGCAAAGCCAAACATACCTAAAATCATTCCAACAATGGGATCCAAAAAAGCATAGAATTAAATAAACAATAAGATTTTCTTTTAGACACTGGAATTTAGAAAAAAGGCGGTAGCTCTTACAGGACTGGGAACACTGTAGCTGTTTAACAAGAAATACTCTTACTTACTTTATTGAGGGATTCTTGTCCTTGGTTCTTGGTTGAACAGTATGTTGTAAGGAGAGTCCAACACTAAATGGAAAAGTCCCCAGCACATCTTGAGGGTATCTCAGCTTGTGTAGCTGCTTGCGGAAGCCTTCAGAGATCTCCGAAGGGACTTCTTCATCAAATGCTACTCGCAACAGCTGAAACAAAATATGTGACTGACATGTAGCAATATCAACAATAATAGAAAAAAAAGATAACATCTCTTCATATCAGAGTTTTCCAGGATATACTTCAGAGATCATGGAGATATTTCCAGTATTTTTCTAGGTTTAACTCAATCTGCAGCTCTTTGGCCACTACTATGCTAAAACCTAGAGTTATCACTTAATGGGACCACTGGACACCAGGGAATAGCAGCATCACTGTGTTTAAATAGTTAAATGACAGAGATCAGAGCAATCTTTGATGTCCATCATTACCGGCAAATGTCAGCTGCTGATAGCAACGGGCATCTCCAGGTTATGATGCAGACCTGACTGGCGGGCCTGGGTCATGTCAAGGGTCGGGAAGTTATTCATAAAAAAGTTTTTTTTTTAAATTTATAGTAATGACAGTTTAGAAAAGAAGCTTGATAACAGAAAAAAGCTTTTCTGTCTAAAACAACAGTACAGTATAATACTATGAACGCAAAATTTGTTGAAATGAAGGGTAAAAATAAAGTGTTGCAGGGCAGCCGCAAAAATTTTGTTTTAAAGAAAATAGTGGATACAATTGCTGTAAAATCTACCATAACCAAAAGGGGTGCACTTTATTTTACTTTAAAAAAAATGGTCTATGCTCAGCTGCAAAACACTATTGAAACCACTGGAAGAGAAATCACAGCTCTGCAAATAAATCTAAGCAAATCTAAGACCATCATGTTAAAGGGGTACACCGCTGGAAAACTTCTGTTTAAAAATCTTAATCCTTCCAGTACAGTGGTCCCTCAACATACGATGAGAATTCATTCCAAATGAACCATCGTTACTTGAATCCATCGTATGTTAAGGGATCCATGCAATAAAAATATAGAAAGTTATACTCCCATGTCCCCGCCGCTCTGGACCATCACTGCTGCCCTGGATCGTCGCTCTAAATCGCAGTCATCTATTTGATGACAGGACGGCGTGCACAGCGATGTGATGACGATGAAGGAGAGCGACGGCCATGCAGTGGAGCATGAAGAGGACGGTCCAGAACATCAGGGACAGGTGAGAGAAACTCCCCAGAGCACACGGGCACATTAAACGGCTATACGGGAGCAGCTGAAGCAGTCTGCGCTGCTGGATAGCCATTTATGCGCAGGCCCCGACATATAAAAGCATCGTATGCTGATGCTGCCTCGAACATACGATGCCCTCTGATGTTGAAATGATCGCATGTCGGGGCCATCGTAGGTCAGGGGATCACTGTACTTTTCAGCTGCTGTATGCTCTTCAGGAAGTTATTTTCGAATCTCCTTTCTGCCTGACCACAGTGCTTTCTACTGACACCTCTGTCCATATCAGGAACTGTCCAGAGTAGAAGCAAATCCCCATAGCAAACCTCTCTTGCTCTGGACAGTTCCTGACATGGACAGAGGTATCAGCAGAGAGCACTGTTGTCAGACAGAAAGGAAATTTAAAAAGAAAATAACTTCCTGTGGAGCATACAGCAGCTGATAAGTACTGGAAGGATTACTTTTTTAAATATAAGTAATTTACAAATATGTTTAACTTTCTGGCACCAGCTGAAGAAAATATTTTCCAGTGGAGTACCCCTTTAAGCATCTGCAAAAGAAATGAACATTTGAACTGTGAGACAATGGAATGATAAATTTAATGCCACCATAAGTTGAAAATCTTACACATTAACTAGGCCTTATTAATATATTTAGAGTACAGTATGTATTGAGCTCTAAATTAAACCCATATCTGACAGCTCTATGGGACGAGCACTGTGCAGCTGAAGTTGGAAGGGCTGCAGTTTCATATAACCATAAGAATAAGAAATCTGGCTAAGTCACCTGGAAGGTACAAGACCGCAGCTGAAGTCCTTCCTGAACATACTGGTCCAGATGAGCTGGGACACTGATTTTCTTCTCTTTTGTTAGAGATGCGATAGGGAAGGACCGCACTACACTTTGTTCTGCCACTAAATAAAAATAAATACATATATATCTATTAAATTTACCAAGTAACATTTCTATATTCTATAGCAATCTTTTCTGTTTATCTACTGAGGCTTACTATTTACAAGGTTATACTAATAATTAACAAATGCAATACAAAATATAGACTTTTAACCTAAAGGATATTTAAAAATGTTGTGATATCCCCTTTTGCCTGTACCCTACCGCTTCCTTATGTGCATATATTAAGAAAAGAATAGACAGGGAACAGGAATAAAAGGTTCAGTTTACAAAGAATGGGTTCGCAGTCTGTAGCCAAGAAGAAAAATAGTCAACAAATGAGCTGTAGACACAAAAACGGTTAAATTTATATTGATAAATCTCACCCCGAATGTGTAAAATGACCACCTTGGAAAGCAATAGTGAACAACTAAAGGTTAAACAATATTTAAACAGGCTATAAAACTTTAGAGTGGCCAGTGAGCATGACATAGACAAAGCCAAATAATTTAGCTACATTCAAGAGAAACATAAGCTAAACCCATAACACACCTAAGGGATCCACTGGAGTACCCTTGAAGATACAACGATAAGTGGTGAGGAACAGTGCTCCTTCAGCAGGAAGTAGGGGTGGACCTCCAAGATTACCACCTGAAGCTTCCTCTCGTCCATCTGGTAGAAGATATACTCGAAGTCCTTCCATTACTAGCTCTTCACCTACTAACAATGTTGGTCGCAGCAACTTTGGCTATGAATGTTAAACAAGAATATGAGTAAGAAAAAGAGATACACGAAATGATGAAAATATCAATCCATTTTATATCCAAGCAAAGTAATAAGCAAAAACAGAACCTTTCTGCAAAAAAGAAAAAAGCATTACAAAAGATTTCATATGCACTGTGTAAAAAATTCACAAACTAACCTTCTGGATTGGGGGCAGCCTCTTACTTTCTCTGTGAACAGCATCCAATGTCTCTATATGCATCTGCACAATGTCTAAATAGGAAGAACAATAGAAAAACACCATAATAAAATCAAGCAGTCAGATGTACTAATAAGCTATGGTAATAGCACAAAATGCTTGATGAGCACTAACCTTTGGTCACTTATTAAATTGCCCTATAAAATCAGTGGGCTTAAAGCGTACCCGTCAGATCCAACAAAAAAACTTTTAAAATATATCACTCAGTACCTAATCCAGACCATGTACATCTAATTTTTATGTCTAGCACCTTTATTTTAATTTTTTTTATTACACTTTTTAATTTAGCTCACTAGTCTGAATTCCTCTCAAAGGGAGGGGGCGTGGTCTCACTGTGCAGGTCTCCGCCTCCTCCATCAGTTTGCTGTCTGCTCACATCTCTCCTAGAATTAGCAAAACCACAACTCCCAGCTTGTCTCACTGACAGTAGCGGGACACAAGCTGACAGTGGGAGGATTGTTCCTCCAGTTGTGAGCCCTGCACTCACAGCTGTCAATCAAGGAAGTATGTCCATGACATAGGTGATGATGCATGGACAGCAGGACTAGTATGTGTTCAAGCAGGCAGGGGGGCAGTTGTTTGACTGGCTTTTTCAGTATGAAATACTGAAAATGTTCTAATGAAAGCAATTGCAAAACCTATTGTTTTTGCATGCTTTACAACATATCAAAAGTTTTTGTATCTGACAGTGCCAATTTAAGTAAAATACATAATCTAAAGAGTGTGTACACCTCATTTTAATGCTCCAAAGCTAAATAAATGAATAACTGAATAAAGAATATTCAAAGAATATAATACTAAATGTTTGTTAGCAAGAAAGTGGCAGATAGAGTATAATTGTAGGTTGGACTACAAATGGTTTTGTTTGTAGGCTGTATCCATAACTACACTGCTCAAAAAAATAAAGGGAACATTTAAACAACACAATGTAACTCCAAGTCAATCACACTTCTGTGAACTCACACTGTCCACTCAGGAAGCAACACTGATTGACAATCAATTTCACATGCTGTTGTGCAAATAAAACAGACAACAGGTGGAAATTATAGGCAATTAGCAAGACACCCCCAATAAAGGAGTAGTTCTGCAGGTGGTGACCACAGACCACTTCTCAGTTCCTATGCTATCTGACTGATGTTTTGGTCACATTTGGATGCTGGCGGTGCTTCCCCTCTAGAGGTAGCATGAGACGGAGTCTACAACCCACACAAGTGGCTCAGGTAGTGCAGCTCATCCAGGATGGCACATCAATGCTAGCTGTGGCAAGAAGGTTTGCTGTGTCTGTCAGCGTAGTTTCCAGAGCATGGAGGCGCTACCAGAAGACAGGCCAGTACATCAGGAGACGTGGAGGAGGCCGAAGGAGGGCAACAACCCAGCAGCAGGACCACTACCTCCGCCTTTGTGCAAGGAGGAGAACTGCCAGAGCCAGCAGGCTACAAATGTGCATGTGTCCACTCAAACGGTCAGAAACCGATTCCATGAGGGTGTTATGAGGGCCTGACGTCCACAGGTGGGGGTTGTGCTTACAGCCTAACACCGTGCAGGACGTTTGGCATTTGCTAGAGAACACCAAGATTGGCAAATTCGCCACTGAACCAGTGACAGACGTGATAGAGTCTGGAGACATTGTGGAGAACGTTATGCTGCCTGCAACATCCTCCAGCATGACCAGTTTGGCGGTGGGTCAGTAATGGTGTGGGGGTGGCATTTCTTTGGGGGGCCGCACAAAGCCCTCCATGTGCTTGAGGTAGCCTGACAGCCATTAGGTACAGAGATGATATCCTCAGACCGCTTGTGACACCATATGCTGGTGCGGTTGGCCCTGGGTTCCTCCTAATGCAAGACAATGCTAGACCTCATGTGGCTGGAGTGTGTTAGCAGTTCCAGCAAGAGGAAGGCATTGATGCTATGGACTGGCCCGCCCGTTCCCAAGAACTGAATCCGGTTGAGCACATCTGGGACATCATGTCTCGCTCCATCCACCAACGCCACGTTGCACCACAGAAAGTCCAGGAGTTGGCGGATGCTTTAGTCCAGGTCTGGGATGACATCCCTCAGGAGACCATCCACCACCTCATCAGGAGCATGCCCAGGCATTATATAAAGGTCATACGGGCACATGGGGGCCACACACACTACTGAGCCTCATTTTGACTTGTTTTAAGGACATTACATCAAAGTTGGATCAGCCTGTAGTGTGGTTTTCCACTTTGACTTGAGTGTGACCCCACATCTAGACCTCCATGGGTTGATAAATTTGATTTCCATTGATAATTTTTGTGTGATTTTGTTGTCAACACATTCAACTACGTAAAGACAAAAGTATTTCATACGATTAGTTCATTCATTCAGATCTAGGATGTGTTATCTTAGTGTTCCCTTTATTTTATTGAGCAGTGTATATTGATCTACACTGGATATGGTGACAAAAAGAAAAATCGTAGGAGTTTTTAACAGTTGTTTCTTCTCGTTTTTTCCTCCTTACCTTAAAAAAAATCATAACGTTTTCAATTTTGTACCTAAAAATCCAGATGATGGCTTATTTTTTATTTTACTTTGTAATGAAGTCAGTCATTTTACCCAAAAATGTACGGCGAAACAGAAAAAAAAATCATTATGAGACAAAATAGAAGAAAAACACCATTTTGTAACACTTGGAGGCTTCCGTTTCTATTCAGCAAATTTTTCAGTAAAATTGACACCTTTGCTTTATTCTGTAGGTCCATACGATTAAAATGATACCCTACTTATATAGGTTTGATTTTGTCGTACTTCTGGAAAAAATCATAACTACATGCAGGAAATGTATACATGTATACGTTTAAAATGGTCATATTCTGACCATTATAACTTTTTTATTCTTCCTATTTTTAGCGCATATGCCATTGACCATGCGGTTTCATTAACAATATATTTTTATAATTCGAACATTCCGCATGCGGCGATACCACATGTTTATTTTTTATTTACACTGATTCAAACTTTTATTAGGGAAGGCGTTAAATGATCTTTATACACTTTTAGCTCCCATAGGGGGCTATAACACTGCACACACTGATCTTTTACATTGATCAGTGGTTTCTCATGGGAAACCACTGATCGATTATTCTGCCGCTTGACTGCTCATGCCTGGATCTCAGGCACTGAGCAGTCATTTGGCGATCGGACAGCATGGAGGCAGGTAGGGATCCTCCGGCTGTCATGTAAGCTGTTCGGGATGCCGCGATTTCGCCGCTGCGATCCTGAACAGCTCCCTGAGCTAACCGGCACTGTTTTACTTTCACTTTAGACGCGGCGTTCAACTTTGAACGCCACGTCTAAAGGGTTAATAGTGCGTGGCACCGCGATCAGTGCTGCGCGCTATTAGCCACGGGTCCCGGACGTGCCCGACGTTATAGAACGGGAGCGGACTCATGACATACCGGTACGTCATGGGGGTCCTTAAGGGGTTAATGTGGTCAATTAGGCTTCTGGCATGGCGATCACTTATCTTTTTACGATTTGGCAATCCACCCTGACAAACGTAAAAAGGTATGTGGTTACCCCTCCCCTAGGAATCACTACACATACCAAATTTTGGAAATGACCACAGGTCTTTAATTAGTAGGGAATTTTGGATATCAAATTTTTTTCATAGAACAACATTCACTTTAGCTAGTGGCCTTGACTTGTTCAAAGTGCGGGATGTTATGTAACTTAATGCTGAAAAATAGATGGTGGATCTGGCACCTCCCATACTGAGGTAGCCTAGGTTGCTTTAAATGTGGATGCTAAGGTCAGTATTATGTAAATAACCTAGATCAAGGACATGCTGGTTAGTAACCAGCATTATACACATTATATCTGAAGATGTAGAAGTAGTTACTATAAGCCTCATATGCAGAGAAGGGACCAGCTAAGAACACAAACTATAAACAATCTAAACCTTTCACACAATCTTTATGAGATGAAAAAAAATTATAATAAGTAGCAAAGCAGATTAAATGTATGAGTTTTTACCAAGCTTAATGGATATTAGAAGTCCACTGTCAAGCTATAATGAACATAACATTTCCTGCACTTAAGATACTGAACTAAACTGTAGTTCAGTTCATTATTTCCTTGATACTTTGGCGTCACTTTATAATCTGGGCAGATATGTTCTATGCCAGCTAGGTTCTTTTAGTAGTACATTGTGTGGGAGCTGCTAAAAGCTCCAGATTGATAATGAACAGTAGTGCTCAGAGCTATCCATGTTAACCCTTCGCTCATAGGTAGTAGATCGCACTGTATTGCTCTGTTGCAGCACACAAACTTGTTCAAAGGGCATTCCTTTCTAAAGCATTTATGACACCTCCAGCTATCGGATCCCAGCAGACCTGTTTTTCAAACCAAAGTGGCTTCTGACTGCAAATGCTTCAAAGGTGTAGTTTGCAGTTGTCTAGATTCAATGAACCTTCTGTAAAGGGATTGGATACTGCACCTGGAATCATTGTATGCAGGCCTTTGAGATGATCAGATGTAACCCCGCTCTCTGTACACACTTTGTCCACAAAACGGGTGATAAATCGGACAACACAATGAGCTACATCTGAGCCTTCAGAATCTTCAAAGCCACTTTCTGTATCTGCACTTTCTGCAACACTGCCTGCCATGCTAAGGAAGAGGGGAAAAAAAAGTGTTAGCTAAAAAATTGGGATACATAAAAAAAAATTGATCCACCAGAAGATAAAGGTGCCATCAATAACCTGTTGGTGATAAAGCTGTTAGTAACACTTTCTGTGTCTCCTAATCCTGCTCCCCCTCGAAGAAGGCGGTTTTTTGAGGTGTCCAATGGCAGAAGAAGGTAGCTCATACGATTGGCATAGTGGATAGCCTGGCTAAACACAGTACTCTCCTCTTTCTGGATAAGTTCTAACTGTTTTTCACGTGGAAGCGTTGGCCAAAGACGACACTGCTCAGCTGCCAACTCCAGGGCTGATCTCTCTTCTACTTCGGCTTCATCCTGGCAAAACAGATTTCACAATATTCTCATATAAGCAGATTTTACTGTCCAGTCATTTCCTATTTAATAAAAATGGATCATGATAAATAACACAATTTTCTGTATACTCAACATTCTTGCACAAGAAAATTTTACATGGTTGGCAGTTGTTTCAAATACTGCCCTGTCAAGTCTAGCCCGGATGAACAGACCTTATTCCAAGGCCCTTCGATTACTTTATTTTCCCATTCTAATGGGTATTCACACTAAAATTGATCGAGAGAACGTGTTCATTTGATTTCATATCAATGAAGACAGTTTGGTGCAGCACTGTATAAATAGAACAAATCCACTTATCTCTGTAGATCACGGAACCAACACGGTGAAGATAGCAAACTACTTCACAGGTAACACTTCACGGAAGAAAGTCGGCACCCCTCTCTTGAGCAGTAAAACTTCTTGAACTTTATTCAGCACATAAAACCAGAAACAGGGGTGGACAAAAAGGCTTTGATGTACGGCATTCTGAAGTTTTTCCCTCCCCTGTTTCTGGTTTTATGTGCTGAATAAAATTTAAGAAGTCTACCGAGAGGTGTGCAGACTTACTTCTATGAAGTGTTGTCATCAGATTTTATGCTGCACACCGGAATCACTTGTCTAATTTCCATACAAGAAAGCTTGAATCATGAAAGAGCAGATATCACCAATAAAGTGGCCATTCAGTATATGCCCCTACCACTGTACCTTCTCTTTACTAATATTGATTTTTATAGCGCCTACAAATTTCGCAGCACTATACAACTCTGAGGGTACATAAATAGACAACTCAGACATTACAAAGTTACACCATAAACATTTAAAGGAGATGTCCGGCACAGACTTTCTATTCCGTCCTGCCCGGGCTGCAAAAAAAGACAAAACAAACTTTCACTTACCTCCATATGTTGCCCCGGGGATCCGCAACGGCTGATCGGTCGGCCGGGCTGTTTACGTCCTACTTCCTTTAGCCAGGTACGTCACACGGCGCTCCAGCCTTCAGGGCTAAAGGAAGTAGGAAGTAAACAGCCCTGCCGACCGATCAGCTGTTGCAGAGCTCCGGGACAATATATGGAGGTAAGTGAAAGTTTTTTTGTCTTTTTTTTGCAGCCCGGGTAGGACGGAATAGAAAAAGTCTGCACCGGACATCTCCTTTAAACAAGAGGCATAAGGGGCCATGCGGGCAAGAGCTTCCAATCTGCAAGGAAATGATTGATCTATCCCTATATCTACAGCTCTCTGCAGCATTCTGGACACACAGACAGATTAATCCAGACAACAAGAGAGAAGGGTGTGGCTTTAGAAGCTTGTGTTCAACTGTCTAAAACAGGCATTGTTGCCCAGAGCAAAATATGAAAGTGCAGCTTTCCTTGTTTCACAGCAGTTTAAGGTAATAAAGGCGAGCTCAGATTGAGTGCTATGGTTAACAAGGCCAATTGTACATAACGACTTATTTTTTAACCACTTAAAAACATCGGGCAGACAGGTACGCCCTTGTCCCATGGGACTTAACGCCAAAAGGGCCTACCTTTACAAGCTGCGCGTGCTTCGCAGCAGTGAGTGTCAGCTACCATCAGTAGCCAGACACTCACTGCTAATGACAGGCAGCGGCAATACCACCAAAACCCATCATTTAACACTTTAGATACCTTGATCAATGTTGATCACGGCATCTAAAGCAAAAGTAAATACTGCCAGCAGCCCAGTGGGGATTATTCCTACTCCCGCGATGTGATCGCAGAGGTAAAAAAAATTCTAAATTGTGGAGGAAGGTCCCCTTACCTTAGAACAGCACATATTGTAAATTACTCCACTATTCATAAATCTTGGTTCACGGAACTACTACCTTGAGCCTCCTGCTTTACCAGTTACCCCACACCTACAACTTGTCAATGCAACTTCCACCCCTTCAAGCCCGTTAAACCTTACCTATATAACCAAAGCCAAATGACAAATTAAGATACAGTCTAGTTACCGAGTCAGATGAAGCCTCATCAGAATTTGCATACAAAGCCCTGATGTGGTTTTGAACATCGCCATAAAACATGGCTTCCCAAAACTGCATGTTGGTCCAAACTAGATGCTCTTGTACACAGCTGTAAGCAAATTGTGTAATGCCAGGACTTAATTTCTGGAAAAAGAAAATATAAGAAACAAAAGAAATGAAGATTTTGAAAAAAAATAAACAATGGACATTACTAATATTCGACAATCATAAAACATAAAAGTAGAAATCTTACCCTGCAGAATGCTGTAACCAAAGGTAAAAGAGCAGCAGCTATAGAATGTTCATCCAGGGATGTACAGTCCTAAGAAAGAAAAAGAAAGTCATGCTTCCCAAACCTTTAGATTTTCCTTGGATGAACTGCATGTCCTGTACAATCCCATACTTGATTCATGTAACAGAGGTTCAGGAATAGTGGGAATGCCTACTAATATTGATGTTTTACGTGTATACAAACTGTAAATAAGGAGATTTTTTAACACTTACCGTAAAAATCTCTTTCTCGAAGGATCCATTGGGGGACACTGACCGTGGGTGTATCTTGCTGTCTCTAGGTGGTGTGACACTATGGTAATAAAAAAAGTCAGCTCCTCCCAGCAGGATATACCCGCCTTAAGGCTCTTAGCTAGTCCGTTTAAGTTCCAGAGCAATAGGAGGAGAACAATAGGTCAAGGAAAACCCAAAAACTGTCCGAGAACCAGAAGGAAAAACATAACTGAACACACCCTCGGACAGAGAACCAACGGGAAAAACCCAAACAAAGGGCGGGAGCTGTGTCCCCCAATGGATCCTTCGAGAAAGAGATTTTACGGTAAGTGTTAAAAAATCTCCTTTTCTCTATCGGCTCCATTGGGGGACATAGACCGTGGGACGTACCAAAGCCGTCCCTTGGGTGGGCAGTTAAGTAATCAGGCAGACGGCCGATCCACTGCTGCCTGCAACACCTTACGCCCCAGACTAACATCAGCCGATGCGAAGTATGAACTCGGTAAAACCTCGAGAAAGTGTGCAAAGGCGACCAGGTAGCTGCCTTGCAAATCTGCGAGGCCGAGGCTATGTTCTGGAGAGCCCAGGATGCCCCGACAGAACGAGTGGAATGAGCCACAACCCTGAAAGGAGGAATCATCCCCTTGCAGTGATAGGCTTCCGAAATGGCGGACCGAATCCACCTAGAAATGGTGGCCTTGGAAGCAGGTTGTCCCTTGAGACGACCTTCCGTAAGGACCAAAAAAGGAATCACACTGACGAAACGAAGAAGTGATAGAGAGATAAGATCGAGCAGCCCGAACTACGTCCAGCTTGAGTAGTAAGCGCTCCTTAGGATGAGAGGGAGCAGGACAAAAGGACGGGAGGACAAGGTCCTCATTGAGATGAAAGGCCGAGACCACCTTGGGCAAAAAGGAAGGACCTGGCCGGAAAACGACCTTGTCCTGATGGATCACCAGAAACGGAGAACGACAGGAAAGAGCTGCCAATTCAGACACCCTCCGGATGGAGATGATAGCCACAAGAAATGCCACTTTCCAAGAAAGGAGGCGGAGAGACATCTCTCTAATGGCCTCAAAGGGTGCACCCTGGAGGGCACTCAGAATCAAACTTAAGTCCCAAGGGGGAGAAGGAGACGGATAAGGAGGAACAGCGTGCGTCACTCCTTGCAGGAAAGTCCGGACATGAGAATTAGAAGCCAGGGGCCGCTAGAAAAGAACGGCAAAGGCCGAAACCTGAGCCTTAAGGGAACTGAGAGACAATCCCAGATCCAGCCCCGACTGTAAAAAGGAGAGAAGACGGGGAACTGAGAAGGTCACCGGGGAGAAGTCCTGAGCTGCACACCAACGAAAATAAGACCGCCAAGTACGTTGGTAAATTCTTGCAGAGGAGAGCTTATGAGCCTTGAGCATGGTGTGAATGACTTGTGAGGAGAACCCGCGGGCCCTCAAAACCGACTGTAAATTGGGGTGGCAAAGAGGACCCTGAGAGAGTAGATCCGGGCGGGGCGGAAGGCACAGAGGAGCGTCATCCAGGAGCCTGACTATGTCGGCGTACCACGACCTTCGGGGCCAATCTGGAACTACCAGAATGGCGGGAATGACCTCTGCCTTGAGCATCTTCAGCCCCCTGTGAAGGAGCGGAAGAGGAGGGAACAGATAAGGCAGGGCGAACCCCGTCCAAGGAATCACTAGGGCGTCCACGGCCAAGGCCTGAGGGTCCCGGGACTTGGACACAAACGGAAGAATTTTACGATTGTGCTGGGACACGAAGAGGTCCACGTCCGGGACGCTCCAGAGGTCAGAGAGCTGCGTGAAGACCTCCGGATGAAGAGACCACTCGCCGGGGTCGGGAGAGGACTGACTGAGGAAGACCACTTCCCAGTTGAGCACTCCTGGAATGTGGATTGCCGAGATGGCCGGAACCTGGCTCTCCTCCCAGGAAAGAATGTTGGTCACCTCGGCCATGGCTGCCGAGCTGCGGGTGCCGCCCTGTCGATTTATGTACGCCACGGCCGTGGCGTTGTCTGACTGAATGCGGACAGGACGGGACTGAAGACGGAGCTCCCAATGAAGAAGACAAAGAAGAATCGCCCGTAATTCCAATATGTTTATCGGAAGAAGGGTCTCCTGGGGAGACCAGAGACCCTGAACCGTCCAACCCCTGAACACGCCGCCCCAGCCTGACAGGCTGGCATCCGTCATGACCACCTGCCAATGAAGGGGAAGGAAAGACCGCCCCTGGATAAGAAGGGGCGAGCGGAGCCACCAGAACAGAGACTGACGGACCCTGGAAGGGAGAATAATCTGACGATCGAGGGACAGATGCAACCTGTTCCATCGAGAGAGAATTGCCAGTTGGAGAGGGCGGTAAGGGAACTGAGCAAAGGGCACAGCCCCCATAGCTGCCACCATCCGACCCAGGACTTCCATATAAGTGCGGATGGAGACTGATACCTGAGTCCGCAGGGAGCGGACCCCCTCCCGGAACGCCAGACGTTTGTCCGGCGTAAAATAAATTCGGGCAGAGGCAGTGTCAAATCGAAACCCCAGAAAGGTTAGAGACTGGGTAGGCCGGAGGACTGACTTGTCCAGATTGACCAACCAGCCGAAACGAGTGTGGAGAGTGACGTCCAGATTCTCCCGAGTCTGGGCTCTGCTTGGAGCCTTGATGAGAAGGTCGTCCAGATAGGGTATCACCGAGATGCCTCTCGACCGTAACAGGCCCATCACTGGCGCAAGGACCTTCGTAAAGGCCCGAGGAGCCGTGACTAGACCGAAGGGGAGAGCTACAAATTGAAAGAGCCCCTCCGGAACCGCAAAGCGGAGGTACCGATGATGGCCCGGAAATATTGGCACATGGAGGTAGGCATCTTTGATGTCCACTGAGGAGAGGAACTCCCCCTGTTCCAGGGACACCTCCACCAAGCGGAGAGATTCCATCCGGAAGTGGCGGATGAGAAGATGACGGTTGAGACACTTGAGGTCTAGGATAGGTCGTACAGAACCGTCCTTCTTGGGGACCACAAAGATTTGAATAGAAACCAGGAAAAAGTTCCTCTAGGGGGACAGGAACAATCACCCCCTAAAGAAGCATAGAATGGAGGAGACCGGGGAGCCCGGGATCAAAAAAAGTGATCCCTCGGGAGGGAGGCAAGTTCGATTCGTTAACCGTTGGACACCAAGTCCCTGACCCAAGAGTCCTGAATGTGTGAGGACCAGATGTCTCGGAAAAACAAAAAACGACCTCCCACCCGCAAAGAAATCGCGGGTGGAGGCCTTACTTCATGCAGAAGTGGGTTTGCGGTTGCCCGGTTTGGGCGCAAAACGGCCAGAGCGGTTGGAGTCCGATTTCCAAGACGGGCATGCTTGGAACGAGGGAGCATTCTTGTCCCTCAAGGGCGCCTGCCCGGACCCTTTGTTGGAGCCAGAGGTCCGAAAGGACCGAAAGGAAAAAGACTCCCTTTGGGAAGTAGGGCAAGCCTTTTTTGAGGTAACAAGGAACTCTTACCTCCCGTTGTCTCGGAGATAATCACATCAAGGTGTTTGCCAAAAAGACGGCCACCCATGAAGGGAAGCTCAGTGAGAGACCTTTTGGAAGGGGCATCCGTATTCCAAGCTTTAAGCCACATAGAGCGGCGGAGGGCTGCTAGGTGACCCACAGCAAAGGCAGAACAACTGGATGCCTGCAAGGAAGCTGCGCACAGAAAGTCCCCAGCCTTAGCGCAACGGAGAGCCATAGCAGATAGATCCTCTGGGGGGGGATCCCGCTAAAATATCCTGATGGAACTGTTGACACCACTCCGACAGTGCCTTGGACACCCATGTCAAGGCGAAGATGGGAAGAAGAGAAGAGCCAACTGCTTCAGTAGCGAACTTCGCTAAAGATTCTACCTTTTTGTCTGCGGGATCCTTGAAGGCAGCGGCATCTGCCAGAGGCAGTGTAGTCGCCTTTGAGATCCAGGAGATTGGTGGGTCCACAGAGGGAGGGGAAGCCACCTTAGCGACAAAGTCCTTGTCAAATGGATAACGTTCTTGAATTGTCTGGACTCCCGGGAATCTCTTGTCTGAAAGTTTCCATGCAGATTCCAGAATGTCGTCAAAGTCAGCGTGAGAGCTGAACCTTTGAGGTGCTGGCTTAGTACGATGAAAGGATACTCCCGGATTGATATCCGAAGATCCTGGGTCCTCCAAGTGAAAGGTGTCTCCTATGGCTGTCACCAATGAGTTCACTATAGCAATTGAGTCCGAGCGGTCCTCTGGGTCATTGCCGGTTCAGAAGCCTCGTCCACTGGTTTACCAGGGGAATGTGAATGAGTAGCGGCAGTCCTGGAGGGGGGCGATCCAAACCGGGTACACGGCTCTGACGTGGCAGAGCGGCGACTCCGAGAACGTCCTCTGGAGGAGCGACGTTTGTGCCCAGATGATAGGGGGGACGGGACCCGCGAGGGGAACGCCCATGTCAATCCGAAGACTCAATGGAAGAGTCAGACGAGGCACCCCTAGCACGCTTGTGAGAGCGTGAAGTATGAGGAGACGAAGAACGGGCCCTCTCCGAGGTCCTGCGCAGGGATGACCCCTTCAAAGCGGACACCATCTCGCGGGAGGCATCAGGGGGCACCAGGAGGAGCGGAGGGGCAGGCAGAGCAAGCGGGCTCAGCGGAGCCGGGCATCTTGGTATTACAGTGCTTACAGGTATAGTAAGTCACTAAATACACAGGTTACTGTTTAGAGGGATGAACATCCCTGGGTACAGACATAAGGGGAGAAGAGAAGAGAAGCCCAGGCACTTTCTCACCCAGATCTGTGTCCCCTTGTCAGCTGCAGAGAGGAGAACTTACTCTGTGAAGCCAGCTAGGCTGAAAAGGCCAGCCAATAGAGAGGGAGGGGCATGCCTGAAGCAAGGCACGTAGCAACTGACCCCTACACACAGAAAATCGCGCCCACGGCGCTGATTGGGCACTGCTTCGCGCCTCTGAGAGCTCCCCCGCCCAGTGAGCGGAGCTACAGCCGCCGAGAACTGTCATGGTGCCCGCTCCTTGTCCCGAGCGCACCTGCCTAGCTGTATATGCGCTCGGGGGAACGGAGCGGGCGGCCAGAGCCAGAGAAGTGAAAGTAAAAAGAAAGCTGGTGCTGAAGCACCCGGCTCATAGCAGCGCCGCGGCTGCAGCCGCGTATAAGACACTGTAAGATTTGACAGAAGCCGGCGCTGAGAGCGCTGGAGCCGAAGAAGCGCCATGTGCCTTATAAAAACATGCCCCCTTAGTGGAATTGCTCCCCCAGCATAGTGCAGCCCCTGTTAAACAAGCCCCAAAAGCTGAGGGTGGGCCAAAACAGGGGGTCTCCAGAGGTTGCAAGGCTGTACCTGTGGAAAAAAGTACTTACCTCAGAAGAACTTATCTAATGGAGTCTTCAGTGAAGTCTTCAGTCAGCTTATGGTCCCTGCATCATGCTTGGCTGCTACGCGCGAGCGAGGCGAGCAGAGACATATGGGGACCCGGACCCGGACCCATGAGGTACCACCCAGGCGCTGACCGTTGGCGAGAGGGGGTTAACAGCGCATATACGCAATGTCTGTGCCCCCTTACTCGCGATGGGGAAACAGTGAACTGAAATTCCTGAGTCCCCACCTGAAAACAGAAAGAAAAAGCAATAAAAAAACTAACACGTCCCTATACTAGGAAAACAAAAAGCAGAAGACCTGGTCTGGACAACCCAGACCAGTCCACCTCCTTCAGACACAAAGCTTAAACTGACTAGCTCAGCGCCTGATGGCGGGTATATCCTGCTGGGAGGAGCTAACTTTTTTATTACCATAGTGTCACTCCTCCTAGAGACAGCAAGATACACCCACGGTCTGTGTCCCCCAATGGAGCCAATAGAGAAATTCCATTATCTATACATTATACCACAATACACACTCCACACCTTGGCAAGGTCTATAGTATATGTTCTGTTCACACAGAGCGACTATGTGGTGTGCTAAGCATAGTAAATATAAACTAGCCTGGCGAGTGCATAAAACATTTTAATAGTCAATACAATAAAACCCCCTCAATAAAACCAAAGTGCAGTATAGTGGTTCAAATGTAAAAGTCTGACATATAACAGGCCCTACGCCACTGTTAAAAGCATTGCACAGATAGTCAGTACCGTATATACTCGAGTATAAGCCGACCCGAGTATAAGCCGAGACCCCTAATTTCAACCCAAAATCCCAGGAAAAGTTATTGACTCGAGTATAAGCCTAGGGTGGGAAATACCTCATCCCCCCCTGTCATCATCCAGACCCGTCATTAACATCCTCATCATCATCCCCTTGTCATCATCCCACACATCCCCCCTTCATCATCCCCTTGTCATCATCCCACACATCCCCTTATCATCCCACACATCCCCCCTTCATCATCCCCTTGTCATCATCCCACACATCCCCCCTTCATCATCCCCTTGTCATCATCCCACACATCCCCTTATCCCACACATCCCCCCTTCATCATCCCCTTGTCATCATCCCCTTGTCATCATCCCACACATCCCCTTATCCCACACATCCCCCCTTCATCATCCCCTTGTCATCATCCCACACATCCCCCCTTCATCATCCCCTTGTCATCATCCCACACATCCCCTTATCATCCCACACATCCCCCCTTCATCATCCCCTTGTAATCATCCCACACCCCCCCCCTTCATCATCCCCACCCCCCTTCATCATCCCCACACCCCCCCCCCCTTCATCATCCTCTTCTCATCATTCGCCCTCAGTGGTCTTCAACCTGCGGACCTCCAGAGGTTTCAAAACTACAACTCCCAGCAAGCCCGGGCAGCCATCGGCTGTCCGGGCTTGCTGGGAGTTGTAGTTTTGAAACCTCCGGAGGTCCGCAGGTTGAAGACCACTGCGGCCTTCAACATGCGGACCTCCAGAGGTTTCAAAACTACAACTCCCAGCAAGCCCGGGCAGCCATCGGCTGTCCGGGCTTGCTGGGAGTTGTAGTTTTGAAACCTCCGGAGGTCCGCAGGTTGAAGACCACTGCGGCTTTCAACATGCGGACCTCCAGAGGTTTCAAAACTACAACTCCCAGCAAGCCCGGGCAGCCATCGGCTGTCCGGGCTTGCTGGGAGTTGTAGTTTTGAAACCTCCGGAGGTCCGCAGGTTGAAGACCACTGCGGCCTTCAACATCATCCAGCCCCCTCTCACCCCCTTTAGTTCTGTACAGTACTCACCTCCGCTCGGCGCTGGTCCGGTCCTGCAGGGCTGTCCGGTAAGGAAGTGGTCCGGTGAGGAGGTGGTCCGGGCTGCTATCTTCACCGGGGGCGCCTCTTCTCCGCGCTTCCGGCCCGGAATAGAGCCGTTGCCTAGACAACGACGCATCTGCGTCGTTGTCAAGGCAACGTGACTATTCTGAGGCCGGGCCCGAAGCGCTTAGAAGAGGCCTCCCCGGTGAAGATAGCAGCCCGGACCACCTCCTCACCGGACCACCTCCTTACCGGACAGCCCTGCAGGACCGGACCAGCGCCGAGCGGAGGTGAGTACTCAGAACTAAAGGGGGTGAGAGGGGGCTGGATGATGTTGAAGGCCGCAGTGGTCTTCAACCTGCGGACCTCCGGAGGTTTCAAAACTACAACTCCCAGCAAGCCCGGACAGCCGATGGCTGCCCTGGCTTGCTGGGAGTTGTAGTTTTGAAACCTCTGGAAGTCCGCAGGTTGAAGACCACTGCGGGTGGGGGAGTTCACTCGAGTATAAGCCGAGGGGGGTGTTTTCAGCACGAAAAATCGTGCTGAAAAACTCGGCTTATACTCGAGTATATACGGTAGGTCGCCAGTATATATAAATTAACAATTTATACACCACAATATAGTGTCACCCTGGACAATAGTCGCCCAACAAATTGTACAGGGTGACACTATACTGTAGTGTAAAAATTGTTATATATACCGGCGACCTGCTGACTAAGCAACGCTTGTGGTGTAGGGCCTACAGTGGTGTAGGGCCTTTTATACGTCCAACTGTTACATTTCAACCACTACACTGCACTTTGATTTGATGAGGTTGTTTTATCGTATTGACTATTAAAAGTTATGTTTTATGCACTCCCCCCGCTTATTTCTGTTATAATACTGGGAGCATTACTATATCATAGGTGGATGGACGCCTGACGACACATCCACATTTTTTCTGTGTAGTAAATATAGCAATAATGCCAATTAAAGTAATAAAAACCATTACAAGTTTACATATTTTGTAACTTCTGCAGAGTACGTGTCTGTTTGCCTCGGCCCCCTACACAGATAATAAAAATAAAATTGTTTTGCACACATTCTTAAACTAAACTGGCAGAATTCCTGATTTACTGAAATAAAAAATCACAAGCCAGTACATACAGCTGA
The DNA here is from genome assembly GCF_029499605.1 of Hyla sarda. Classification (NCBI taxonomy): domain Eukaryota; kingdom Metazoa; phylum Chordata; class Amphibia; order Anura; family Hylidae; genus Hyla; species Hyla sarda. Next base: position 183,859,933 of record NC_079192.1, on the reverse strand, counting down.
AGTCATTTCTTATGCTGTTTGAGCTTTTCATTTCTTCAAAACACTGTAGACAGATGTGCAATGTACAATTCCAGGTTTGGAATATGGATTAGGGTTCATTTGGGTAGCTGATGTAAGTACACCAGAAATGGTAAGATGATAGGAACCCACCTGTAGGCAGCAGTTCATTAGGCGAACAACAAAATCAAATTGTTGGTGGTCCAACACAGCACGATTCTGCAGCACATGCAGGTTGAGCTCCTGTGTTAAACACTGACGCGCTGCTCTCCCTTTCAGTGCCCGCAGTACAGCAGGGTGAAGCTGCAGTAAGAAAGACTGAGTGAATAGGATTCCTTTTACTAGGGCATACATTTCCATACACTGAAAAGGAGACGTCTAACAATGCATTACAAAAAAAAATAGAAATAATAATCACACTGTACAAGCTGCTTTTGTTATTTCATACAAAATAAAAAAAACTGTACTAATTTCTAAAACACTTTAAATAAAAATTTACTGTTTATAAAATAATAAAACTCTTCCTCATATCCATAATCTCAACATTATGCTTTGAAAACCACGTGTGCTGTATTAACAATGTATAACTACTGTCTCTAAACAATTACATTTACCGTAAAATCTCTCACTTCAACTCTATGCTTTCTAGCTCAATGACATATCAAACAAAAATCTCTGTGACATTCCAGACAATGCAGCCATAAATGTATGTTGTTTGAATAGTAAATCCTGCACAATAATAATTGTTAAAAAAAAAAAAAAAAAAAATAGGCAAGAAAATTTGGGATTAAAGAAGCCTGAAATCTTAGTGAGATTGCACCCCATTGGCTCTCCTCTGCAGAATATGGCTCCTAAAAGAGTTTTAAAGATGAGACACACATAGCATAAGCAAAGTGCTTGTGCCCCTTTCACTCTAACGATTGGTGGGAGGCTCTAGATACAGATGCCCACTGATCACTACTTCTGACAGGTCTGGATACGATATAATGTTTAATGAAAGGAGAAGTCAGAGTAAACGTGTAATCACAGGAAATAAAGAAATCAGAGCAGTCATGTGGCCCAGGCTGAAAACATATGAAACGTAGGATCTATATATTAAAAAAAAAAAAAAGTGTCTATATAAAACACACACAAAGGTCAATGAAATGATAGTTTATTGAAACATCCCGGACGACCCCTTTCATTATATATATATCTCGCAGGAAATGATTACTGCTTTCCTTATACAGTTGACCTTTACCTTTTTTGCCTCCAACATTTTATTCTCAAAGATATAAGAAATACAGTTTCTCACAACTTCTAGCCGCCTGTTGCTGTTAACCAGAGCACTGCCATTTCGGTCTACAATTGCTGCTATAAAGAACAAAGAGAAACATTATTTTAAAAAAAAATAAAAATAAAAAATGGGCAGAGTGTACATAAAATGTCTGAAGGAATTTATAGATTTTGTTTCTATAACAACATTACATTCACAATTGACTGTTTAGATGCTGAGGAGAGAAATAGAAAAAAAATGTAAATAGGACAATGAAGAAATTTAAGGAAATATAGACAGAGCTGTAAAAAGTGGCAGCAAAAGAACACAAAAAAGGTTGAAACAAATATGGAAAAATAGACTGTAACCTGGTAGATAACTGCTAATATTGAATGACAACACCACTAACCAATGGGTGGTCCAGGTGGCACCAAACACTTCTTCTCCGACCTAACAGCAGGAGGTGCATTCTGCATCTTTGCAGCAGCCTGATCCAAAATCCATTGGATGCTACTTTCATCCAGCAAAGGGAAGGCCTTATTTTGAGGTCGCAAGTAACTGCCTTCTGTTGGCCGTTGAACTTTATGCATACTAACAGCAGGATAAGGGTTCTCCTAGAAGCAAAAAAAAAAAGTCTGAATAATGTTTCACTGTTTATAAAAATGAGCAAAACTAAATTTACGTCACCTATGAACTGGGCCACAATTTCTTCCAAGAATGAGGCACACACAGCGTTAGTTTATGGAGGAGTGGATTGAACACACATACTGTCTGTCACTCCTGCTGATGTGAACCGTTATGGTGCTACCTGGCACCCATGGGTGGACTTTTGTTCCTTCCAGAGGTATCTGACTATGATGTGATCTGTTTGAACATTTGATGTATCTGGTGTGTTGCCCCTTTGCGACCTCCAGGGTTTTTCTGCATTTTGCCAAGGAACACTCAGTCCCGCTTCCAAAGGCTCTTTCCATGTGCTTGAGTAATTTAGTTCTCTATGGTCTTCCCTCCCTTTCACTTTTCTTGCTTCTCCCTTGCTTTCTTTCTTCAAGACTACACTTTTCTACAGTTTGCTCTTACATTCCCTAGTTACCTACTGCTTTCTTCATTATTGTTTTGCAGTTCTCCATTTACCAATCTGCTGTAATGGTATATTTGTGGCCAGACTTTTTTTTTTTTTTAAATGCTACTCCAACCTCTCCATATTACCTGTATGCATACTTAAACCCTTAAGGACCCGGGGTTTTTCCGTTTTTGCACTTTAATTTTTTCCTCCTTACCTTTAAAAAATCATAAGGCTGGGTTCACACTACGGTTTGTCACTACGGTTTCCGTATACGGCTGTGAGGAGGGGTGGGCGGGGCTTAATCGCGGCGCCTGCACTCAGCCGTATTCGGGAACCGTAGTTAATGTATGTCTATGAACCAACCGGAGTGAACCGCAGCCTCCGGGCGGCTGCTTTTTCGGCCGTATGTGGTTTCCCGACCGCAGGCAAAAACGTGGTGGACCACGTTTTTGCCTGCGGTCGGGAAACCGCATACGGCCGAAAACACAGCAGACCGGAGGCTGCGGTTCAGTCCGGTCGGTTCATAGACATGCATTAACTACCGTTCCCGAATATGGCTGAGTGCGGGCGCCGCGATTAAGCCCCGCCCACCCCTCCTCCCAGCCGAATACGGGAACCGTAGTTCAAATCGTAGTGTGAACCCAGCCTAACTCTTTCAATTTTGCACCTAAAAATCCATATGATGGCTTATTTTTTGCGTCACCAATTCTACTTTGTAATGACATCAGCCATCTTACCCAAAAATCTATGGCGAAACGGAAAAAAAATCATGTTGAGCCAAAATTGAAAAAAAAAATGCCATTTTGTAATTTTGGGGGCTTCTGTTTCTACGCCGTACATTTTTCTGTAAAAATGAAACCTTCTCTTTATTCTGTAGGTCCATACGATTAAAATGATACCCTACTTATATGGGTTGGATTTTGTGAAAAAACTACATGCAGGAAAATGTATACGTTTAAAATTGTCATCTTCTGACCCTATTACTTTTTATTTTTCCGCATATGGGGAGGTATGAGGGCTCATTTTTTGCGCCGTGATCTGATGTTTTTAACGGTACCATTTTTGTATTGATCAGACTTGGTCAGATTGATCGCTTTTTATAAATTTTTTCATGATATAAAAAGTGACCAAAAATACTTTGGAATTTTTTTTGTTCATACGCCATTGACTGTGCGGTTTAATTAACTACATATTTTTATAATTCGGATATTTCCGCACTCGGCGATACCACGTTTATTTTTATTTACACTTTTTTTTTTTTATGGGAAAAGGGGGGTGATTCAAACTTTTATTAGGGGAGGGGTTAAAGGGGTATTCCAGGCCAAAACTTTTTTTTATATATCAACTGGCTCCGGAAAGTTAAACAGATTTGTAAATTACTTCTATTAAAAAATCTTAATCCTTCCAATAGTTATTAGCTTCTGAAGTTGAGTTGTTGTTTTCTGTCTAACTGCTCTCTGATGACTCACGTCCCGGGAGCTGTGCAGTTCCTATTGGGATATTCTCTCATCATGCACAGCTCCCAGGACGTGACATCATCATTGAGCACTTAGACAGAAAACTTCAGAAGCTAATAACTATTGGAAGGATTAAGATTTTTTAATAGAAGTAATTTACAAATCTGTAACTTTCCAGAGCCAGTTGATATATATATAAAAAAAAGGTTTTGCCTGGAATACCCCTTTAACCCCTTCCCGACCCATGACATACAGGTACGTCATGAACATTTTTGCCGCTACTCGCGGCATCCCGCAGCGCCCGGTAAGATGGTGGCTATCACTGATAGCCAGCCATCTTACCATGCGACCACGGGGGGTTTCATCACCCATCCCCCCCGGCGATCGCTGCTATCAGCTGGTCAAATATGACTAGCTGATAGCAGCGCTGTGTGTGAGTCCCGCTCTGCTAAGTGTCCCTGACCCGTCCCCCGGCGTCACTTACCCGTCCGAGCGGTGTCCCGAGCGGTCCCGGCGCAAGCGACGTCCTCCAGGCGGTCCCGGCGGCGCTGCGTCCCGGAGGCGAGTTTCCGGCAGCAGGGCAGCATCTTCATTGGCAGCAGTGAGATCGCCGTAAAGCGATCTCACTGCTGCCTCGGAGTTTCAAAACTGCAACTCCCAGCATGCCCAGACAGCCTTTGGCTGTCTGGGCATGCTGGGAGTTGTAGTTTTGCAACATCTGGAGGTCCTCAGTTTGGAGACCACTGTATAATGGTCTCCAATCTGTGCTCTTCCAGATGTTGCAAAACTACAAATCTCAGCATGCTCAGTCTGTCCAGGCATGCTGGGAGTTGTAGTTCTCTAACATCTGGAAGAGCACAGATTGGAGACCATTATACAGTGGTCTCCAAACTGTGGACCTCCAGATGTTGCAAAACTACAACTCCCAGCATGCCCAGACTGCCCAAGCATGCAGGAAGTTGTAGTTCGGCAACATCTGATCCTTCAGATATTGCCGAACTACAACTTCCAGCATGCCTTGGCAGTCTGGGCATGCTGGGAGTTGTAGTTTTGCAACAACTGGAGGCACACTAGTTGGGAAACATTGTCCGTTTCCTACCTCAGTGCCTCCAGCTGTTGCAATTGTTGCAAAACTATAACTCCCAGCATGCACTGACAGACCATGCATGCTGGGAGTTGTAGTTTTGCAACAGCTGGAGGCACACTGGTTTGGAAACACTAAGTTTGGTTGCAAAACACTTGAAAGTTTATTACTTAACTTAGTGTTTCCATACCAGTGTTCCTCCAGCTGTTGCAAAACTACAACTCCCAGCATGCACGGACAGCCAAAGGGCATGCTCGGAGTTTGCAACAGCTGGATGTTTGCCCCCTCCCCCCAATGTGAATGTACAGGGTACACTCACATGGGCGGAGGTTTACAGTGAGTGCTGCAAGTTTGCGATGGCGCAAATTTTGCGCTGCAGCTCAAACTTCCAGCGGCAAACTTGCTGTGAACCTCTGCCCATGTGACTGTACCCTAAAAACACCACACTACACTGACACTAACCTAAAATAAAAAGTAAAAAACACTACATATACACATATCCCTACACAGCCCCGCCCTCCCCAAAAAAATGAAAAACGTCTGGTACGCTACTGTTTCCAAAATGGAGCCTCCAGCTGTTGCAAAGTAATAACTCCCAGTATTGCCGGACAGCCATTGACTGTCCAGGCATGCTGGGAGTTTTGCAACAGCTGGAGGCACCCTGTTTGGGAATCATTGGCATAGAATACCCCTATGTCCACCCCTATGCAAATCCCTAATTCAGGCCTCAAATGCGCATGTCGCTCTCTCACTTTGGAGCCCTGTCGTATTTCAGGGCAACAGTTTTGGGACACATATGGGGTATCGCCGTACTCGGGAGAAATTGCCTTACAAATTTTGGGGGGCTTTTTCTTCTTTAACCCCTTATGAAAAGGTGAAGTTGGGGTCTACACCAGCATGTTAGTGTAAAAAAAAAATTTTTTTACACTGACATGCTGGTGTTGCCCTATACTTTTCATTTTCACAAGAGGTAAAAGGGAAAAAAGACCCTCTAAATTTGTAATGCAATTTCTCCCGAGTACGGAGATACCCCATATGTGGGCGCAAAGTGCTCTGGGGGCGCACAAGGCTCAGAAGGGAGAGTGCACCATGTACATTTGAGGCGATTTGCACAGGGGTGGCTGATTGTTACAGCAGTTCTGACAAACGCAAAACAATAAATATCCATATGTGACCCCATTTTGGAAACTACACCCCTCACGGAATGTAATAAGGGGTACAGTGAGCATTTACACCCCACTGGTGTATGACAGTGGGAACAGTGGTCTGTGAAAATGAAAAATAAAATTTTTGATTTGCACAGTCCACTGTTTCAAATATCTGTCAAACGCCAGTGGGGTGTAAATCCTTATCGTTTTACGCTCTCTTTTTGGAGGAATTGCTTGCTGCTGATTAATCATGACTTGAGCTCCTTATTAAATTCCATGAGGGGTATAGTTTCCAAAATGGGGTCACATGTGGGGGGGGTCCACTGTTCTGGCACCATAGGGGCTTCCTAAATGGGACATGCCCCCCACAAACCCTTTCAGAAAAACTCACTCTCCAAAATCCCATTGTCACTCTTTCCCTTCTGAGCCCTCTACTGCGCCCGCCGAACACTTTACATACGCATATGAGATATTTCCTTACTCGAGAGAAATTGGGTTACAAATTTTAGGGTGATTTCTCTCCTTTTACCCCTTGAAAAAATTCAAAAATTGGGTCTACAAGAAAATGCGAGTGTAAAAAATGAAGATTTAGAATTTTCTCCTTCACTTTGCTGCTATTCCTGTGAAACACCTAAAGGGTTAAAACACTTACTGAATGTCATTTTGAATACTTTGGGGGGTGCAGTTTTTATAATGGGGTCATTTATGGGGTATTTCTAACATGAAGACCCTTAAAATCCACTTCCAACCTGAACTGGGCCCTGAAAAATTACGATTTTGAAAATCTTGAGAAAAATTGGAAAATTGCTGCGGAACTTTGAAGCCCTCTGGTGTCTTCCAAAAGTAAAAACTTGTCAATTTTTTTATGCAAACACAAAGTAGACATATTGTATATGTGAATCAATATGTAATTTATTTGGAATATCCATTTTCCTTTCAAGCAGAGACTTTCAAAGTTAGAAAAATGCTAAATTTTCAAAATTTTCATGAAATTTTTAGATTTTTTTACCAAGAAAGTATGCAAATATCAGTGAAATTTTACCAATAACATAAAGTAGAATATGTTACGAAAAAACTATCTCGGAATCAGAATGATAAGTAAAAGCATTCCAGAGTTATTAATGTTTAAAGTGACAGTGGTCAGATTTTCAAAAAATGCCCAGGTCCTGAAGGTGAAAATGGGCTGGGTAATGAAGGGGTTAAATTATCTTTATTCACTTTTTTTTTGCAGTGTTATAGCTCCCATAGGGACCTATAACAGTGCACACACTGATCTTTTACATTGATCACTGGTTTCTCATAGCAACCCATTGATCAATGATTCTGCCGCTTGACTGCTCATGCCTGGATCTCAGGCACTGAGCAGTTATTCGGCGATCGGACACCTGGAGGCAGGTAAGGGGACCCTCCTGCTGTCTTACAGCTGTTCGGGATGCCACGGCGGTCCCGAACAGCCCTCTGAGCTAACCGGCATTCGTTTACTATCACTTTAGACGTGGCATTCAACTTTGAACGCCACATCTAATGGGTTAATAGCGGGCAGCACCACGATCAGTGACGCACGCTATTAGTCATGTGTCCCGGCCGGGCCCGACCCACTATGACGTGGGGCCATAAAAAGGGAAGTGTAGAAGGGCATACAGGTACGCCCTCTGTCCCCAACAGGTTAAATTCCCCTGGGGCAAGTAACAGGTGTGGGCAACATAAAAATCCCACCTGAAAGTAGATAAAAAGGAGAGATGTTCACTTAGTATTTGCACTGTGTGTGTGTGTGTGTGTGTGTGTGTGTGTGCCACGCTAAGCATGGACAACAGAAAGAGGAGAAGAGAACTGTCTGAGGAATTGAAAACCAAAATTGTGGAAAAATGTCAACAATCTCAAGGTTACAAGTCCATCTCCAGGGATCTAGATTTGCCTTTGTCCACAGTGCGCAACATTATCAAGAAGTTTGCAACCCATGGCACTGAAGCTAATCTCCGTGGGCATGGAGAAAAATTTATGAAAGGTGTCAACGCACGATAGTCCGGATGCTGGATAAGCAGCCCCAAACAAGTTCCAAGGATATTCAAGCGGTCCTGCAGGCTCAGGGAGCAACAGTGTCAGTGCAAACTATCCGTCGACATTTAAATGAAATGAAACGCTATGGCAGGAGACCCAGGAGGACACCACTGCTGACACAGAGACATAAAAAAGCAAGACTGCATTTTGTCAAAATGAACTTGAGTAAGCCAAAATTCTTCTGTGAAAACGTCTTGTGGACAGATGAGACCAAGATAGAGCTTTTTGGTAAAGCACATCATTCTACTGTTTACCCCTTAAACAGAATGATGTCTACAAAAAAAAGAACACAGTATCTACAGTGAAATATGGTGGAGGGTCAATGATGTTTTGGGGTAGCTCTGCTGCCTCTGGCACTGGGTGCCTTGAATGTGTGCAAGGCATCATGAAATCTAAGGATTACCAACGGATATTGGGTCGCACTGTACAGCCCAGTGTCAGCTGGGTTTGCGTCCAAGATCTTGGGTCTTCCAGCAGGACAATGACCCCAAACAAACATCAAAAGGCACCCAGAAATGAATGGCAACAAAGCGCTGGAGAGTCCTAGGACTGTATCCACCTTTTCCAGCCCACCAGAGCACCTGAAAGCTGAACCAATTTATGAAGGCTAAAGTCAGCAACTGCCGAGCAGAGAAGTTCGTGACGAATTGAATCACTATAACTTGGCACATCTCTAAATAAGAGAGACCTGGAGGAGTTTAAAAAGGAAGAGTATTCCAACATTCCGGCTGAGAGGTGTAAGAAGCTTTTTGATGGTTATTTTTTCCCAAAGGATGTGCAACCAAATATTAAGTTAAGGGTGCCAATAATTTCGTACAGCCCATTTTAGGAGTTTGGTGTGACATTATGTCCAATTTGCTTTTTTCCTTCCTTTTTTTGTTTAGTTCCAATACATACAAAGGGAATAAACATGTGTATAGCAAAACATGTGTTACTGCAATCCTTTTCTGTGAGAAATACCTTATTTTCTTGAAAAATTTCAGAGGTGCCAACATTTACGGCCATGACTGTATCTGTTTCCATAAGCATTTTGTTGCATAACCTTGTTTGCTTATGACGCACACATTACTATGTACTAAAGTCCTAAAATCTTACACAGTGCTGGTAATCTCCCAAATTTGGAGTTTAATTTAGTGCATATAGTTTACAGTAAATGTTTAGTAGGCTTCCTGGTGCTATACACATTCTAGAATGCTTTAAAACTTTTGTCACCTTTGTACAAACTTATCAATTTGGAGGCAAGCATAAAAAGTAGTAGCACTGAGCGTACATGGGCTACCCCAGAGAACGATGCATTCATGCATTGGACCATGAATTGGATTGGAACATAGGTGCATAGGTGGTGCTCAGCTAAACAAACAAGTAGAAATAACCTGTAGGGCAAAAAAGATGTGGCACTCACTATTTCCTAATAGAAAAACTTCAAGCTTTATTTTACAAAACACAAAAGGCTGGTCATTTCTCTCCAGATGACTGTATAAGTTGAAGCCCATTGCCATGTACAGCCCTTTGTAGTGACAAGACTTGCTTTTTATGCTTGTGAAATAAAGCTTGAAGTTTTAAATTGAAGCCTGTGAGTGCCACCTATCTTTCTTGCCCTACAGTTTAAGGTAGTAGGTTACTCTTTAACGTTTGAATGCCGCTCTGGCCTAATCAATACTTTCTATCATCAATATGTCACTTAACCTCTTCATTCTGGGTGTCTAACAATAACCACGACAGTAAGTGTATATGATGTATATGTATTCTGATGTCAAGCCATTAAAGGGGTACGCCACTGGGAAAACATTTTTTAATCAACTGGTGCCATAAAGTTAAACAGATTTGTAAATTACTTCAATTAAAAAATCTTAATCTTTCCAGTACTTATCAGCTGCTGTATGATCCACAGGAAGTTACTTTAATTTTGAATTTCCTTTCTATCTGACCACAGTGCTCTCTGCTGACACCTCTGTCCATATCAGGAACTGTCCAGTGCAGGAGAGGCTTGCTATGGGGATTTGCTTCTACTCTGGACAGTTCCTAAAATGGACAGAGGTGTCATCAGAGAGTGTTCAAAGTGGTCAGACAAAGAAATTTCAAAAAGAAAAGGACTTCCTGTGGAGCATACAGCCTCTGATAAGTACTGGATGGATTAAGATTTTTAAATAGAAGTAATTTACAAATCTGTTTAACTTTCTGGCACCAGTTGATTTAGAAAAAAAATGTTTTCCAGTGGAGTACCCCTTTAACTACAAAACTAAATATGATATTCCTTGTACTCCATTCTTTAGATACCTCAAAGTTTGCCAAGCGTTACAATCCGAGCTAAATCATCTGGGAACAGTCTCCCATCACTACCCTTCCCCCTGGTTAGAAATTCGAAAATTCCAGAGCCCTCAGGGACTTATATTGGCAGTATATACATATCTTCTATCAGACAGAGTTAAACACATTCCCTTTCCAACTAGAAACAAAAAGGAAATGATTAATCCTGAGAAAGACTGGAATGATGTCCTAGAGTTAAACCTTTATGTATCGTCCTTTGTTGACAAAAATGATACAGCTTTGTTTTATACAACAGTCATATCTAATTTCTTAAAGTTTATTCTGTATAGAGAGACTTGTCTTCAGAATGTCTGTGATGAAGAATTCCTTTAAAACATGCATGAGTCCCATGAGATTTTGGGTTTTAATTCTTACTGCTTTGATGTTTATTTGTTCAAATGTTATAACAGCAATGCAAAAAATCCAATCTCTAGAACATATCTTGACACACAAACTGAAGATATGTACTGTATACTATGACATCATTTTCCCTTATGTGCACCAGTCAAATGTATACATTTCAAAATGATCTTTGCATTGATCTTTTAATGCTATATGTACCTACACGTACATGTAAATAAACACGTACATGTAAATAAAAAGTTCTAATACTCACTGCCCTTCACTACCCACACAGAGCAATGTGACTAGATTTCCTGCCTACTTCATTCACTGAGATTGTCACAATGTTTAATTATAGACATCAGCAGTCTTATACGCCCACACATTGTCAATAGAACAAAGTAGTAGTCTGAAAGTCACAAGACATCTATTACCAAGACTACTGGAGGATCATGCTGGCACCTGTTAACTATTATAATGATTCTGCCGAGAAAGGCTGTCAAGGTTGAATAAAACATTGCCAGCTGATCTTAACATTATTTTAATTATATGGCCTGAGTGTGCACTGTTTATAATAAAAACTAAGAAAATAAATAAATAAATAAACACATTTTGAGGAGTAAATAGTGCCTTTTTTTCCACTGCCCCTTTATGGTTGTGGTCAACAAAGCACTAATTTAACATGTATGTGAACCTAGCATTTGAACGTCAGATTCCAGTAAAATACAGTGGCCCTTATTTACTTTGTAGGTTTCTTTGTGGGTTTTAATCCCCTACAATTTATTTTTCACGGTATTTACTAAGGTTTCCCTACGTTTTCCACTTTCCCTACACTTTGCTTTTTTTTTTTTACACATGCTCTGATCTGTCAGGTTTTCTCAGCTCAAATCCCCCAAATTTCATGTGGAAACCTTAGTAAATATGTTGGGTTTTTGTGAAAATGTCAGGAACACGCCCCTTTTTGGAGACCACACCCCCTTTTCCATGGCGGCTACGCCCCTTTTTCAGGATTTCTTAGCAAAATGGAGAGTTAGTTGGGGGTTTTTCAATTCTGGTGCAAACTCTGGCACAGAATCTGGCGCAGACAGAATATCTTGCGCAGTGCAACAGAATCTGGCGCACATCCCGACAATACATGTCGGGTTTGCAATAGTAAATGACGGCCATTGTGTACAATAATGTACAAGCCTACAAAACTTACATTCCTGTACAGCTTCTCAGCTAGTTCTTGCACATGCTTCATTAAATTTTTCTGACTTCCCTCCTCGTATTGTAATTTTTGCACATCATAAGCAACCAGCTGTGGAGAAGGCACATAAAAGATAATATGAGAAAACTGATGTGGTCATAAAGTTACTATTGACTGGGTTAATAAATGCTTTTATGTAATTTAGTGCCTACCTCATCAAATAAATCCAGAGATCTGTAGGGTGGACCTCTCTCTGTCACAAATCCAGCAAATGCCATGCCCTCCAAAACCTTGGTTAAAAAATCATCTTCCACTAATCCACGCTGACCCAAAAAAGAAGCCTGGAACAAATGTACATTCCTGTGAATTATTATTCACCAAATAATACACACAATATAATATGAGCAAAAACCAACCTTATGAAACCGTATAACAGGCTCTGGATGAACCCTTATGAGTTGAAGACAACAACGATATCCTTGTAATATCTGAGCAAAAAGGCGAAGGAACACGGCACGTACTTCCATATCCTGTAATAATTCACAATTAAACATACAAAAGGGAATTTCAAGATACTTCTGCACACCTAATCACAGCAGGTGTCTTTGTATTACACCAAACTTTATCATTGCACATATAACATTGCAAATCGCAGATGGAATCCACATATACGCATTTATGAGTTACGCTCATACCAATTGGTCAATATCTGGCAAGTTTGTATGCATTTTAATGTGATAATTCAAAATGCTAATATTTATTTTACAAAAAAAACACTCAGCTGCACATAAGTTTGTGACTTATAAACCGTGCAGATTGATTTTTTTGGAGGGAAATTTGTCATAGTTTCAGATCAACAAACTTTAACCCATTGAGGACGCAGGGCTCCTGGTCTGTGAAGTGCACTCAGGTGCTGCTACCAGCAGCTAGGACCCATGGTTAATGCTGGACTTCAGTGATCAGAGCTCGGAGCAGGCGTAGATTTCACTGCGAGGCGCATAGCCAACCATTGCACAGTGGCAGATTTTTAATAGGTCACTCCCAGGTAAGCTAAGTTATTGAGGCGCCTAGTGTTCATAGCGTAGTTTTGCCTCTGTACAAATCAATAGTCAGGGCACACATGGAGTATATTGTCCATTTTTGGGCACCTGTATATAAGGAAAATGCTGAATTGGAAAGGGCGCAGAAGGGGCAGACCAAGGTAATTATGGGAAAGGATGGATTTGAATACTAAGATAGGTTATTAAGTTTGGGGTTATTTAGTTTGGTGACAAAATGTCTTACGGGTGATTTGATCCCAATGTACAAATATATGAATGGACAGTATAATATTTCTAGTGATCTTTTTATACCAAGGCAGGTATCCATGATAAAGGGACACCCTCTACGTCTAGAGGAAAGAAGGTTTCACCATCATCACATGATGTCTGACTCATTTAACAAGTTCAAGGGAGGTCTGGATGCTTTTCTTGAAATATATAATATTACATGTTATGGATACTAGATTTATGTGGGTAGCATGTTAATCCAGGGATTTATTATGACTGCCATATTGGAAGTCAGGCAGGATTTTTCCACCTGGCATGGGGCAATGACCACCTGTCTAGTAAACTGTACATAAGATTACCTTAAAGGCTATAGACACATTACATGATCTTTTTCATTGTTCTTTTGCTTGCAAAATGCTAAATTAACCAACTTTTGAAATATTTTTCTATTAAAAATGTTCTTTTTGCTGCAAAGTCTGTGCAAGCCTGTACAAAACCGAGAGTTTTGCCTCTTCTGATATACTTCTGCCAGCCTCCGGTTGCTGTTGGCTCAGGGCTGACATAATTTGCCAAATCACAGAAAAAAGTCCAAGGTTGGCACTGCCACATGATAAATATGGATCTTGTGCACTACGACCATGCTACTCACAGACCTCCGCTTATTTGCGGTGCTCTTCCAGACAGCAAGAGGCACAAGGAATCAAGAAGATACGGAGGCACTTCAGGTAAGTTGCGGGTGCTTTAATGTGAATAGGTCATACCGTAATGCTCAGTCGACGAGAATTGCTGTATGACCTATTCACATTAAAGCACCCGCAACTTACCTGAAGTGCCTCCATATATCTTCTTGATTCACTGACATAATTTGCTCTTCCCTTCTATCGGTGTTAAAAGGAGACTGACAGCCAGTTCAACCACACTAAACCCAATACACTGTATTATAGTGCCAGTGAACAGGAGTCGAATGAGGGGTCATTTAAAGAAATCTGTCCAGTAGTTTACAGATATTGTCCCCCATAGCTTAAATGAAGAACTGGATTGCTGTGCAATGGAGACAGGTTGTGCTTCTAATTATTTATTATTTTTATTTAACTATTCACGATTGTGCACTTTCACGTCCTAGTGACATGTGAGCGTGCAGTCATGTGAGCGCTCTGCTTTTGTGAAGAGTGGAGCGCTCATGTGACTGCAGGCTCTCACATCACTAGTGTGGGATGTGGGAGTTCATATTCATGAATGCATATTCAAGTGTTTGGTATGTGCAGCCCTTGGTGACATGACATGTCTCCAAAAACATTGGCTAGGATTTACTAATGCTAATGGGCCAGATGGCTGGCACAATTTTCGCCCAAAAACTGTCTTACATGACAGTTTTAGACACTTTTTAGTCATTTTTCCACTTGGTCTGACAAAAGAGGCATGATCTTGTTAAAAAGACATGGCTTTGGTTAACCCCTTTATGATCCCACAATTTTTTATTTGTGGATTATGTTTTCTTCCTCCTCACCTTCTAAGACGCCAGGGATTACGGGCATTTAATACTTCTATTTCGCAAACACAAGATAGCGGTGTTTAAACAGTTAAATGGCAGACATCAGATTTCCATTGTCCGTTATTACTAGATGTCTACACCTAATAGCAGGGAGCATCTGCCAGTTATGACGTGGACCCGACCAACAAGCCGTACTCCCGAGCCCATCCCAAGAACTACATGTACATCATGAGTCAGGTAGGTGTAAAAAAAAGGGGTGTGGCCCCCTATGCGCCAAAGATTTTGGTGCATGATTCTAGTTTGAAGAAAGCAAACTAATACAGAAAGAAAAAGGGTAAAAATCAAGCTCCCAGAAAAAGAGGAGTTAAAAACTTATAACAAAACCAAAGAGTAGCAACATGACGCTATAAAAAGTGATAGAACGCCAACGTGTTTTGGGCTGACACATAAGCCCTTAATTATGGCGCCATGATTAAGGGCTAATGTCTCAGCCCGAAATGCTTCGGAGTTTTATCATTTTAATAGTGACATGTTGCTACTCTTTCGTTTTGTTTTATTTTGAACTCGCCTTTTGCTGAGAGCTGGATTTTCATCCCTTTTTCTTTCTGCATACCTGCACGGGATATGGCCCATAGTTCTCCATGCTTCCACCTCTTTTAAAATGTGCCACAGACTTGATGAACAGTCAGACTGGTGGTGAGCTGATCTGTGTTTACTACTTTTTCTTATTTAAAGCCAACTAATAGTTGGTCTAAACTTTGACTAGATAGTCTTTAGATATGTCAGATTTATGACAACACTTTAAAAAATCTGGTTCATATGAAGACTGTCCATCTAAGTTTGCACTGTCTATGTATTAGACAATTTTACAAAATCTGGGCCACAGAGTTAAAAATGTTCTTCTACCTGCAGTCGAAGAGTTGAAGTTGTAATAGAAGATGGAGGAAATGCCAAGTCAGCGATTTGTAAAGCAGGGTCTAGTACCTAAAGAAAGAAGTTGTGGGTAGAATGAATGTAATTGGCATAGTTTTAACAAATCACATTCAGGCCATTCAATCTATTAATTAACTTGTGTAAATATACGAGGTAAAAAATAAACAAGAGACCACAAAACCAGTAGAGAACGTCACAATATCTATTATTGTCAAAAGAGGTGGGCAATTTGTTCAGGCTGGAGATATATTTGATAACCGATTCCTCTGCTTGGGTAGGGCTTTTATCCACAAATAAAACAAAAAAAAAAGTGTCCCAGTAGGTCTCGGGGTCAATAACTTTTAATCCAATCCCCTTATCGGAGGGTGACTCCTCTGGGGATAAAAACCCTAAACTAAAGAACCAACTAAAATATAACTTTTATTTGTGTTCCTTTAAAAAAAATTGTGTTTCTATTTGTTAACACTCAAAAAAGATTAAAATTATCAGGCAGTGTGGTGAGGCACTTTCAGTTACAGCCCACTAGGTGATGCTATTGTAGGAGTCTCAGCCCGTGATGCAACTTGCATCAATTGCTCAGCATATGTATATGCAACACTTTCTTGTTGAGACCATGTCTCAGTGTCTCATCCCACACATGTCTAAAATCCGCACACCCTGCCTTGACGTTTCGCTAGAATAACTATCTTTCTCAAAAGGACACCGGGTATGGCGTGTCGGCATCTCGTGGGACTTATATAACTTCATATCACTGCATCATTTCCGCTGCGCTGCTTCTCTCCGCTAGTCCAATGGGTGCTCTCCACGAAGACGCTTTCCGTTATCGTACTTCCTGCCGCCAGGTGACGTGGATGACGCATGCTCCCTAGTGACCTCTGGGTTACTCAGCTCGTGCGTACAGGTCCTGTTCTGATGCTCTCGCGCATGCGCATTATCTATCTGTTCTTCAATTCTCTTTAAGATTTTGCTTACAATGCGCCTGCGTACTTAAAAGTTAGTCATCTTGTCCTCTCTAATTAGAATGGTTTGGGGTATAATGCAAGTATATAGTTATGTGGTGTCTCAACAGCTTATCGGGTGATATATTAATAAGATTAAGAAATAAATTATATAACTATTAGATGGTATTTTGATATTGAGATTAATAGGACAGGGTGAATAAAAAGGGAAGGGGACATTTTTTTTAGGAATTCATTATATCTAAATGAACTATTAGTTGTAATTTATATGAATTGCTCCACTATTTATTATTTTGCTCTCTCTTATTTATTATTAATTTCTATATATATTTTTTTTTTCTACCTATATGGGGGGGGGGGAATGCTTTCCCAATTTTTTATTACTTATACCATGTACTATTTAGTAGATGTAACTAGTATATGAAACTGGATGTTTATATGCTTCCATTAACATCATTCTTATTCTTTATATAAATTATTAATAATAGAGAGCTTCAGTATAGTAGGATTCATTCTTTCTCCTATCGCTCAATATTATTTTTCTTTCTAGATGGAATCATTTCTCCTTAAATACTCTCCCCCGCTTCCGGACACCACCCACACAACTTTTTCCACTTAGATTGCTCCGTACATACCAAACTAAAGGTAAGTATAATTTTTTGTGTTTCTGGTCTAATTATATTGTTTAATTCTCCTGTATCATTTGATTTTTATACCCATGGTCACGTTAAGTCCGACACTCCTCAGCTTTAATCGTGGTGTTTGACTAATTGATAATTTGCTGTTAATCTCTATTTTCCAAGTGATTATTATTCTAAAATGCAGAGAAAAAGAACCCCTCATTGAGTCCTCCTGGATTCCTACTGTTTAGTCTATATATCCATTTTGCTTCTTCTCTCAAAAGGGTATTATTAAATGTCTCCCTTCCCTGGTCCTAATTCAAATTTCATCTGACCCCAAAATTGTATAGCTGCCAAGTTGCCACTATGTGTTGACACCACATGTCTTGCAATCGGGGTGTCTGCCTTCGTTCGGATAGTACCAATATGTTTGCTAATGCTCTTCCTCAGTTCTTGAGTTGTTTTTGGGACAGGGGCAGCGTGCTATGTATATTACATTCTGATAGCTGCCGTTTATGAATCTCCTAATCTGGTATTTCCATCCATCAAAAGGGTTTACAAAATCTTTAGTTTTGACCATATATTTACATGAGGAGCAGTGGGTACAGGGGAAGGAGCCAGGTGGAGGTGAAGGTAACCAAGTACTTGATCGTTCTGGTTTGCGGCTTTCCTGCTGGTGACTATTCACCAATAAATCACGGATTTATTCTAATTAGAGAGGACAAGATGACTAATTGGTAAGTATGCAGGCGCATCGTAAGCAAAATCTTAAAGAGAATTGGAGTACAGGCGGCAGGAAGTACGATAACGGAAAGCGTGTACCTGGAGAGCACCCATTGGACTAGTGGAGAGAAGCAGCGCATCGGAAATGATGCGGTGATATGAAGTTATATAAGTCCCACGTGATGCCGACACGCCATACCCGGTGTCCTTTTAAGAAAGCTAGTTATTCTAGCGAAACGTCAAGGCAGGGTGTGCGGGTTTTAGACATGAGTGTGGGATGAGACACAGACATGGTCTCAACAAGAAAGTGTTGCATATACATATGCTGAACAATTGATGCAAGTTGCATCACGGGCTGAGACTCCTACAATAGCATCACCTAGTGGGCTGAAACTGAAAGTGCCTCACCACGCTGCCTGATAATTTTAATCTTTTTTGAGTGTTGACAAAGAGAAATACAATTTTTTAAAAGGAACACAAATAAAAGTTATATTTTAGGTGGGTCTTTAGTTTAGTTTTTTTCCCCACAAATATTCTTTAGAAAAAAAAAAAAAAAAAAAAAACACACAACATTAAATGGGCACTGTCATTCTCTGTAAGAGACTGACCAATCCATAGACTGAGCCGGGAGAAGTGCATGCTTAACTTGGTCTTCTCTCTGCTGTGTGCCACGTGACGAAGATGGTATCCACATTCTTGAAGGCAGTCTCCCAGTCTTTGACTGGAAGCACATGGTAAGTGAGCTTTGTCACCTTTTCACACTTGTGCTGCGATGTGAGGCGTCCATTGCTGCCACAGCAGTTTGATTTGTCCTTAGGACATGTCAAAAGTTTTAGTTTTTTCTACAATATCAGGTATGAAGGCAGCCATGATTACTGTGTATAAGTGCTGGGTGTCTACTTTCAGTAAACATATGTAAGTAGACTTCACATAAATTTTTTTGTTTTTAGAATTAAACCTGCTAATGTGTGCCTGTCACCAAAATATGCAACATACTATGACAGGCCCAAAAAATACTGTGTTGTTTTAATATCAACTGAGAAAGCATACATCACACTTATGCTTATAAGGCTACCTTATTTGAGAGAGCACTCTGGCTCTGCCCGTTTACAGTGCCTGTATATTTTTGCCATGGGAAGCACTCACAGCTATGAGTTTGCTATATTCCTTCTTCGTTCCAATTAGCCAAACAGCCCTATATATTTTTTCACTCATCGATCTAACAGCTTAGTTGACATCATAGCATAACATAACATGCTGCCATAATGTGGTGACAAATTAATTTTAACTCCTAATTGCTTAATTTGCGTAAAACAGAGTCCAGCATGAAAAGCATACATAAGGAAAGCAAGCAAAACAAATATTAAAGGAACAGTATAAAATATTTTAGATCAGAAAGCAATAAAATAAATAAAAGACAAGGAAAAAGAATTGTAAACCGCAATGAAAAATTTTCACCTGTGACAAGGACTCCTGCGTGTGATGTAGCAACGGCTCTGGCAGAAGTGGAATCTGGACACATTCTGGGATAGTTACAGTGCCACCATCTAAATCTGCAATTATTACATCAAGCTGAGGAGAGAGCAAAATTAGAATGAAAACGGCCATATTAGCATATGGTAAACACCAACAAGGGAACCACTGTCTGAGGGCATACAGATATTTTTGTATCCAAATTTTTTCATGTGAGCTACTTCTCCAATGAGAACAGTGTGCGTTTTCATATTTGAGAAGCTACTATTAATGCCATAAAAGTACATAAACTGAAACATCCTTTTTGCCACAGCCACTTCTCTTTACAGACAAGCTTGCTATTCTTGAACAGACCGAATACATTGTGTGCACAATTATTAGGAAAGTTATTATAAGGCATTTATTTTATTATTAAACAACTAAAGTGAACTCAGTTACTCCAAAATGTTGCTATACCTTAGACTGGAATAGGTTTAAAAAAAATTATATATATATATATATATATATATATATGTGTGTGTGTGTGTGTGTGTGTGTGTGTGTGTGTGTGTGTGCATGCATATATTTTGTACTCACTGTAACGCGCATATATTTTGTACTCACTGTAAAATCTTTTTCTCCCAGCCTTCATTGGGGGACACCTATACTGATGGGTATATGCTCTTGCCACTAGGAGGCGCTGACACTAGGAAAACAATTTGGCTCCTCCCTGGCAGGATATACCCACCCACTGGAAGTGAGGTAATCACAAAGCAGTAGGAGAATCCAACAAAGAAATATGTCCAAAGGACCCTAGAAAAGAATCTAGGATAAAAAATCCAATAACCGGAAAGGAATATCCGGACAAAAAATGAAATGGGTGGGTGCAGTGTCCCCCAATGCAGGCTACGAGAAAGATTTTACGGTGAGTACAAAAAATCTCCTTTTCTCGGTTGCTCTTCATTGGGGGACACCTATACTGATGGGACATACCAAAGCAATCCTCTAGGGTGGGAAGAACAACCGCTAGCGTAAGGGATAAGTCCCGAGACTGAATCCACTCGTCCGTAAGGCCTGCGGTCAATGGAGATTGACTCGGACCCCAAACGAAGGGACCGTGCTTCACAGAGACTCTAAACCTACGTCACAGAGAGATAAGAAAAAGGTCAACTAGGAGGCCATATGGGCCATCCTGGAAGGAAGAAGGAAAACAACTCCAAGGAACACAGAACCAGAGGGCCAGCCCGGCTGGAAAACAAAAAACGGAAAAGGGCACAACAAGAGTGCCCCATCCAGAGTCAACCGATTCAAGAGAACATGGCAGAAAAACGCCAGGGAGAACAGTGGACGCCTGGACAGAAGGCGAGCACAGAAGGTGGAGACCAGAAAACCACTGGAAAAAAGAATGTGTGAAACCGACTCAAGAGAGGCTTGGTACAGAGGATAGATGAACTGAACATCTGCAGACCCAAAACCCCCATCCAGGGGCCAGCCACGAGCCCCCGGGAAGCGAAATAGCTCGACTGGTGTAATCCGGACGTCCGGAACGCCCTCCATCTTGATAGAACATGGACCCCGATGGAGGAGATGGAAGGTATTAACGGACAAAAAAGGAGTGGAACGCCAAGAAAAGGGGCATCCCGGGACACCAGAACGATAGGCCCGGAAACTCACCTGGAAGATGGACACGGAAGAATAAACGGCCAAAAAAGGAGCGGAAGACCCTGAAAAGGAGCATTCCGGAACACCGGAGCAGCCGACATGGGAAAAAGGAGGTTCTTGAGTCTCCTGGAAGACTTGCACCTGAAGGTTAAGGAAACCCAACATCCGTGAAAGGCTCCGGGTGGCCGACTTCCGTCTCGAGACAAGAAGTGCGAGAGACCGCCCCACAAATGGGAACGCGGAGAAGTCTGGGCAGGATCGCTACACATGCCCGAGACCTCAACCATCAAAAAGGCCCAAGACTCAGGAGGGCTGACCTAGAAAAGAAGGCACGCCACAGTGTCCCAGGATAGTGTCCAAGACAATGAGACCAACTGGTCCTGGGCCCCAGCAGACCAGAGCACACTGAACAACCCGTCAGGACGGGAACAGAGGTGGAAACAAAAGGGAACCCGACTGGGACACCCCCAGGCTCTGAACAGAGGAAGATTACTCCAGAAGACCGTGGTGTAAGCGTAGTGCAACTGACACCGTCAGGGGAAGGAGGAACACACCCTACCGAGGAGTGTGCGCCAAAGGGGAAGGAGAGCAATGGCAGGACCCAAATGACAGATGGTGGCTAGACCGGCTGTCCCTAGCCATTCATGATTGAATAAACCCCCCTAAAGAGGAGAGTGCCATGGCTGCATGAACAGCAGTAGATAACCAAGAAACAGGAAGAGAGCCAGGGTGCAATAGTGGGTAGCAAGCACAAAGGCCGACAGTTCAAAGCTCTTCCAAATGCTCTCAGCGAAAAACAAGGGCCCAGCCAGATACCCCACCTATATAGTGGGAAGAGAGAGAGAGGGCTCCATCTAGGTAGTAGAAAGCACCCAGCGAAATAATCCCCCTGGTGGAGGGGAAAACAGGGGTGGTCGGGATGAAACTCAGGCACTGACCATGCCAAACCCCCTGATTCCCATACCCCGTGGAAGGGAAATTGTCAAGTGCGACAGGCACTGTAGGAGCAGGGGAATGCCACTCTATGGCAACGGGACAAAGTACTGGTCGGGCGCAGCCCCTAGTAACTCTGAAAGAACATATCGAAGAGGCAAGTTGTGTCCCCAGAGGGATCGGAATGCTGGACACTGGCTGGGCAAGAAGCAAAGATGTAACTACAAATGCAAGGAAGAAGCAAACACACCCAGCAACCAACAGCATTGAGAGGAACACCCCAACGGGGTGAAAACCTTGGGCCCGATGGGCGCCAACTAAGCTAGCCTGGTCGTGTGTAAGGCAACTGGAGGCATAGGGGGAGCGCTGAACTGAAGAAGCCCCACCAGGCCCCATGCAAGAACAGAGGTGTTCAACTGTTGCAGACCTGTGGACACCAAACTACAGGAAGGTACGGGGCACACGCCACCGACAGAAGGAAGGTGGGCACTACATGTGCAGAGGAACACGGACATGGAGACCTCACGATAGTAGAAGGGTACCAAGACTGCATACACAAAAGAAACCGCAGACATCCAAAAGTTCGGCATCATGGAAGACAGGCTCAGCACCCAAAAGTTGTGTCACAACCATGCCCCTAGAAGCCAACGTGGAACTCTTAGAAAGGGGAACAGAGAGTGCTGCTGTTGCAGGCCATGGAACCTGTAGGAAACGTCCACATCCCATCTCCTAATGGTGCCAGACACCAGAACTGCTGCCGCAGATGCAAGAGATGAAGGATGTATGTGGGACAGGAAACAAGCAGACACACTCGGATTGGTTTAACAGGAGTGATGAACCCACAGAGACACACTGTGTGGAACTTCACATGGAAAGAAAGTCACCAGGCTGCAGTCACGGGAGCGGCAGGAAAGGGAAAGGTGATCTGGTGGATTAGAAACCATGCAGACACAGTCTGGCTATATGGCATAGGGACCATGGCCACACTGGGTCCCGTATCCAGAGCCACACATTGAAAGCGGCCACCAGCCCCCAGCTATGAGAGCAGCAGGCATGTAGAGAGGGACCTGGTAAACACAGGATCACTCCTTCAAACCCTCCAACAGAAAGTGGGGTACCGTAGTGCTACAGAGGAATTTGAGTAGTTCTTTTCTGTCTGACCACAGTGCTTTCTGTTAACACCTCTGTCCTTGTCAGGAACTGTCTGGAGCAGGAGAGGTTTGCTATGGGGATTTGTTCCTACTCTGGACAGTTCCTGACACAGACAGAGGTGTCAGCAGAGAGCACTGTGGCCAGACAGAAATTAAACTTCCTCTGTAGTATACAGCAGCTGATAAGTACTAGAAGGATTAGGATTTTCTAATTTACTTCTGTTATTCACAAATCTTTTTAACTTTCTGGAGCCAGTTGATATGAAAAAAATTGTTTTCCACCGGAGTACTCCTTTAACCCCTTAAGGACCAAGATGTATATGTACGTCCTGATGTGGAGGTACTTCGCGTACCAGGACGTATATTTACGTCCTGTACATGACCGCGAGCATCGGAGCGATGCTTGGGTCATGTTTAGCAGGTCCCGGCTGCTGGTAGCGGATGTCTGCCATTAACCCCTCAGATGCCGTGATCAATACAGATGATGGCATCTGCGGCAGTACGGCTACATTTTAAGCCGATCTGATCGCCTGCGGCATGGCTGCGGGGATCAGATCGGCTAACATGGCGGACGGCGGTCCCCTCACCTGCCTCTGCAGCCTTCTCGGCTTCTTCTGCTCTGATCTGCCTTCCAGCAGACCAGAGCAGAATATCGCTGATAATGCTGACCAGTGCTATGCCCTATGCATAGCACTGAATAGTATTAGCAAACAAGTTATTGCTATAAAAATAGTCCCCTCTGGGGACAGAAAAAGTGTTAAAAAAAAATATATATATATAATTTATTTAAAAAATGTGAAAAATCCCCTCCAATAAAAATGTCAAATGTCCCATTTTACCCCCCAAAAGTCTAAAAAGGTATCGCCGCGTGCGTAAATGTCCGAAATATTAAAATATAATTCTAATGATCCTGTACAGTGAATGGCGTGAATGTAAAAAAGTCCAAGATTGCTGCTTTTTTTGTCACATTTTATAAAAAAAAAAAAAAAAATAAAAAATAAAAAAATTATAAAAAATAAAAAAATATTACGTTTCTGGCCAATCACAGGATAGCACTTACTCCTCTTTGCTAAGCCATGACATAAAGAAGATGAAAGGCAGATCGACTAAAAAGACTGGCATTGTGCTGAGAATTATTTCAAGTACATTAGTACAAATGGCATGTGAGAGGGAAGAATGAGGCTACTGATGCACTTGGTTTGCAAGGTGCTATGTCAGAAGAAAGGAAAGTAACCGCAGCAGCAGAACAAGAAAAGGGTTACACAAAGCACTAAGATGCTGTTTATAATAATGACAAATTTACTGCCTAATGTGAGGGGAAAATTACATTCAGTTGGGAGCACTGTGTACTTACAGGAGTACTAGCACAAACCTAACATGTGGCAGTTAATATCATATGTGTGGAGGAGAAAAAAGTATATCCGCACCACCACCGAGTTCGGCAACAGGCGTTCCTACGTGGGGGAATCCACAGGATCAAAGAGACGGCATCGCTTAGTGCGCTCAGAGGCGCCTCTGAGCGCACTAAGCGATGCAGTCTCTCTGATCCCGTGGATTCCCCCACGTAGGAACGCCTGTTGCCGAACTCGGTGGCGAGTGTGGATATACTTTTTTTCTCCTCCACACATATGATATTGCTAGCTGTCCTTTTCGTTTATCCTTGCACCGCCACCCGGCCAGTCTCCAAGCAACTAGCTCAGCTGTATCTATCACCTCGTTGCATTTAGATTGCCTTGACTCATTTTCTCCCGTTTGGTGCCGTCCTAGCTCCTTCTATCTACATGTATGTGGCAGTGAATAGCAAAATGCAGTTGCAAATGCAGATACTTTTGAGCTTTTGTTTCTGGAGTAAGGAGTAATTTTCAGTAAATGAAGTGATTTAAAACATGATAGAAATTATCCAGGCTATTAAACAGAGGGAAGTTTATGGAAATTACATTGAACATTCAATGAAGCAGACAGTTTTCTTCCAGCTTTGACAAATTTCTTGTGACATTTCATAGACCTATGGGCCCCGATTCATTAAAATATGTGAGAGAAAAAACAAGAGATATTGCTCCCAGCTCAGCTTTCATATCTTAGCAAGCTCTGGAAAGTGAAAGCGGAGCTGTGATTGGTTGCTGTGGACAAATCTATTCACTTTTTCTCTTGTACATTTTGATAAATCACGGCCCTAAAGTATTTCCTAACAGGAGACACACTTATTTACTAGTACAATCCAATGAGAATTTTTATTTCTTTTTTTTTTACCAGATCTTGGGTCTCTGCTCGAAACAGGGCATGTACACCAATGATAAATGGTGTTGGAGTGCTGAGAACTTCAAGAAGCTGAGCAGGGAGAATGGGCACATATGTGAAACTGAAAAAGAAACAGAATTAAATAAATAAAGCTAAACTAGTAAGACAACACTAAAGGAAGAATTAACACTTTGTTATTTGTAACAAACTGTTTATGGAAACTGCTCAGCATTCTATGTCTCAGAAAATCAGCCAGTTGACACCTTCCCCCCTAATTCTTTGTCTGTCTGTAAGGACCCTTCAAAGTATGGAAACAAGGAATTGGATTGTGGTGAAAGATTGTTCTGGAACATGTTCTGGAATCCACCAGAGAAGTGCTGTTTGTTAATGGGACCGTGCTTATGTCTTGATTGTTTCAAACAACATAGATCCACAGAGGGAATTCCTTGCTTAATTTTCTCAGTGTGAATGCACCCTAAGACACCTGGCTAAAGTAGAACACAAACATTGGCTCCAGACCATGTTGACATTATAAAGGTACATTCTGCAAGTTACTGCTTTCAATATGGATTAAATAAAAGGATGTTTTTATATTCATCAAGCAATTGAGCGGGATCTCACCTATTTGATATTAAGCCCTGTTTTATTGATTATGCCCAGCCCCTACAGCCATTTACAAGCTAAATATGGAACAGAGCCGTAGGTAATTAAGCAATGTTCTCTGCAGGACTCCACTAAGACTGTTACAGGAACATGCTGTAAATCCTGATGACTAACAAACACCGGGGGATAATTTAACTCTAGTTTACTTTTAGCATTATTTCCAGGGTTTAGGGTTCCTTGAACAGTACAGTATTGTAAAATAAAAAATTAAATCAGAAATTTTGACCCCAAACCTCTCCCCCTCACCTTGGCCTATACAAGTGTTAAGGAGACCTTTTAGAATATCTAAGCTTTGCTGTTCAAAGATGGCAAGCATATTAAATATGCACTTTGAACAACTCCTGCACCATACATAAATAATCTCCTGGGCATCTTCATCTGGCACGTGTTTTGTAATCTTGCCAGCAACTTAACCCATTTATGCATGACATCTGATGCCTTCTGCGTCATCCACTGTTCCCCTGCAAAGCTTATATGGGAGGAATTGCCGCTAAAATCAATGAACACTTGCCTGATGATAAAACACCCAGTATTTAAGTTAGCCTTTTAGAGAATGTAAAATATGGCAAGTTCAATAAACTGTACCTGTATCTGAGAGGAAACATTATAGCCAAGAGACCTCTGCAGGCTTCAGTCAACCGCTGGTAGCTTCGAGAGAGAAATAAGATCTTATGCTCAGTAAGAGCAGCACAGAACAGGCACAATACATTGGTGATACCTGGAAAGCGGTAAGATCGAAAGATCTGTTAAATGGTAGAAGAATGACAAAATAGAACATATAAGAAACTCACATGGTTACTTACCAAGCTGTCGAAATAACAGGGCTACACTACAGTTGCTGATTGGAAGAGAGTCACATATTGGGGTTTGGATCACTTGGCGATCACCTGCTCCCAAAGATATGGTTCTCTAAAAGTATTAAAGGGAAAGAGTTAGATGTCAGGGAAGAAACATTGTTACTCTTCAGTAGAATAGTGGGCAGAAATTAAGAGGCAAACAGTCTAAATGTAGGACTAATGACAAAGTAAGGCTGAGTAATTTGTGACAAAAGAGAACATAGCTATGGGAGTGAAGGGCTGGGTTAGGGTTTACTACAAAAGTTGAGGCAACTAAGCAGCCACGTTGTGTTACCAGAATGTGCTCCTCTCCTTATGAGAGAGATTAACAAATGGGCTTTTTACAGTCCCAAATATGAAGACTAAGTATATTGGAACACCCATATATGGGATCATCAGAGCTATTTGTTTTCGTTTTAGCCATTTTCATGAAGGCCCATAAACTGAGAAGCTTGAGAAGAGCCCACTCTAGAATTGTGGTCACACTGTGAATAGGCACATGCCATTTTACTTTAAAACATAATAATCAATATTATCAAAAGTGCAGTAAGGAAATGTTTTACAGCCGCCAAATATCACTAGAGTGACATGATTTAAAAAATGTTCTAAGTAGGAACTTTAAAGGAGTTATCTGGAGACCCATTAAAAAAAATACTTCACATAGCTCCTTTGTTTGTTTCATGCATAAAAGGGTGCTCCATGATGCACCGCCCTGGTTTCTTTTTCCAGCTTCCTCC
Source organism: Hyla sarda (assembly GCF_029499605.1). Classification (NCBI taxonomy): domain Eukaryota; kingdom Metazoa; phylum Chordata; class Amphibia; order Anura; family Hylidae; genus Hyla; species Hyla sarda. The sequence continues at coordinate 183,832,366 of NC_079192.1, read as the reverse complement.
CAAGTTAATTGCTCACTTAAAGGGATACCCAACGATCAGACATCTTATCCCCTTATCCTTTGAATAGGAGATAAGACGTCTAGGGTGGAATACCCCTTTAACAATCACATTTGACTTCCATAATAACTGACTGTTCTGTAAAATCTGTTCACCTGAACTAGTGCTGCAGATGCCTCCACAGTCCATGGGCTGGGAGCCGCTTTGTATAGAAAAACAGTGAAGGAGAGGCAAGGCTTTAGCAGCGCCTCCCCTTTATTCTCATGATAGTTAGGGGTCTAATCCTGAACATCGCTTTAGGAGATCAGAACAACCATTTAATAAACATTAGTAAAAAGCTTTCAACCAACCATTCACACAGGAAAACTATGATGATCACTGGAAATCGCCAAATCATAAATGTTACTCCAATATTTAAAATTAGTCAGTCGTCAGGTTCGTGCTGTCAGAACCATGAAACACAGGGCAGTGCTCATTCGCTTCTCCTTGCCCTGTCTACCTTGATTGATAGAGCTCTTCCAATACTCAAACAGGAGGGAATCAGGGCTAGTGGGGCAGGAAAAAACTGCTATGGACCACCCTGATGACTTGTGGTTCGGGCAGTGGTGAAAGGTTCCCTTTAAAAGCAACAAACATTATTGTGGAACCCTCCTAGCATGTCTCAGAAGTACTTTTGACTAAATGAGTTATCCAGGGAGGAGAAAAGGTATTACTTTCCCTCCCTCCCTAGCCACTTACTTTGATCTTGGTTCCCCTTTTAAGGCTATAAATTCCTTCTACTTAAAGGGATTTGGGTGAGATGGTGGGGCAGGTACTAAATTGCAAACCACGTCCGCATGCGGTGGCCAATGGCTGTACAATGCTGTGGCAACATAAGCATCATCATGTGGCTATAAGAGAAACTGGGCCCTTCGCAGGAAACATTCCCGTGTGTGTCACTAGCAGTAGGAGGAGTGAAAAATGGGGGGTATGTTGAGAGCGCTGCTGTCAGATGGCGAAGGTTGAAGTGAAGAAACGGTATGAGCCAGCACTTATGCAGGACTAACTTTTATTGAAAAAAGAAGTCAAGACAGTAAAAACAGGACAACGCGTTTCGGCGCTCGCTGGCGCCTTCCTCAGGTCCACAATTATAAACTTGTGCAGCCTGTTCCTGCAGGCGGGCTCGTCTTTATCCGTCCTCCTTGGGAAGACTGAATAATAAGGGGTAAGAGCAGCAGACTGTCGCCATTTCCTTCTCACCACCATTGTGTACTATCGACTTAAGGTCAGTACGCCACCATAGGTGTCGGTGGCGGGTATTTCCATTCTTTACTCTTCCATAAAATACCACACAGGGAGCGCCCCACTGTTTTTTCTCCTCCTCTCTACCCTGGTGTGTGACTAGTGTCAGATCCCTAGAGCGTCACAAGCTAACCCTACTACTAAATAGATAATAACAACAGTGTTCTTCCTGATATTATGCCACTACATTGTATGGTGCATGCGCCATATCCTTAATGATGTTATGCAGTCGAAGTCGGAGTAGGTGCTGTAGGTTACAGCAAAAGTGTAACGGTCATTAAAACTTTTTTTCTTCTAAGCTAGTGCCTGAGATTTAAGACCGCTTTGTAATATACTTAATATTCCCTCCCTTCAGTGTCCTATTACTTCCTGAAATGCTCCAACCCCCACACTACATGTGCGTTGTCATGAGAAATCTGTCTTTACTCACTGCAACCAGCAGGGACAGCAGTTCTCTGTGGGGTGACCTCTCCCTGAACACTCCAGTCTAATACCCGAGGCTATGGGTCACTAAACATCAGGTATTTCTGTCCCACTTCAGCACATGGTAGATAGAGTGGAGCATGCAGGAAGTCGGGAAGACATTACCACACAAAGCACTGCCATCCCCGCTGAGCACAGTAAGTAAAGACTGATTTCTCATAACAAACAAAAACTACAATCAAACTACTTGAAGCCCAGTTTAAAGGTTAAATTAAACTGTGCCACAGAAGAGGATGGTGCTATATATAATAATGTAATTAAAGTGAAGAAAAAAAAATGTCTCCCTCAAAGGTTTTCATCTTTTAAAGGGAACCATTATTCAAGTAATCCACTTTTGGTAATAAAGTATATTAATATGTTTAAATGTCATGTAATTTTATTTTACACTAGCCGAAAGACACTCAAGGTCCCCATAGAGGTAATGAAAAGGAAAGGATAAGCAGGTTGTGTGCAGCGTGTCAGCAATTGTAATGAAGTGCATACCATACCATCCTGCTCCAGGTCAGACTAAGAGGGAAAAAAATGTACATGGAGTCAAAGCAAAGCACAAGCCTGAAGAGCTACATTATTTATTGAATATATGACAGGTCCAAACAAGCAGACAGCCCCTGGTACGATCTGTTCTGTCCACTACTGAAACAATGACTACTTCCTTCAGCAAATAAGAATTCCACTTGATTTCAACAAGAATAATTTAGATAATTTGATTTATGCAACACTGACCTGGGAGCCCCCAGTGACAGGAACAGTGCAAGTAAGTAGGTTTCCTACAACATTCTCCAGGGATATACTGAGGCCATCAGTGTGAATGGTGTATATTAAGCCTAGGGAATCCTGTAAGGAGAAGTTTTACAAATGCAAAATGTATCATTTCATTAAATGCATTCCCAGCTCTGTCAAGAGAAATCACTAGCATAATAATACATAATGATATAGAACAATAAAGCTAGACTTATAAATCTGTAACATAAATGAAGGGTGTAAGTGTTTCCATACGTCTACATACTATGCATAAATTGATGATGGCATACCAAGCAAAGGACACTCACCCTAAAGACATCTGGATGATCCAAACGTGACACAAGCACCAGCGTCTTTGGGGCATAAAGCTGCGCTGCAGATGGCAGGGGGGCATCTTCCTCTGCTTCTCCATCTCTCTGGTCAATAAGATTCTATAAAGAATATGGAAGGTTTAAAGCAGAACAACAGACGTGGCTAGAGCTCTTAAATTCATAAACTTCTAGGCGGTAATGCTACAGAAAAGTTGTATGTGTGGTCAGGTTATATAGCATCTCCATCTCCGATATAACGCTTTTCTTTCATTTATTTACTTTTTTTACATAGATTGGCAAGTGCCAACCTACTTTGCAATCACATGTTCAACCTAATGCCAGTGGATATACCTCCTTTGGCTGTCTAAAAACCAATCTATATGATATAGGATGACTGAACCTTTATACTTTCTATGTGATGAATATCTATATTACAAGACACAATTCCTCACGAGAGAACTGGGGGCAGTTGACAGCTGCAAAAGCTCTACTAATCCCAAGGATAGAAGTTGGTGACTTCTAGAGAACCTCTGACACCTCAATGAAACACACACAGCTCCCAGTACCTTATATTGCCTGTAAATATCATTGATCATGCTTGTATATCTTTAAAACAGTATGACATTCTATAGAAGTTAATCTTTTAACCTCTTAAGGACCAAGGACGTTCTGGAACGTCCCCGCACCCTGGGCTTTAAGGACCAAGGACGTTCCAGAACGTCCTGGTGTTTCTCCGGTCTCTGCCGCGCAGAGATCGGAACGGCATTCTTGCTGAAATCCTCAAACCCCCCCCCCATGGCGGCGATCGCAGAAAATCGCATGTCAATTCAGACATGCGATTTTCTCCTATTCCGGGCTGATCGGGTCTCTGGTGGCCCGATCACCCGGAAAATTGTGATGATCTGACCTGTCAGTGACAGCCCAGATCATCCTGAAGGGTAGGAGTGAAGTCGCAATGCTGCGATTTCCTCCTATCCCCTGCCATTGGTCAGAATTGATTCTGACCAATGGCAGAGCAGGACAGTGGGTTGCCTAATTATTGCAATCATTAGATTGCAAATACTGATTAGTACTACGCACAGGCATACCACTGGTCAGTATTATTGGCTGCTAGAAGGCAGACCAGAAAAAGAAGACCCCCCCCCCCCCCCCATGAGGACAGCCAGGGGCAGGTAAGGAGACCTCTGTTCGCCATCTTGGCTGATCTGGTCCCCACGGTCGTGCCGCAGGTGATCAGATCAGCCATTCAAGACCACACATTCCCACAGATGCCGTGATCAATATTGATCACGGCACCTGAGGGGTTAATGGTGGACATCAATGCGATCGCTGATATTTGCCATTACAGGTGGGTCAATGGCTGTTGATAGCAGGCGGAACCTGCCTTGCATAAAGCAAGCGCAGCTCCTGTGCTCGCTTCATGTACAGGACGTATGTGTACAAGTACAGTGGTCCCTCAACATACGATGGTAATCCGTTCCAAATGAAACATCGTTTGTTGAAACCATCGTATGTTGAGGGATTCGTGCAATGTAAAGAATAGGAAGTTGTACTCACCCGTCCCCGCCGCTCCGGACCGTCACCGCTGCCCTGGATGTCGCCCTCCATTGCTGTCGCCGCGTCCCCATGATGTCCCCGCCCACCTGGAACGTCTCTGCTTCCTGGGATCGTCGCCGTCATCACGTCACTACGCACACCGCTCCTATTGCATGATGGGACGGCGTGCGCGGCGACGTGATGACGACGATAGAGAGCTCCGGCGATGGAGGGGATCCTGAAGAGGATGCTCCAGAGCCCTGAGGACAGGTAGGAAACCATCACCAGAGCACACAGGGCAACGTAAACGGCTATCCAGTGGCAGCTGAAGCAGTCAGCGCTGCCGGATAGCCGTTTATGCAATGGCCCCGACATACAAAAGCATCGTATGTTGACGCTGCCTTCAACATGCGATGGCCTCTGAGAGGTCATCGCATGTTGAAATTATCGTATGTCGGGGCCATCGTAGGTCGGGGGGTCACTGTACATGTACATTTATGTCCATTGTTCTTAAGGGGTTAACATATAAGGCATTAACAAAGTTACAAAGCAATATAGACAACATAGTGTGGGTGTGCTACAGAAAATATGAAAGTAAAGCAAAAAATAAAGTACCTGTGCACACTCCTCCCAAAATGTGAAGCAACTACAGTAATGACGTTCTGAGTTTATGTCAGTCAAAACAGCAATGAAGAATGTCGGGGGATTCTTCTCTGTACACAACTGCCATCCACTGGGCTGACAAAACTAAGAGTGCCAAAGTAGAGAAAAAGAAATACAACAAATCATTCAACATTTGTGGACATTCAAAACTATGGGTGAATTAGCTTTATGAGTTAAATCAACCTCCTAGGTTTATGTAACACACCAAGATTCACCCCCCAGTGGTCAAAGCCCCTATCACCCCTATCCCGCCCCCACAACCCCAAACAGACACTTATGTCCTATCCTGTGGATAGGGGATACGCATCTTATCAGTGATAACAAGTAAAAGAAAAAGTGTCCAATATATGTCCCCAAGTCTATCACACATTATATTACATCTTAAAAGGAAAACTGTCACATGTTCATTACCACACTGACCACAGGTACTGCCGAATAGTGCGAGGGGGTGGGGGGGGGGGGGGCTGCGGATTCACATGACCCCTACCTTGCCCGGATCCATCCAGCCGTTTGTCCGCAATCTTAGTTTTACTATATATGCAAATGTGGATGTAACTGGCGCGGTTTTCAGGAGCCTAGTGGCCCTGTGACGTCAGCGCCGCCCGCTTATGAATTTTCATCCCCCCCCCCTCCGCCGCTCCTTACTGGTCTTCACTGCGCATGTCAGGAAGCGGCACATGTGCAAATGAAGACCAGTTAGGAGCAGCGGGGAGAGGGGATGAAAATTCATAAGCGGGCGGCGCTGACGTCACAGGGCCACTAGGCTCCTGAAAACCCCGCCCATGCCAGTTACAGCCACATTTGCATATATAGAGAAAAACTAAGGTTGCGTGCGAATGGCTGGATGGATCATATGAATCAGCGTCCCCCCACACTATACATCAATACGTGTGATTAGTGCAGGAGTGAACATGTGACAGTTTTCGATTAATGTAAGATAGTATCACGAAATTCACACCACCCCCAATATGATGTTCTTAACATCACAGTAAATTACATAATTATCTGCATGTTACTGGATTGCATAGAAGTTACCAAGACCCCCCAAAATCAGTTTTGCTCTGCACCTAGTAGCTGAAGCATTATAGCACATATTATGGCTCTTTCCGCTAACTAGGTCATTCTTTCCACTTTCTGGTTCACATGCAGAAGGAACTGACCAGTGTGAAGCAGAGAACTCTCAGCATACCAGAGCAGTGGTCCATCAAAATACATAGGGGGAATTATCATTGTCTTTATACTGCATTTTTATGTAAATATCACAAATTTTTGCAAGATTTGCAAATTTTTTTTTTACTTTTCTGATCCACATTGCTTAAAGAATATGTCCAGCAGTAAAAAAAATCTATAGGATAGGGGATAAATGATTGTGGTGGGTTCGACCACTGGGACCCCCTGCAATCTCATGTACGGGACTCTGATACAGCGAGTTTCATACCCAGCACGTCAGCTTGTCGAAACACGCCCCCTCCATTCAATCTCTATGGGAGAGACGGAGACATGGAAACACTGTCTCTGCCTCTCCCACATAGATGAATGGAGGAGGCGTGTTTCTATCAGCTGACCTGCTGGGTGTGAAACATCACTTCCTTCAGCAGAGCTGGGGTCCCGTACAGGAGATCACGGGGGAAAGTCATTTATCCCCTATCCTGCAAACAGAGAATACATTTTTTTTACCGCTGGACATCTTCTTTAAGTTGTTTTAGGATGAAGTCAAATTTGTGTTGACTTTTGCAGTGTTAGTCGATTTATCAAAAGCAAACGCACTCCAGCCTGGACTACACTTTCAAACTTACTTAGATGTACGCTATTTAGCCATTTATGAAGCATTTTGATAAATTCAGTGCATGAACACATGATGTACACACTGGCAAATGGTGGGAAAAACACAAAGCCTTTACTAGACTAATGCAACTTGAAACCATACTTTACACACAAAGCCGAAAACACTGCTGACGTGGCATTTGTGAACAGCTGAAAAGCCAACCAATCAGAATGGGCATTTCACTGGTAAGACCCCTGTGTTATGGATGTGGATGCACTGACTCGCAGTCTAGTAACATATACCAGTTGAGGGCAGATCCATTTTGTTTTTCTGGGGCAGTGTGTGTAATGTACAGCAGAGGCCCACCAACAGTTCAAGATGAAAATTTTTCCAGTTCTATTCCAATGGTGTAACAAAAAAACGGCACTTTGGTGGGCCTTGAGGACTGGGATGGGGACCCCTTTTGTATATAACCAGTAGAAGCTTTTGCGCTCTAGCTTCTAGCAGCTATTTCTGACTTGTATATGTAAGTATGGGTTTTACCTGTAGAAGACAGCTTATTTTTCCTTATATTATTTTGGATTTATATTTTGGGGTGTTCATAACAAATTCCCATAGAGTCTTTGTCTCAAAATACAGTATTTTCAATTTACAATGGTCGCCCTGTAACAGATTAATTTTGTAACTCAAGGAACCAATGTATTATGTGCAGACTGCATGAACAAGTGTGTGAGGTGTAGTTTTAGCCAATAACTGCAGAGCAGAAAGTGATATTACAGAAGAGGGTAAAAAATTGCCACATTCAGTCATTTGTTATTTTCTATAGCGTTTTAGACCTCCATTGTCCAGAGCAGCGTAGAAACCTGTATTTGATGCTCCAGAATAAAAGAATAACTGGTCTTGGTATATTACATGACCCTAACAGATCCATTAATTAAAGAAGTACCCCAGTGAAATAAAACTTATCCCGTATCCAAAGGATAAAGGATAAGTTTTAGATCGCAGGGGGTCCAACCGTTGGCACTCCCCGAAATCTCCTACACAGCGCCCCAGGGGCGTGTAGACCCCTGCAGGAAGCCACAGCAGACATGCCCCCTCCATGTATCTCTATGGAATACATGGAAGGGGCGTGTCAGACATCTTTGGGCAGGGTTCGGCACACCCCCTTTCTGCGGACTGCCGGGGTGCCGTGCAGGAGGTCACAGGGGGTCCGACTGCTGGATAGAGGATACGTTTTATTTCACTACAGTACTCCTTTAAGAAAATTCAGTGAAGAAATGAGTGCCTGAATATTAAAGAAGAACTCGAGCCAAAATGTACCCACAGGATAGGGGATAAGTAAATTTTGGCTGAAGTTCTCGTTTAAAAAGTCAGCAGAGCATAGTGCTGAAATCCCATTTAAGCAAACTATTTGTGTTAATACAATACTCACAAGTTCAATGCCTTGGGGAAAGGGGTTATCTTCCCAATCTTTTTCAGGGAAACGTTGCAGAATCCTGCCCTGTCCTATGCTGCTGCCTAAAAAGAGAAAAAAAAAAATCACTTGAAACACAATTCTGCAATCAAACATGATAGATTATGTCTACTATTTCACATAGTGGTTAAAGCAAAATCATTTGGCTTAGACCTTATGTAAAAATACAAACTCTTAAAAAACACAAAAACTATGATGATAATGACAGGATCTGAGGCTAGGTTCACATCTGCGTCTGAGTTTCGTTCAGGGAGCTCAGTTCACAAAATCCATAGAAATAGTGGGATATGAGTGGAGAAAGAATAAAATCTGCAAGCAGCAATTTCTCCACTCAAATCCTGCTCGTAGACAGGCAGCCGACTAAATCCAGACGGACCCCATTAAAGGCAATGAGATCCGGCTAGAGTTGTTAATGTCCGTTGTGCAACGGACCGTCCGCCTCCGTCACGGAACTCCCGAATAGAGCTCGGATGAAATTGTGAACCTAGCCTAAGAAAGAAAGAAGAGAATCAAAAAAGCACAGATATAGGGAGAATGCTCTCAGGAAGGTTACAACTAAAATAACTTTTGGTTTCCAAGTAACATTCATTAAAGAGATGAGCTCCAACCACTATCAAGGTGTACTAAAAAGGAGTCTGCACTCTATTGGAAACATACCGGGGAGATTTATCAAAACCTGTGTAGAGGAAGAGTGGTGCAGTTACCTATAACAACCAATCAGATCGCTTCTTTTATTTTTAAAGAGGCCTGTAAAAATTAAAGAAGCCATGTGATTGGTTGCTGTGGGCAACTGCACCACTTTTCCACGTTTTGATGAATCTCCTCCATTATTAAAAAAAAAAAAAGAAAGAAATCTGGCAGCTTATATGTATGATATAAGTTGTAGTTACCACCAGATTGGTGACAAGATGACTATATCAAACATATCTTTGTTATGTTGATGGGTCTCCGGCAACTTTTAAAATATTTGCTTTCTCCCTGGGCTCAAGTGTCAAGGAGGCAGAGCTGAGCTTCTGAAGTCCTGTCTCCTAGGTTCCCCTTCCCTCTTTATCCTGGCTGACTGAAGTATAGGGCATTGGGCTCTTTCTCCACATTCTGTGCAATATTGGGCACTTAAGCAGCTGGGCCATGCCTACTCAAACAGGTACTCCACTGGCCAGCCTTCCGGCTGCATTCGGAACATTTAGTTCCGAATCTGTGCGCGTGCTGCGGGGGTCGGCCACGCCCCCTCGATGAAAGTCTATGGAAGGGGGCATGGCAGCAGTCACGTCCACTCCCATTGACTTGTATTGAGGGGGTGTGGCCTGACATCACGAGGTGGCATGGTTGACCCCGCAGCACGCAACAACATTCGGAACTAAATGTTCCGAACGCAGCCAGAAGGCTGGTCAGTGGAGTACCCCTTTAACACTTGAGCCTGGAGAGAAGATCATCATAAAAACAAAGATGTTTGATATCAATGACCTGTCACTTGGCAGTGTCTGGCAAACACAACCTGTATATGAGCTGACAGATTCCGTTTAAAAGGAAAACGGTCAGCTTGCTCCCCCTGCACTAACAAGTGGTACTGGCTGATGCAGGGGACGCTGATCAGTTTGATGCCTGCCGTGCCCGCAGCGCCGCCCAGCTGATCAATATTCCTCCCCGCCCTCCGCCTCTCCCACTTCATTACAGAGCTGGGAGAAGAGGGTGAGGCGGAGGGGGGGAGGAATATTGATCAGCTGGGCGGCACTGTGGCCGGTGACCGTGCCAGTTACCCCGCCTGTGCCAGTTAGCATCTAATTAGCATGTACAGAAAAACGAAGATTCGGGCACGGTAGGCATCAAACTGATCAGCGCCCCCCGCACTACCAGGCAGTACCGCTGGTTAGTGCGGGGGGAGCAAGCTGACAGTTTTCCTTTAAGCTATACAATACGCTGAGTCACCTTTCAATTTTTTTATTGTCACATAACATCCATATTGCTTTCCCCATTCCGTTAAGAATGCTTCATACTGCAACACCCAATTACAGCCTACAGACCATGTTCTCACATAAATTAAAGTGCTTCATAATTCACTTATAATTTAAGAGAACGATAAATGCTACATGACTCATACAGACACGTGCTACACGGAATTTGTATGCCGTCTGAAATTTTTATATATACTGAATGCATAAGGACTAGATAAAAAATAAATCAACTAAAAAATAAAATACCTAGGTGTTTTATCTCGTTTTAAAGTACTGAAGCAGCATGTAGCTTGTTACACTCGATCCCCACTTTTAAAAGTCTGTTATTAAAGCACGCACCATAAATGATCTTTGCTAGGCAGTACACAGACCATATTCATAGTGAACTCACCATTAGTAACCTGTGTGAGCACACCCTAATATCTAGTAACAAACACCTTCAGCATGACACCTCCTCATCACAATACCCAGATTAATAAATACTTGTGACATTACAATACTAAGCACCCACAATGTGTACAAGCTGCCATCGCCGCAGAGAGATGCAGTTCTTCCTGCGATGATTCATTACAAGTGCCTCAATCTTTTCTGAAGAATAAACAGGGGTGTTAAAAACCACAACCGCTTTTGCAGATTCTCCGCTCCAAACACTAAATCAGTGGTCTTCAACCTGCGGACCTCCAGATGTTGCAAAACTACAACTCCCCGCATGCCCGGACAGCCAACGGCTGTCCGGGCATGCTGGGAGTTGTAGTTTTGCAACTCCGGGCATGCTGGGAGTTGTAGTTTTGCAACATCTGGAGGTACGCAGATTGAAGACCACTGCACTAAATGATAGAGACAATAGACTACCATATAAAAAAAAAAAACATTTACTGCACAATACATTTAAATACAAAAAGTTAAATAAGGTACCCATACAGAACTGGGGGTACGTTTTCTATTTTATTCCCGAGGTGCTGTTAAAAAAAAAAAATACTGTTGGAGACCAATTCAGTGGTGGCTCTGCTTAACCATGCAAATGCAAAAATTGGCCTCAGAGCCAAGTCTGCCACATCAAGGAGTGTTTGGAAAAAAAAGATGAGAAACAGGAAGTATAGAAGTGTTGTGTTGTTGTGGTATGGCGGGATGCGGTCCCAGTAGTTAAAGAGGCACTGTCATTATGAAAAACTTTTTAGATTTTGTAGTACTACTGATGATTTTTTTTTTAACCCCTTAATGACGCAGGACGTCCTGCATCATATCGCGTCGGTCCCGGCGCTCATCAACGGCCGGGACCCGCGGCTAATACCACACATCGCCGATCGCGGTGATGTGCGGTATTAACCCTTTAGAAGCGGCGGTCAAAGCTGACCGCCGCTTCTAAAGTGAAACTGAAAGTGACCCGGCTGCTCAGTCGGGCTGTTCGGGATCGCCACGGTGAAATCGCGGCGTCCCGAACAGCTGACCGGACACCGGGAGGGCCCTTACCTGCCTCCTCGGTGTCCGATCGACGAATGACTGCTCCGTGCCTGAGATCCAGACAGGAGCAGTCAAGCGCCGATAATGCTGATCACAGGCGTGTTAATACACGCCAGTGATCAGCATAGGAGATCAGTGTGTGCAGTGTTATAGGTCCCTATGGGACCTATAACACTGCAAAAAAAAAAATGTAAAAAAAAAAGTGTTAATAAAGGTCATTTAACCCCTTCCCTAATAAAAGTTTGAATCACCCCCCTTTTCCCATAAAAAAAATAAAACAGTGTAAAAAAATAAATAAACATATGTGGTATCGCCGCGTGCGTAAATGTCCGAACTATAAAAATATATCATCAATTAAACCGCACGGTCAATGGCGTACGCGCAAAGAAATTCCAAAGTCCAAAAAAGCGTATTTTGGTCATTTTTTATACCATTAAAAAAATGAATAAAAAGTGATCAAAAAGTCCGATCAAAACAAAAATCATACCAATAAAAACTTCAGATCACGGCGCAAAAAATGAGCCCTCATACCGCCCTGTATGTGGAAAAATAAGTTATAGGGGTCAGAAGATGACATTTTTAAACGTATAAATTTTCCTGCATGTAGTTATGATTTTTTCCAGAAGTGCAACAAAATCAAACCTATATAAGTAGGGTATCATTTTAACCATATGGACCTACAGAATAATGATAAGGTGTAATTTTACCGAAATATGCACTGCGTAGAAACGGAAGCACCCAAAAGTTACAAAATGGCGTTTTTTTTTCCGATTTTGTCGCACAATGATTTTTTTTTCCGTTTCGCCGTGCATTTTTGGGTAAAATGACTGATGTCATTACAAAGTAGAATTGGCGACGCAAAAAATAAGCCATAATATGGATTTTTAGGTGGAAAATTGAAAGGGTTATGATTTTTAAAAGGTAAGGAGGAAAAAACGAAAGTGCAAAACGGAAAAACCCTGAGTCCTTAAGGGGTTAAATATAAATAAAAATAAATATATATATATATAATCTCAATTTTACAAAAAAAAATAAAAAATAATGAAAATAGCCACCACTAGGGGTCATCTATCTGTATGTAGACAAACTGCAGCTCCAGATGTTGCAAAACCACAACTCCCAGCATGATTGAACAGCCAAAGCTTTCTCTGACTCCTAAATGACAAAGAAGCTGATTAGATATTTAGGAGTCTGTGAAAGCTGAATGACGCACATAGGGACAGCTATGTTGATTAGCATCCAGCTTTACTAGGAACAGATAGAAAATGTATGCATAAAAATGACAGAGCAGTAATTTGCAGACTGTCAGTCTGCTCCCAGACTCAGAGCAGATGAGTCATCACAGTGAGGGAGAGAGATGGACACGGCCCCTCCATAAGGCAAGAATACATAGCAAGTGAGCAACAGATAAATGCTATTTGTTAGGGATATGTAGGTCCTAGAGACATACAAGTTATATGTACATGATCAGGATTAGGTACTGAGTAGAGATGAGCAAACTTACAGTAATTCGATTCGTCACGATCTTCCTGGCTCAGCGTTTGCTGACTTTAGCTTGCATAAATGAGTTCAGCTTTCAGTTGCTCCGGTGGGCTGGAGACTCTCTCCTAAGACTGTATCCACCTTTTCCAGCCCACCGGAGCACCTGAAAGCTGAACTAATTTATGCAGGATAAGTCATCAACTGCCGAGCTGAGAAGTTCGTGACAAATCGAATTACTGGAAGTTCACTCATCTCTAGTAACATATCACCTTTTTTTTTTTTTTTTTGCACTATGACAGGTACGCTTTAAACCCCCGTGATCAGACACTTATCCCCTATCCACATGATCCTGTGGATAGGGCAGCATTTCCCAACCAGGGGGCTTCCAGCTGTTGCAAAACTACAAGTCCCAGCATGGCCGGACAGCCTTTGGCATGCTGGGACTTGTAGCTTTGCAACAGCTGGAGGAACCCTGGTTGGGAAACACTGGGACAGGGGATAAGTACTTCTGTACCGGAGTTTCCATTTAACCTGTACCATTCAATGTTCTAAACTAAAGACAAGTGCTGGCCTACCACAATCATAATATCAATACTGAGTCTTGCAAGTCAAATACATTATCACCACTGAGGCAAATAGTGACAAGAAATAACTGATAGACATATAACAAGTGTCACATTACAGCAAATAACAATCATATTAATGCTGTAGCACCAGGGAATTTTAGAGGCTAAAAAAATCCCACTGAGAGCTTTGTCTTTATCATAAAGAAACCTTTCAAGCAGCATTTTTTCATTGTAGAAAATGCTAATCCAGGCAAGGAGTGAACTGTGTACAGTGTTCCACACAGACTGCGAGATGTGGCTGTTTCGAGAGCCTGTTATTCTGGATCTCTATGTTATCTTGAAACAAATTAAATGCTATGATTCATCATTACAAACCACAGAGGCATGGTTATAAAAGGAAACAGGCAGCTAGAGACACTTTAACCATGTGTAGAAATGAAAGCACTCGCAGTCAGGTACATTTGTAAGGAAGGTGAAATGTGGTAATAAACTGCAGGAATCTTACAAAAACCCTAATGTGAAACTCATAGGGGGAGATTTATCAAAACCTGTCCAGAGGAAAAGTTGATGAGTTGCCAATAGCAACCAATAAGATCTCTTCTTTCAGTTTTCACAGGCCTTTTCAAAATGAAAGCAGTGATCTGATTGGTTGCTTTGGGCAACTCAGCAACGTTTCCTCTAGACAGGTTTTGATAAATCTCCCCCACTACCTATATCAACTGTGCAAATATGTTACTGTTATCCGCTGGGCTTCTGAAAGCTTTGGAAAGATGGTGACAAATTTGGTTATTCAGTTGTTGTTAAAATGGTTATTTAGTGATGGGTGGGCATCTCTTTAACCCCTTAAGGACCCAGCCATTTTACACCTTAGCACCCGGCCATTTTTTGCACATCTGACCACTGTCACTTTAAACATTAATAACTCTGGAATGTTTTTAGTTATTCTGATTCAGAGATTGTTTTTTCGTGACATATTCTACTTTAACATAGTGGTAACATTTTATGGTAACTTGCATCCTTTCTTGGTGAAAAATCCCAAAATTTTATGAAAAATTAGAAAATTTAGCATTTTTCTAACTTTGAAGCTCTCTGCTTGTAAGGAAAATGGATATTACAAATAATTTTTTTTTAATTCACATATACAATATGTCTACTTTATGTTTGCATCATAAAATATATGAGTTTTTACTTTTGGAAGACACCAGAGGGCTTCAAAGTTCAGCAGCAATTTTCCGCAAAATTTCCAAAATCACAATTTTTCAGGGACCAGTTCAGGTTTGCAGTGGATTTGAAGGGTCTTCATCTTAGAAATACCCCACAAATGACCCCATTATAAAAACTGCACCCCCCAAAGTATTCAAAATGACATTAAGTCAGCATTTTAACCCTTTAGGTGTTTCACAGGAATAGCAGCAAAGTGAAGGAGAGAATTCACAATCTTCATTTTTTACACTCGCATGTTCTTGTAAACCCAATTTTTGAATTTTTACAAGGGGTAAAAGGAGAAAATGGATTGTTATTTTTGTAGCCCAATTTCTCTCGAGTAAGCACATACCTCATATGTCTATGTTAATTGTTCGGCGGGCGCAGTAGAGGGCTCAGAAGCGAAGGAGCGACAAGGGGATTTTGGAGAGTACGTTTTTCTGAAATGGTTTTTGGGGGGCATGTTGCATTTAGGAAGCCCCTATGGTGCCAGAACAGCAAAACCCCCCCACATGGCATACCATTTTGGAAACTAGACCCCTTGAGGAACGTAACAAGGAATTAAGTGAGCCTTAATACCCCACAGGTGTTCCACGACTTTTGCATATGTAAAAAAATATATAATTTTTTTCACTAAAATGTGTGTTTCCCCCCAAATTTCACATTTTTGCAAGGGTTAATAGCAGAAAATACCCCCCAAAATTTGTAACCCCATCTCTTCTGAGTATGGAGGTACCCCATAAGTTGACCTGAAGTGCACTACGGGCGAACTACAATGCTCAGAAGAGAAGGAGTCATATTTGGCTTTTTGAGAGCAAATTTTGCTCGGGGGGCATGTCGCATTTAGGAAGCCCCTATGGTGCCAGGACAGCAAAATAACCCCCACATGGCATACCATTTTGGAAACGAGACCCCTTGAAGAACGTAACAAGGGGTACAGTGAGCATTTACAACCCACTGGTGTGTCAGATCTTTGAAACAGTGGGCTGTACAAAATGTTTTATTTGAACAGCCCACTGTTCCAAAGATCTGTCAGACACCAGTGGGGTGTAAATTCTCACTGCACCCCTCATTACATTCCATGAGGGGTGTAGTTTCCGAAATGGGGTCACGTGTTTTTTTTTTTGCGTTTGTCAAAACCGCTGTAACAATCAGCCACCCCTGTGCAAATCACCTCAAATGTACATGGAGCACTCTCCCTTCTGGGCCTTGTTGTGCGCCCCCAGAGGACTTTACGCCCACATATGGGGTATCTTTTTAGTCGGGAGAAATTGCATTACAAATTTTGGGGGGCTTTTTTCCCTTTTACCTCTTTTCAAAATGAAAATGCTGGTGTAGACCCCAACTTCACCTTTTCATAAGGGGTGAAAGGAGAAAAAGCCCCGCAAAATTTGTTAGGCAATTTCTCCCGAGTACGGCGATACCCCATATGTGGCCCTAAACTGTTGCCTTGAAATATGACAGGGCTCCAAAGTGAGGGCTCCAACCTAGGGTGACAGGGTGCCTCCAGCTGTTGCAAAACTCCCAGCATGCTTGGACAGTCAACGGCTGTCCGGCAATACTGGGAGTTGTTGTTTTGCAACAGCTGGAGGCTCCATTTTGGAAACAGTGGCGTACCAGACGTTTTTCATTTTTATTGGGGAGGGAGGCTGTGTAGGGGTATGTGTATATGTAGTTTTTTTACTTTTTATTATATTTTGTTAGTGTAGTGTAGTGTTTTTAGGGTACAGTCACACTGGTGGGGGATTACAGCGAGTTTCCCGCTGCTAGTTTGAGCTGCCGCGCAAAATTTGCTGCATCGCAAACTTGCAGCCTGGTAATCACTGTAAGCCCCTGGGGGATCTCCAGCTGTTGCAAAACTACAACTCCCAGCATGCACAGTCTATCAGTGCATGCTGGTAGTTATAGTTTTGCAACAGCTGGAGGCACACGGGTTGGGAAACACTGAGTTAGGAAACAGACAATGTTTCCCAACCAGTGTGCCTCCAGTTGTTGCAAAACCACAACTCCCAAACATTCACAGGCATGCTGGAAGTAGTAGTTCGGCGCAACATCTTTAGAGCCAGATGTTGCCAAACTACAACTCCCAGCATGCTTGGAGTTGTAGTTTTGCAACATCTGGAGGACTACAGTTTGCAGACCACTAAAACAGTGGTTCCTAATCTGTGCCCTTCCAGATGTTGAAAAACTACAACTCCCAGTATGCCAAAACTGTCCAGGCATGCTGGTAGTTGTAGTTCTGCAACATCTGAAGGGCCAGATGTTACAGAACTACAACTCCCAGCATGCCTGGACAGTAAGGGCATGCTGAGGATGTGTAGTTTTGCAACATCTGGAAGGGCACAGTGGTCCAAAAACTGTGGACCTCCAGATGTTGCAAAACTGCAACTCCCAGCATGCCCAGACGCCAAGGGCTGTCTGGGCATGCTGGGAGTTGTAGTATACAGGGTCCCATTACAGCAATGCATGTCGCTTTACGGCACCGTGCATTGCTGTAAAGGGCCCGACCACGGCTGAAGAGGAACTCACCTGTCGCCGCCGCCATCTTCATCGCCGGGATCCGGGTCTTCAGGGACGAGGTAAGTACCGGGGCCAGTCCCCAGCACTCCCCCGTCCCCCGCCGCGTCCTCCGGTCTTCCTCCCGTCCTTTTCGGACTTTCAGGGGCCGGGCAGGGCAGGAGGAAGTAACCGCCCCCCCCCCCTGCGATTGGTCCGTTAACTAACCGACGGATCGCAGGGGATCGGAGGAGGTGGCCGGCTTGCCACTTCGCTCCTAGTCTTCAGCATGGTCCTGGCTGTCTGTGACAGCCGGGATCATGCAAAATTACCGGGCGGTCGGGTCCCAGAGACCCGATACGCCCGGTATCGCCGCAGATCGCAAGGGCGATTTCCCGACATGGTGCCCTCGGCATTTGCCCTGGATGCCTGCTGAAGCATTTCAGCAGGCATCCGCTTCCGATCTCTGCCCGGCGCGCGGCAGGGACCGGAAACCGCCAGGGCGTAAGTTTACGCCCTGGGTCCTTAAGTACCAGGGCGCCGGGGTCCTGAACAGGTTAATGTTCAGATTTGAGATTGGTTGGGACACAGTGAGCGATAAAAAGTAATTTCCCACAAAAGTTTATATAATGTAGAATATATGTGTATTTAAAATATACATTGGCTAAAAAAAAAGGTGTATATTTCTGGGTGAAAAAAAAGGTTCTATATTTCTTACCACTGTCCGGAACACGGTCTACTCCCTGCAGCTATTGCCTGTGTGTCTCTGTGCAGAGACAAAATACAGGAAGTGAGGGCAGGACAAGCAGGGGGCTCTGTGCACTGTGGACAAGCAGGGCTCTGTGCAGTGAGGACAAGCAAGGCTCTGTGCACTGTGGACAAGCAGGGCTCTGTGCAGTGAGGACAAGCAAGGCTCTGTGCATTGTGGACAAGCAGGGCTCTGTGCAGTGAGGACAAGCAAGGCTCTGTGCACTGTGGACAAGCAGGGCTCTGTGCAGTGAGGACAAGCAAGGCTCTGTGCATTGTGGACAAGCAGGGCTCTGTGCAGTGAGGACAAGCAAGGCTCTGTGCACTGTGGACAAGCAGGGCTCTGTGCAGGCTCCCTAGTTGGCAGCCAGCCTACTCTGTGAGCTGGGAGTGTGTAACTGAGCCTCAGTGCACAGAGCAACCAGCTGTCAACTCAGAGGATTCAGGGAGGAAGTTTTTACATGAGATGTGAAGGCAAGCAAGGGACCGCCCCCTCCTACTCAGTGTACTGAATGCAGTATCAGCAACATAAACAAGGTACATAGTAGCCAAGAAAGGATGAAAAACAGGATTTGTGCATATGGACACGTCGGCATTCTATTTTAACAATTTGACAACACATACGTCATGAGGGTCTGAAACATGACGTGAACAAGCCCTTAGATTTGAAAAATTCTGATTGACTTGAACATTTATATGCCACATATAGTACAAATGTGTTCCAATCAGGCACTCTTAACATCCTTAGTACACTTTTCCAATATTTAACACTTTTTTTAACTATTTTCCCGTGGAAATTTTTTATTTATTTTTTTTTAATTCAACTGGTGCCAGAAAGTTAAACAAATTTGTAAATCACTTCTATTAAAAAAATCTTAATCCTTCCAGTACTTTTTAGGGGCTGTATACTAAAGAGAAATCCAAAAAAGAAATGCATTTCCTCTGATGTCATGACCACAGTGCTCTCTGCTGACCTCTTCTGTCCATTTTAGGAACTGTACAGAGCAGAATATGTTTGCTATGGGGATTTTCTCCAGCTCTGGACAGTTCCTAAAATAGACAGCAGAGAGCACTGTGCTCATGACATCAGAGGAAATGCATTTCTTTTTTGGATTTCTCTTTAGTATACAGCCCCTAAAAAGTACTGGAAGGATTAAGATTTTTTAATAGAAGTGATTTACAAATCTGTTTAACTTTCTGGCACCAGTTGATAAAAAAAAAAAAAAAAAAAGTTTTCCACGGGAGTACCCCTTTAATTTGCTTAAAAAAAGAAAAGAAAAAAAGCAGCATGGTTTTGTTACATTAACAAGGTGATTTTGGCATCTCTCTGCAATTATTGAGCCCCCACCATGATGCTCAGCTATTTGTCATTCTCTCCATAACAGTGGGCAGAATCAGAGCTGGGTCATTTGCAAGCAGTACTACCTTGGGAGTGGGTGCAGGTAATACATTCAGGAGGCAGCAATGTGTACACATCATGGACACAAGTATTTACACAAGGGACAACTGCCCAGATCCTTATGGGAGGTCATAGATAAAAGGTAAGCCCTGAATTACATTTAAGGCACAGCATTAGGAAGTAAGACTTTGGTTGCATAAACAGTATCTATACTCTCCACTGGATGGCACTTTCTGTGTTTCATCTTTTGGTAAAATATGTAACTGACATATATGTTAGAAACCACATATGCTATTACATGGGAATGACACAATCAGACACATGCAGACCCATTACACACATTTATCGGCACAAACTATGCAGCTAAACATATTTGCATAAGTTCCAAAGGAGACCAATGCCCCATTATAGTCTACAGCAGTGTTTTCCAAGCAGGGTGCCTCCAGCTGTTGCAAAACTACAACTCCCAGCATTCCCGGACAGCCTTTGGCTGTCCGGGCATGCTGGGAGTTGTAGTTTTGCAACAGCTGGAGGCACACTGGTTGGGAAACACTGGTCTGCAGGCTATAGACACATTTCTTAGTGTTTACCTGAAAGGAAAAAACACAACACAACAGTGCAGCATACATTTAAAATACATAAACCAGCCCCCTAAACAAGGGTCATTGAAGAAATGTATCATACACTGTACATTGCAGAAATCACGCGATTAATGATATTAATCTTTTCAGAGCTGGAAAAAAAAATTGTACATGCAACATTATTAACATATGTGGCTCTGAGCCTTTTGCTCATGTTGGCAGTAATAAAGCGTGGGTAGCAAGCTGAATGATTTCGCACAGCACTCTTGCAAGCTTCCTGCATACATTGTAATACCGCACGAAGAGATGAGTGGACAAGTGTCTGCAGCTGAACCTGACAATCACCATAAGCAGAAAACTCTATACAGGAAGAGGATCGGGCCCCCCAGAAGTTCCTGTACATCCCCCACCCTGCATTCTGTCCTACTCAGCAGTGGAACTCGAACCAGCATGGGACAGGAAATCAGTAAAAGGAAAAGAAGGGTAAAAATTAATGTATGCGACTGACATGGTGTTTACTCAACAACATTGACTGGGAGTTCTCATCTCAGAACATGTTGTTTGTCCCAGCTGCTCAATTATGAGTGACAAATATATATGGCGGCAGAAATCTTATGTCTCTATTATCTAAATATAGCTTACACTATGACAAGTATATGTCGGCCTTGTCACACATTCATTACTGAGGTTATGACTGTATCTGCACTGTGCATGAAAAGAGACGAGCTAAACTGGTTTATTTTATACATACTAAATCTGTAATAAACACAGAAGGACTGCATCATTGTAAGTAAAAAACTCAAATATGATCGTGTAAAAAAAAAAAAAAAGGATAATTTCCATAAGATGGTTGATCATTGTAGAACTGTGGTCCCTTTGTTCACCCTCCCTCCTCAGATCATGAGGTCTTGTGAGCAGGGCCCTCACTCCTTGTGTGTGTTTTGTTGATTAGTTTTTTAATGTGATGGTCTGTATATTTATCCTCTGTATTGTACAGTGTAGGGATCGACCGATTATCAGTTTGGCCAATATTATCGGCCGATAATCACGATTTGCCGATAATGCCCCCCCCCCCCCCCCCCCGGCCAGAGATGACCGTTGCCCCATTGCCTCTGCCAAAGCCCCATCGCCCCCCCCCCATCCTGTGCCCACCTACCGCCCCGCCCCCCCATCGCCTCCCCCCATCCCCAGTGTTATAATCACCTGTTCCCGGGATCCGCAATACTTCTGGCTCCTGCGCTGTTGCTGTCCGCTGCACTGCGTAATGATGAGTGACGTCCCCAATGGAACGTCACTGTCAGTGCGCACAGTGACAGTGCAGGACGCCGACAGAGCCAGAAGTATCGCGGACCCCCAGGAACAGGTAATAATAACACCAGGGATGGGGGGAGGCAATTTTTTTTTTTTTTATATATAATTTTGATATTACTATTTTTATTATATATATATATATATATATATATATATATATATATATATATATATGTATATGTATATATATACACACACACACACATTTTTTTTTCAAAGAAAATAATCCTGAAGTTTTCATTCTCAACACTGAGCCTCACAATAAGCTGACAGTTCTCAGCCATCATCTCATTATCACAGACAAGATTAAAATGAAACATGACACTTCTATGACAAAGCTAGAGGCAGATAAAACAGGATTTGGCACTGACAATAATGCTAACAGGTCACAGTTCACCTTTCTGCACAGGTGACAGAGCATTCCCAGCACACAATCCATTATTAGTCATCTCCAGACTACAAACTCCAATGGTCTATGTGGCTGCTGTAAAGCAAATCTTTAGAATCTGGTCACTTAGGTCTGCTCCGGCATAGCAGTCATCCACAAAGTCATGGACAGGAAGTAAATAAAAACAATCAGGATATAAAAACCAATTTTAGAGAAACATATATCATCTGGTTTTAATAAGTAAAAAAACTAAACATAGGGGATACATTGTATTTTTTTTTTCCAATGCAGCCTCTTTTGGCAATGGTATTTGCATTCCTTTCAGCCACGCCTTCAAATGACTATTTTTTATTGTTCTATTACTATATGAGGGATAGCTTCTTGTGTGGCAAGATATATATTTTTATTATAGTTTTTAAAGGGATCCTATCAGCATGTTATTCGAGCAGCAGGAAACAAGGGCAGGCTACCTTATTACCGAATATATACTCGAGTATAAGCCGTTCCGAATATGAGTCGAGGCCCCTAATTTCACCCCAAAAACCTAGGAAAAGTTACTGACTCGACTATAAACCTAGGGTGGGAAATACATCATCCCCCCGTCATCATCCAGACCCCCCCCCCCCCCCATTCCTTTTTGTTTTCTACTCACCTCCCCAGGTGTTGCTTTCTCGGTGGGAAGGAAGGGTGAGCTGGTCCGGGCCATCCATCTTCACCGGAAGGCCCTCTTCTCCGCTCCGGACCGACCACGGACTAGTGACATTGCATTGACGACACGCAGGGACGTCCGTGACATCCAGGGCATCCCTGCGCATGAACGTCCCTGGCATCAATGCAGCGTCACTAGTTCGGGGCAGGCCGGAGTGGAGAAGAGGGCCTCCCGGTGAAGATTGACAGCCCGGAACTACTAACCCTCCCCACCGGACGGTCCCTGCAGCATAGATGGCCGAAGATGGATGGCCTGGCCCATCCCCTCACCGCTATGCCAGAAGCTTTTTTTTGTTTGTTTTTGGTCACTCTAGTATAAGCCGATGGGGGCGTTTTCAGCACGAAAAATCGTGCTGAAAAACTCTGTTTATACTCGACTATATATGGTACATAGAGTTGGGATTTAGACTTTGGCTACACAGCGACTTTGGCTACAACAACCAAAGATGGTTGTGTGGCACTGCAGAGATTGTGGGGCATTGCAGGTTAGATATGGGAATGTGGTCAGGTTGTCACCAAGAGGAGACCATAGCCACAAATGAACAGTTTCAAGAAATCCATGACAGACCTATGCTGGAGCATAACACACACACACACATATATATATTTACAGGGATGTGGAATTCCTAATGCCCGATGCCCAGGACATGCAGTTCCGGGCAGGTTAATTTTTCCTACCCTTAGCCCTACTTCGGGCAAGTAGGGCCGGATCCGACCCGGACTCAGCAGTCTGTATGGAGCGGGCTCCGGACTCCTGCCCTCGCCATACTCTGCCGCCGGGGGCCGCCGCTAATAGCCAGCATGCGGCGATCGCCGCGGCTGGCTATTAACCCTGTCTAAAGGGACACGTGAATGCTCCCTGGCGGGCTAGTAGGGTGGATCGCCCTCCCGCATCGCGATCACGAGGGGGCGATCCACTACAGAGGTAGCCGAAGGGCTTACCTCTGCTTCCCTGGTGTCTGTGGCTCTGTCATTGATAGAGCCTTGTGGACTAGGCTCTATCAATGGATCGCAGAGCACACAGATCAATGCAGTTTAATAGAACTCTATTGATCTGTAAGAGGAATCTAATGATTCCTCCTAAAAGTCTAATAAAATAAAAAAAATGAAATAAAAATTTTAATAAAAGTTTAAAAGACACACATTAAAAGGAGTACTCTGGTGCAGAGTACTCCTGCTCAGTCCTGCAAAAAAATGAAAATAAACCATCCCTCACCTTCCTGGGTTCCCGCGGAGCGCCACTACAGCTGATCGGTCCTCTGGTACATCTCCATACATCCGTGTGAACGAAGCATCACATGGCGCTCAGCCTATTATGGGCCGAGGCAGAACATCGCGGCGACCGGCGATAGGCTGAGCGCCATGTGACGCTTCACTCACACGGAAGTATGAAGAGGATGGACCGGAGGACCGATCAGCTGTAGTGGCGCTCCGCGGGAACCCAGGAAGGTGAGTGATTGTTTATTTTCATTTTTTTTGCAGCCCGGAGCAGCAGTACTACTTTAACCCCTTTCATGTTAAATCACCCCCTTTTCCTATATAAAAACATGTAAACATAATAAAAATAAACATATTTAGTATCGCGGCTTGCTTAATTGTACGAACTATTAAAATATAACCTTATGAATACAGTACGATAAATGTAAAAAAACTAAAACAAACCACAGAATGACAATTTTTATAATATCCCAGAAAAAAGTGTTAAAAAGCTAGGGCTGGGCGGTATACCGGTTACAGAAATGTTTGTGCTGCACGATATGAATTTTAACCCATACCGCAATACCGGTTTGGCCCCTCCCCCTCAGGAATGAATGAATCAGCCCAGTACTGCGCTGTCCCCACATCGGGGAACTAATCATATGTGACCCGCCAGCGCTGTTCTGCTCCCCCCCAAGTAATTATCAGCCCAGCGGGGTACTACTCACATATGTCAAGCACTGCCCTCCTCCTCTTTGTTGGGGGCCGCTGGCGCTGGAACTCACTGTATGCCAGTGGTCTCCAACCTGCGGACCTCCAGCTGTTGCAAAACTACAACTCCCAGCATGCCCGGACAACCAACGGCTGTCCGGGCATGCTGGGAGTTGTAGTTTTGCAACAGCTGGAGGTCCGCAGGTTTGAGACCACTGCTGTACGCTGTATCCCTATGCCCGGGCTGCAAAAGATAAAGAAAATTAACTTTAACTTACCTACATCGGCCTTGCGCTGGGGACTGGAACGTCGTTCAGCCGTCAGCCTATCACCGGCCGCAGCGATGTCCTGCCCCCCCCCCCCCCCCCCCCCCCCCCGGCCAGTGATAGGCTGAGCCCACTGTCATGTAAGAAGCCGGCTCCTTACATGACAGTGGGTTCAGCCTATCACTGGCCGGGGCGGGGCATCGCTGCGGCCGGTGATAGGTTGACGGCTGTCCAACGTTCCAGTCCCCAGCGTAAGGCCGACGTAGGTAAGTTAAAGTTTATTTTCTTTATCTTTTGCAGCCCGGGCATAGGGATACAGCGTACAGGAGTGGTCTCAAACCTGCAGACCTCCAGTTGTTGCAAAACTACAACTCCCAGCATGCCCAGACAGCCGTTGGGTGTCCGGGCATGCTGGGAGTTTTAGTTTTGCAACATCTGGAGGTCCGCAGGTTGAAGACCACTGGCGTACAGTGAGATCCAGCGCCAGCGGCCCCCAACAAAGAGGAGTAGGGCAGTGCTTGACATATGTGAGTAGTACCCCGTGGGCTGATAATTGGGGGGAGCAGAACAGTGCTGGCGGGTCACATGATTGGGGGGGGGGGGGAGCAGAACATCACTCGCGGGTCACATGATTTTTTTTTGGGGGGGTGAAAGAAATACCGTTATATACCGTGGAACCGCCATAAGTTACAAAAATACCGTGATACACATATTTGGTCATACCGCGCAGCTCTATAAAAAGTGTTTAAAAAGTCAGATCAATACCAAAATGATACCGATACAAAAACATTATGGCGCAAAAAATTAGCCCTCATACAGCCTGGCATGCAAATTTATTATTATTTTTTTTTTTTAAATGGCAATTAAAAATATTCAGAAAAGTTCTGAATTTTTTTTAAATTAGTAAAACATGATGTAAACTATACAAATCTGATATTGCTGTTATTAGGCTGGTCTAAAGTATCAAAATAACATGTTAGCTCAACCACAAAGTAAATGGCGTAGAAAAGAAAACCACCAAATTTGCTAAGTTATCTTTTACTATTACAATTTCACGGAGATATATATATATATATATATATATATATATATATATAAATATATATATATATACACATACACACGCACACAAAATGACTAACTTTAACTCTAAGAGGGGGGGGGGGATTTATCAAAACCTGTCCAGCGGGAAAGTTGCCAAGTTGCCCATAGCAACTAATCAGATCGCTTCTTTCATTCTTGAAAAAGCCTCTGAAAAATGAAAGTAGCAATCTAATTGGTTTCTAGGGGGAACTGAGCATCTTTCCCTCCCTCTGGACAGGTTTGAATAAATCTCCTATTTCTCTAACAATTTAGCAATTGAGGGGTTAAAACAGAATCAACACAAATTTAGCCAAAAGTACATGGCCCAGATTTATCAATCTACCTGAAACCTACCTAGACTCTTGTTTTGCCCATAGCAACCAATCACAGCTCTGGTAAAATTAAATCTGATCTGAAGTTGGTTGCTATGGGCAAAACTAGAGACAGTTTTGGTTTCAGGCAGATTGATAAATCTAGGCATATGTTTTGCATTTACACATGTAACAATCTACCAGCAATTAAATTGTTAAAAACATGTTCTAACAAAAAATGGATTCTGAAAGAAACTGTAGTTTCATAACAGTAACAAAAGCTTCTGGGAAAGAAGAAAGACAATAGCAGGATTTGTTCTTCCTTTTCTCAAGCATACCTGTCAAAAAGGACTAATCCTCCTCTGACTGGATTCTATTAGCCTATCAACCTACTCGCTACACAACGCAACAAAAGCTTTATTGACAATGTCTGTTAGCAGCTCAGCATCATGTCTCAGCTTCTCTAGCCGTGCACCCCTCCCCTTTTTCACAGGTTTTTAAATTGATAGTGGATCCAGCATGCCACCCAGTCAGAGGCCATATGCCCTAGCAGAGGTGAGTGAAATGAGTGTTCAGGTCCCATCCAAAATGATGCCACCTCTGCGTAGTGGATGGGGACCTGTTTTGATCAAGACGTAGTGGATGGGGGACACGTTTTGATCAAAAAGTGCATTAAGAGCCTCCATTTTTTGACCAAAAGTGCTGCTGCAACCTTCTTTTTTGTATACTCTATTTGCCACAGCAGTGTGCACCCGTGTATTAGATACTTGTGCTGGCTATGATTCTTTTTGTTTTTGCTGTGCAATTTAGTGGCACCCTCTCTAGCCGAGCACCCCTCCCCTGCATGCACTATTTCTTCCGTCCTTTCTCCAGTCACAAAATAACATCTTAACGGGCTATGATGTGTTAAAACGGATAATGTAAAAATCCCATAGACTATAATGGGATTTTCTAACGGCTGTATAGTATTTTGTAACGGGCGTTTAACGGCAGATTTTAAGGGTTTTCGGAACGGAACATTAAAACGGATGAATTTATAGTGTGAAAGGAGGCTTAGCATAATGTTTGCGCCTATATACAGTAACATCTCAGCATCACATCTTAGGCTGCTTTCACACTATACTTTTGCTCCGTTAAAACATCCACTATAAACTTCCGTTAGAAAACCCTTAAACTTCCGTCAAACGGTCGTTACAAACTCCCATTCATGTCTACGTTATTTTTTGAATATCCGTTATCACCTGTTATAGCCAGTTATGAATAACTGACGTTATTTGTGACTGAAGAAAAAAGGTCACATGCACTAATTTTTATTCCGTCAAAAATAACGGTGGAATAACGGCCGTTAAAATTTAAACATTGAAGTCTATAGCAAACGGATGAGCCCTTAATGTCATCTATTTGCCCCCGGTTTATACTATCCATTATAACTTCTGAGCAGGCTCAGAAGAGGTGTCATCAGCAGACTCCTGCAGTGCTGAGGGACTACTACTACTCCCATCATAGAACAGACTTGTCGGACAAAATTTTGGGTACCTGGAGTCGGCAAACAATGCACCGACTCCGACTCCTACTAAATTTAGATTGGAATAAAAAAAAGCAAATGTCCCAATTCACAAAAAGTTATAATTAATGACTTCTCTATTGTATGAATAAAGACCAATGCATGCAGTGCCTCACGTAACCGCAAAACGAACACGTTAAGTGACCGTGAAGAAGCATGCTTTTCATGTGCTTCACTATATGGCACGCAACGCACAATTAGGAGCGGCAATACTTATACTTTCCATAGTGTTGTGTTCTGCTGGGTAACCTAGCCTCTCACTGATAAGGGATTAAGTAAATATGTTTTTTTTTTTTGCAGGACTAGAGACACTTGTATAAGTGAAGGGAATGGAGGGTCAATAGTTCAAGACTGAAGCTGTAAACCATTGGAAAAACTGCTGCCATTCAGCTAAGGCTATAAAAACTTGTAAACTCCGATTGTTAGCTTAAACTTTAAACATGACTATGGGATTCTACTAGGGAAATCATGTTTTATAATAAATGCACCTTCCTGGATCCTCCCACTGCCCTATCTTCAGCAGCAGATCAGCACACAAAAAGGAGAAGGCAGCAGCTTCTGCCCAACTACCTCTCTCTGCTAGGAGAGCTTAGAAGAACTTGGTGGAACAGCTTCTTAGATTCAACTGTAAGTGTTTATAAATACATTCACATATTAACACAGAGGAGTCTGAGTCGGGGAGTCAGAGTCGGAAGTACAAAAAACTGTGGAGTCAGAGTCGGAACATTTATCTACCGACTCCACAGCCCTGCTTGTTTCCATAATGGAAGTAGTAGTTCCCTGGCTGCGGGAGTCTGCAGGTGGCTGGAGAGGCTACATTAGTGTTTGTACTAATACTCCCATCATGGAACAGACTCTGTTCCATGATGGGGGTTGTAGTACAGGGGCTGAGGGATTGATTACACTAGGACTCACTTCTGAGTCCCGATCCAATCAGAAGTTATTTAACAGGGGAGCGGGGGGCATTGCTCCACTCCCCTGCGATGTATGGTGTATTTTTACTTTCAAATTCCCAGTCGGGAGCCCCGAATGGCTGCCACCGAGGAGCCAGCAGTGATTTTTAACCTACTAATTTGACCACCAAATGTAGGCCCCCCCCCCCCATACATATTTATAATAATTCATTGGCTTCAGTGTGCTTATCCTTAATGTCCCGCATGTAGGCTTCATTCATTCGCCACCGCCCAACATGTCAACGCTGCAGCCTTGCTCCTAGCGCAATCAACACACCACCGGGACATGTCTATTCTCTGCTGCTCATCTCTGTATGGAATAGACCAAGTCCAAGCAGTGCGCTGATTGCGCTAGGAGCAGGGCAGGAGCTGGGACATGTCAGGTCAGCAGTGAATGAATGAAGCCTACATGCTGTCCCGCTGCTGCCCTGCTCCAAGAAGATGAGGAGCAGGCAGCGGGAGGGGGAAGGGAGGGGGGTGGAACAAGGATAAGCACACTGGGGCCACTGAATTTTTATAAACACACTGGGACCAATGAATTATTATAAATATGCATGGGGGGCATACATATAGGGGTCAAATTAGTAGTTTAAAAACCCCACTGGGAGCCCTGAATGGCTCCAAGGTGGCGGCAATTCCGGGCTCCCAGCGGGGAATTTAAAAGTGAAAGTAAAATTACACGGTACATCGCAGGGGAGTGGACCATGCCGCCCGCCCGCCCTCCTGTTTAATAAACTTCTGATTGCATTGGGTCTCAGAAGTGAGACCCGATGCGATCAATCTCTCAGACCCTGTACTACAACCCCCATCATGGAACAGCATCTGTTCCATGATGGATGTAGTAGTACAAACACTAATGTAGCCTCCCGCAGCCGGGAACTACTACTACTGAAACAAGTCTGTTCCATGATGGGAGTAGTAGTAGTCCTGGCTGCGAGAATCTGTAGGAAGAGGTGTTAAAACGGCCATAAAATAACTGTACATGACCGCTGTTATAACGGGTCTTAACGGGTGAACATGCCCGTTATTTTGAGGGACGTTATTCAGCCATTAGCACCAGTTATTTCATCCATTATTATGCATCCGTTTTTTAATTATACAATACAGAAAATGGCTGTTTAATAACAGATGAATACTCAGAGGGAGATTTATCAAAACCTGTGTAGAGAAGGAGTGGTGCAGTTGCCCATAGCAACCATTCAGAATGCTTCTTTCATTTTTAAAGAGTTGTGAAAAATGAAAGAAGCGATCTGATTGGTTGCTATGGGCAACTTCACCACTCTTCCTCTACACAGGTTTTGATAAATCTTCCCCATAGTGTGAAAACAGCCTTAGCTTATATACGGTAACATCTCAGCATCATGTCTTAGCTTATATACAGTAATATCTCAGCATCATGTCTCAGCTTATATACAGTAATATCTCAGCATCATGTCTCAGCTTTATATACAGTAGCAGCTCTGCATCATGTCTGAGTTTATATACAGTAACATCTCAGCATCATGTCTCAGCTTATATACAGTAATATCTCAGCATCATGTCTCAGCTTATATACAGTAATATCTCAGCATCATGTCTCAGCTTATATACAGTAATATCTCAGCATCATGTCTCAGCTTATATACAGTAATATCTCAGCATCATGTCTCAGCTTTATATACAGTAGCAGCTCTGCATCATGTCTGAGTTTATATACAGTAACATCTCAGCATCATGTCTCAGCTTATATACAGTAATATCTCAGCATCATGTCTCAGCTTATATACAGTAATATCTCAGCATCATGTCTCAGCTTATATACAGTAATATCTCAGCATCATGTCTCAGCTTATATACAGTAATATCTCAGCATCATGTCTCAGCTTATATACAGTAGCAGCTCTGCATCATGTCTGAGTTTATATACAGTAACATCTCAGCATCATGTCTCAGCTTATATACAGTAATATCTCAGCATCATGTCTCAGCTTATATACAGTAATATCTCAGCATCATGTCTCAGCTTATATACAGTAGCAGCTCTGCATCATGTCTGAGTTTATATACAGTAACATCTCAGCATCATGTCTCAGCTTATATACAGTAATATCTCAGCATCATGTCTCAGCTTATATACAGTAGCAGCTCTGCATCATGTCTGAGTTTATATACAGTAACATCTCAGCTTATATACAGTAGCATCTCAACATCCCGTCTCTCACTTTATAGACGGCAGCATTATGTCTATATGTCTACATACTGTACAATTTAAGCATCATGTCTCCCAGTATAGACAGCAGGGGGGGGGGGGTCGCATGACTGCCACATTTTTTTTTTTTTTTTTTTTAACTTCTCTAAAGTTTGCATCATTCTTCTGTGCAGGCTAAAGTCAAATTAAATATTAAAAGAAAAGTTATGTATATGAGTAGAATTGTGAATGCATGTATATTAGAAAAACGGTATTATATACAAGTCTATAAATATATACATTTAAAAAATTACATTGCGCACACGTACTACATCAAGGAGGAGCTCACTTGCTAAAACTAGACTGCTCGATTATGCCATAAATAGCATGTAAATGGTAGTAAATGCATATAATTATATGACAATATGTACTTTATTATATAACTCTTCTCACTCATACAGGACATACCTGAAATACAACAAAGGCTTGATCAAGTATGTAAATATACAAGGCAACACTAGGAATTTAGACTAAGTACCATTGGGGACAGGAACCTACAGTCATGGCCGTAAATGTTGGCACCCATGACATTTTTCAAGAAAATGAAGTATTTCTCACAGAAAAGGATTGCAGTAACACATGTTTTGCTATACACATGTTTATTCCCTTTGTGTGTATTGGAACCAAACCATAAAAGGGAGGAAAAAAGCTAATTGGACATAAAGTCACTCCAAACTCCAAAAATAGGCTGGACAAAATTATTGGCACAAAATAAGATTGTTTCAAGCATGTGATGCACCTTTAACTCCTTAACGACGCAGGGCGTATATTTACGCCCTGCGCCGACTCCCGCGATATAACGCTTCATATCGGGTTGGTACAGGCGGCCGGGACCCGCGCGGCTAATACTGGACATCACCAATCGCAGTGATGCCCTGTATTGACCCTTCAGACACAACGATCAAAGTTGACCGCCACATCTGAAGTGAAAGTATCCCGGCAACTCCGTGAACTTGAATAAGCCAAAAATCCTTCTGGGAAAACATCTTGAGGACAGATGAGACCAAGATAGAGCTTTTTGGTAAAGCACATCATTCTACCGTTTACCAAAAAAGGAATTAGGCCTACAAAGAAAAGAACAGTACCTACAGTGAAATATGGTGAGGTTCAATTATGTTTTGGGGTTGTTTTGTGCAAGGCATCATGAAATCTGAGGATTACCGATGGATTTTGGGCCACGCTGTACAGCCCAGTGTCAGAAAGCTGGGTCTGTGTCCGAGATCTTGGGTCTTCGAGCAGGACAATAACCCCAAACATATGTCAAAAAGCACTCAGAAATGGATGACAACAAAGCGCTGGAGAGTTCTGAAGTGGCCAGCAAGGAGTCCAGATCTAAATCCAATTTTAAACACCTGTGGAGAGATCTTAAAATTGCTGTTGGGAAAAGTCGCCCTTCCAATAAGAGACCTGGAGCAGTTTACAAAGGAAGAGTGGTCCAACATTCCGGCTGAGAGGTGTAAGAAGCTTATTGATATAGGAAGCGACTGATTTCAGTTATTTTTTCAAAAGGGTATGCAACCAAATATTAAGTTAAGGGTGACAATAATTTTGTCCAGCCCATTTTTGGAGTTTGGTGTGACAATGGGGACATTTACTAATCTAGTCTATTCTGGGTATGCTTATAGACCAGTTTATGTGGTAGTCTCCTGTCTATTGTGCTCCTAATTTATCAAAGGTCTCACAGCCCTTGATAAGTGGGAAGCCTATCAGGCTGAATTTGTGGGAGGGGCTTTGGCTATTTAACATCCATCGGCCCCTCCCTCTGGGCGTATGCTGGGTTGGCGAAATTGCGGGGGTTCTTTCGTTGCGTACGCTGGGTCAGGTGTGTGGTGGTGCAGGTAAGTGCCGGGTGACCGGCAGGTTTCTTTTACTGGGGCCCTGGTCTGTTGCTATTGCTCCCCTCGTTTGGCGGGCAGGCTCCGGCACCCAGCGTGTTATGTAGGCGGCGGTCCGTCGGTGCAGCGCATGCCCGGGCTGGCCGCAGTCAACACGGCCTCTGGATCCAGCGACAGCTGGCGGCATGGCAGGCGCGGGGAGACGCGACCCACGTGGGTCTCCCTGTGCCGGCGTCTCACGTACAAACACGGGGCTCTGAACGGGCGGAGTCACAGCATGCCAGTGAGCCGGCGGTATAGCTCCACGGATGGCCAGCAGGTGGCGCTGAAAAAAAATAAATAAAAATGTGTGTGTGTGTGAGGAAATGTTAGGCTTACAGAGTGTATTGGTACCATGCAGTAATAGGGGCTGGCTCATGGTGCACCGGTGTCAGGCCACAGTCCTGACACATGCACTGTCGCAGACAAGGGGCAGCTTGTAAAGTTAATAAAACGATAATCCATTAATCCATATCACTGTGGCTTCGGTTTAGGGGGGGGGGTGGTCATGCATATCGGGGTACCGGGTCAGAAGCTTGGGGTAGTCAAGTAATTAGTGGGGTTGGGGTAGTTTCAGGCATAGGGGGGGGGGGGGTAAGGGGGGGTCAGCATGTATGGGTCAGAGGTGGTAGGTGGCGCGTAAACCATATGGTTAGTACACTGTTGGTTTCTCTTGCAGTTTAGGTGGGCTGTATCCAGTTAGGTGGTCGTTACGTTTCTGGTCATTGCAAATTTGGCTACGGTCAGTACCAACCGTACGGCGGTTGTTCATGTTATTTATTCACGTTTCACGGTGGTCATCACTTTCGCTAGCAGACGCTAGTTCACGTCATTTCAGTCAAATGCTTAATACTCCTGTTACATTAGTTAATGTTACGCACTACCGCTGTTACACATAGGCCCTGAATCACTGTATATCTGACTCGACATGTCAGATAGGGTTCAAGGCGTCATTGCTACTGTCACGCATACAGAGCATTTCGTTTACACGGGTAGTGGTCACTGCGATCTTGACTCTTCTTCAAGGGTGACCACTCGCCTGCGGTGGTTGCTGACACGTCTTCAGAGCCATCGCTAGTTAGTTAGAAACGGTGCACACTGTAATCTTGACTCGCAGTCAGGAGGTGTTCACGGTTTAATTATTCATGACTATACGCGTCATGCACACGTTCTCGGTCAGACACACGGTCAGGCCTCGTTTCAAACTATTCAGGTGGTACTCTGGGTCGCACTGGCACTACGGTCAGCACTCTTGGGTTCGGCCACATTGCACGGGCAGTCTGCAGCTGTAAGTTAACATTAAGTATGTATTCGGTTGTTTGCAGGGTTACAGTCGATTTGCTGTTCGTTCAGACGTCTTACTGTTGTGTTACAGTGGTGGTAAGGTCAGTCAGTACTCAGCAAGGGGGGTACACGTTTCTCATATCTGGTGACTCACGATTACCGTTTTGTTTCCCCGGCACCCGTTATGGCCCGGTCAGGTCATGTCTCACGTGTCAGACATAGAGGACCCGATGTCCATCCCTGATACACCAGCTAGAAGCTCCGTGCGAGGGACTCCCTCCTCTGCAGCTTACAGGGCTTGGACGATACCCAAATTGATGGAGGAGTTGCGCAAGAGAGCAATTCCGTTTCCAGCAACCGCCCGAAAAGCAGAGTTGTACAAACTCCTCATGGCGGATCAGGGGGCTGGCGACAGTCAGGAGGGGACCTCGAGCCAGTCCACCCTCTCTGAACTGCATGCAATGATGACTTCCATGTTGGGCAGGCTGGATTCTCTGGAGAGAAGGGGCATTCAGGGGCCTCCAGCTCCAGCAGCATTGCAGGCGCCAACGCCTACACAGATGTCTGCCCCTGTTCCGGTAGGCAACCCAGGTAGGTGCTCTGGGCCACCAAGGGTATCACCAGTCCATTTTGTCCCAGCGGCCCTGAGAAAAGACATACTGGAAGGGAAGGACATCAATTTGGCGGCCCTGTTGCTATCCGCCTTCGACGTTGAGGACACTAGAACGGTAGCATGCGCTGACTTATCTGTTGTCCTTAAGAGTAAGGACACCAGGCTGAAACGGAAGCTAAATATCCATGAGTTTGTGATTGCCTTCAGCAAATACAGGGAGGTGATATGCTCAGCCAGGCCGGAGCGCAGAGAGGAGCTCGACCTGTATTTGCTGAGGGTTACTGAATACGCATACAAATACGGTGGTACCCATTTCTACGATTATCATAGAAGTTTCTCAGCCATGGCAGCGGCGGCCTTCAGCCAAGATGGGTACCTCACGGACTGGAGCATCGAAGATTCACAGATGTTCTGCAGCCACTTCGCAAATCTCAAATTCCCCGCATGTGCCGCCTGTCAATCAATCATGCATACTACGGCGTGGTGTGTAGGGCTGGCTCAACAGGGCGAGCAAGGCGCTACCAGACCGTCCACTTCCACGGACAGTTTCAGCAGGTCCGCACCTTCCGTGGATAAGTTGGGCCGTCCAGTACACTACCTCGGAGGCTCACAAATTTGTAACAACTATAACATGTCTTCGTGCAACTTCAGCAATTGCAGGTTATTACACGTCTGCTTCTACTGCTTCAGGGCACATCCGGGCTCTACATGTAGGCAGAAAGGGCCAGCATGACTAGGCGGGGTACGTACCCCAGTCCTGGCCGCTCTGCTCGCGGATCACCCGGACCCAGATTGGGTCCAATGGTTGATCAATAGTTTTGATAGAGGCTTCCACGCCGGCATGGTCACACTGCCGCAGGCCACATTTGAATGCGACAATCTGCTGTCTGCCGTAAACGATCCCGCTGTTGTCACTGAATTAATAAATGCTGAGCTAATGAAAGGTTATATGATTGGCCCCTTGTTAGTTTCTCCATTCAGGTCTTGGAGGGTCAGTCCGGAAGGGGTGGTAACAGGCAAGTTCAATGGGAAAAAGAGACTGATATTTGACTTGTCGGCTCCTCATGGGTCACTTGTCCCCAGTATCAACTCTCTCATTCCATCCGAGGAGTTTAGCATGCATTATTCTTCCATAGACCAGGCTATTCAGGTCATCTTGGCGCTCGGCCCAGGGACTTGGATGGCGAAGGCGGATATCACTGACGCCTTCAAGTTGCTGCCATTGCACAGGGACCAGTGGCAATGGTTTGGGCTCAAATGGCAAGGGGCATATTACTTTGCTTCCAAGTTGACTTTCGGATGCAAGAGCAGCCCGTGGCTGTTTGACCAACTGGCCCAGGCATTGCACTGGCTGCTGGTTAATGTCTCTGGATGCAGCCAGGTCATCCATTACTTGGATGACTTTCTTCTGCTCAGTCGCCCGAGGGAAGAGCCGGACCAGTTGGTCAGATTGCTGAAACTGTTCACTGATATTGGGGTGCCAGTGTCTCCCAAGAAAACGGTCGGTCCAACTAAGTGTCTCACCTTTCTGGGAGTAATCCTAGATTCAGTCGCAATGCAAGTCAGCTTGCCCACTGACAAACTCAACCGTATCAGAGACACTATCCACAAGTACACGGTCTCCCAGGTCACGACCAAGGGCGAGTTGCAGAGCTTGCTGGGAATGCTGGCATTTGCTATGCGAGCAGTCCCGCAGGGCAGAGCGTTCGTATCCAGAATATTGTCTTTGCTGCATGGTGTCCCTCATCAACACAGTAGGGTTTGGTTAGATTGCCAAGCCCTGGCTGACCTTAACATGTGGGATAGGTTCATGGCACAATGGAATGGGAGGGCTATGTTTGTCCCGCCAGCCTCCGAGTTGTCCCCCAAGATCTGCACCGATGCGTCATCTTCCATCGGTTATGGTGCAGTGTGGGGCAGCAGGTGGATGGCGGGCCAATGGTCCAAGCAGGTATTGGCTCTGGCAGGCTTCAGCAGCACTTCGGCACTTTTTGAGGTTTCCCCATTGTAGCAGCTGCAGTGACATGGGGCGACAAGTGGTCAGGGCAGACGGTGGAGTTTCAGTGTGACAATCAGGCGACAGTTGCCATAGTCAACAAGGGCAGTTCCGGGCATGCTACTGTCATGTCATTCATGCGCAGACTAGTCTGGGTGTCCTTACAACACAACTTCAATTTTGTAGCCAGACACATACCGGGGGTAGACAACACGGCCGCAGATGCTCTGTCCAGGGCTAATTTCCATCTCTTTTCACAGGTGGCTCCGCAAGCAGACGCAGTAGGAACACAACCTCCTTGCCTGGCACAATTAATCTTGGACTGAATTATTACACACAGGTGGCCCGGGAGTTAATGTCGGACGCCTTAGCCCCCAATACCAGAAAGGCCTATCATGCAGCACACGACACCTTCAGGGCATATCTGTCGCAACATAGCATCCCCTTTTCTTACGACACCACTATCATTCTATCTTTCATCGGTTTCTGCCACTCTTCTCTGCACCTGTCTCATAGCACTATCAAATCTTGCCTTTCGGGCATTCAGCATTTCATTTCTTTATCCCACCCAGACAGGCTATCTATCTTATCATCTCAGGCTGTCAAGGCTGCGCTCAGAGGATTGGTGGCTCGTAGCGCCACAGCGCCAACTCTCAGGAAACCGATCAGCGGCGAGCTGTTCCGAGCCATGTCTGACGCATTAGCCAATAACCCGTTTGGCTTCGAGCGCAGTCTGATAATCAAATCTGCCATTTATCTAGCCTTCTATGGCTTCCTCCGGCCGGGTGAATTTTCATGTGTCAGGCGGGGAGCGACACATCCACAGAAGGCTCATTTAAGGTGGCAGGGTTCTTGGTTCGAAGTTTCACTGTCTGTCACAAAAACTTGTAGGTGGGGGGCGGTGGTTAAGTATTTTCCTTCAGGCAATAACTGGTGCCCGGTGGCGGTGTTGGCACAACTGGTTGAGTTCCTCCATGATAAGCCTCCGGAGTCGCCACTGTTGCCTTTCGGTGGGGGTGCTCTTACCACTTCTCTTTTCACATCGCATGTCCGCACGCTGCTTGGTAATTTAGGACACAACCCCAGAGAGTTCTCAGGTCACTCATTCCGCATAGGAGCAGCATCGGCGGCCTCCAGGCACAAAGTGCCTGTACATGTCATCCAGAAGTTGGGGAGGTGGCGTTCTGATGCATATACCACTTATGTCCCAGATCCCTCAAGGGAAATGGCAGAGGCATTTCAATTTTTGGCACTATAAATAAATGATACTTAATTACCCTAACTGGTGGTGTATTTTTGCCCTCTATAGGCTGACCCTCGACGCGGTTTTCAGGCACACCTCAACCGCTGTTCTATGTTATAAGTAGAGTTTTGGGTTAGTTCTTGGTAAATCTAGTTTCTTGCAGGTGGCCTTGGCAGGAGTTAACAGGTAAGCCCATGCACGGTTCAAAGTCCTGACCACAAATTCTGTGCTCAGACTTCAGGATCTACAGCTTAAACTGCATTTAGACCTGATCCAGCATGGTCTGACATTTCAGCATATTTTGGGCAGATGCGACTTGTCGCACAAAAATCGCACTTGATAAATTCAGCACCAATTCATTTTTCTGTCTAAAATAGACAAGCATGCATCATGGACTAAAAATCCTCTACAGCAAAAGTCGCAGAAAAGTCGCACAAAAATAGACCGACTTTTTATGCGACAAATTTAGAAGAGAAAAACCAGTCTAAAGAGCTTGATAAATGTCCCCCATTATGTCCAATTAGCTTTTTTTTCCCTCCCGTTTTTGGTTTAGTCCCAATACACACAAAGGGAATAAACATGTGTACAGCAAAACATGTGTTACTGCAATCCTTTTCTGTGAAAAATACTTCATTTTCTAGAAAAAATTCAGGAGTGCCAACATTTACAGACATGACTGTATGTAAGTGGTGATCACTATTGCACAGCTCTGCAAAATATTTTGGCGCTATATAAAACAGCACATGTGGGTAGGAGTGTATGTATGTTCCAGCATAACTTCTGAACAGCTGAAGATATTTTAATTAAACTTTGTACAAATGTTACTTTTATGTCAAATACAAATGTAGTACAATTTACCCATGTCTCCACAGCTTAAGTGTAACACAATCTGGAGACGTACCAGAAGTCCCATGCAGGTCTATAGGATGATGAGCAACCTATAATTGCTGGGGTTTCAGGAGAATGGGAAAGCTGGGTAGTATGCCCACCACTCAGCTTTCCCACTATCCTGAAGAGTTCCAAT
This sequence comes from Hyla sarda, assembly GCF_029499605.1. Classification (NCBI taxonomy): domain Eukaryota; kingdom Metazoa; phylum Chordata; class Amphibia; order Anura; family Hylidae; genus Hyla; species Hyla sarda. The sequence goes on along the minus strand of NC_079192.1, from coordinate 183,793,475 downwards.
ATGGCTTCTTTACCACATCCATTTTCTCTTCAGGAGATTGTAAGCCTTGCGCTGTGTAATGCATGCAACTCAGCATTCCCAGTCTATATAAAGAAAAAATAATATGGCTGCTTTTGCAGACAAATATTCTCTTCAGCAGGATGGGAAAGCTGGGTGGCAGGCAGTACACAGTGTAGGGCCAACAGTACTCCCTCAGCTTTCCCAGTCTCCTGAAGAGATTATCTGTCTGGTAAAGTTGACATATCTTAATCATTGTTCCCCGGGCAACACTGGGTACTTTGCTACAAATAAAATACCGCAAGTGACTAAAAACTAGTGCAGAGTGTCATAAGATTTTTCACATTTAAGAACGGCTCTAAAAAAAAAATAAAGCTGCAATCTGACTGATTTCTTTGTTCATGCAGGAATCTACTTTCAGTAAGAATTTAGAGACACTAGGAGAGATTCACCATAACTTGTGCAGAGTGAAAGTTGACCAGTTGCCCATAGCAACCAATCTGATCGCTTCTTTCATTTTTGAAAAGGCCTCTGAAAAATGAAAGAGGCGATCTGATTGGTTGCTATGGGCAACCAGTCAACTTTTCCCCAGCATAGGTCTTGATAAATCTCCCCCACTGTTCGCTTCCTTTTACTTGCATTATGATGAGCAATAACAACGCACTATTGTCTTTCATCCTGTTAGCCTGCACTTCACCTGCACACAAATATACTAGTTCCATAATCATTACAGAAGTTTCATATAAAGCTGGGTCAATAGGAAGACTTTTGCTGTGTTACGCTGCCTTCACACAAGGATGAGGCTATGTTCAGATGGTGGAATGTCCGCACCTAAAATTTCCATGCAGACATTCCAGCAGCGGAGTGCCGGCAGAACATTCTACATGGAAACTTGATTGTGTGAACCTAGCCTAATACAGACAGGCATTTGCAAGTTCTGGCCTGAAAGCGGATCTAATAATCCGAATTGTTAGGGGCAGTGCACACTACTGAAATTCAGCTTGACTGCTCTAAATTTAATCTGATGCTCTTTTCAGAGATGTGTGGATTCTTTCAATACTGCATGGAAAATTGGTGCGGATTTGGCTGCTGCAGAAATTCAGCACAGAATTCTGGTAAATAAAAAAACTGTAAAAAAATAAAAATAAATAAGTACTGCCTTGTTTGGATCATATGCATACCACACCAGACAGTACTAATAACAGAAAAGAGTGTTAACAGGGACCCAGGTTGATACAGGGATGGCAAGGAAGAGGTTATACAATAAAATGTTGATACCCTGATATCTAAGGTAACTTTTACTTTTTTTTATCGTTTTATTCATATTTATTTTTTGACATTTTTATTTTTATTTTGCATGCCTATTTTTCCTGTTCTGCTCATTTTTCAGCAATGTCATTTGTGCAAAGCACAAAGAGCAAAAAGTACGATCACAATGTGTGGAGAAGAACATCACAAAATACCTGTATAGTAAAAAATGGGTGAAGAATGGGTGTTTAGTGGGCTAGTACATACTTTAGTGGACTGTTTTAATACATTCTGTCCTAAATTCTGGACTAGATTTCCACTGTAATTTAGCCGCTATTCTGTTCATACAACATATTTTGGAGGAAATACAAGTCCCATTGATTGACTTTATGGGATCCTGCAGCAGAGTTCACATGACCTCTGTTCATTCTTTTGGTGGATGTCCGTTCCACCGCCGAAATTCTGCTGCTAAAATTCAGCAGTGTGCACAGAGCAGAAGAATCCCATTGAAAAAAATGGAACTCTGCTGCAAGCGGAATTCTGCAGCCAAATTCTGCTGGCTGAAATCCAGCAGTGTGGATGGGCCCTTTGCGTTAAGCTTTTGTTATCAGACCTAAGTTGCACTCATTACACTCATGTGAATTCCCATGGGATAGAAATGCAGTGAAAAACCTACATCAGGAAATCCACACAAAATTGTACTGATTTGCAAGGAGAATATGTAAATTTTTTACCCAAAGTATTTAAAATACAAAGCATTTCTGTAGCAGAATGTACAATAAAAGTAGAGAATTTATTGTGAAACTTGACTTCACTATTAAAGTGTACCTCTAATGACTGACTGGGCACAAGGATTTTTGCTTAAATTTCCTGGCAACATCTGATCCTGTGACACGCTATAGAGACACATTTTCCAGTAGTCCCATACAAGTCTATGGGGCATTCGACAAATCCAATTCCATATCATGCTAGTCTTGGAGCGAGTCACAACATCAGAAGTTGCCCGGAAATTTAATCTGACATCCTTCCAGTGGAACAGCATTAGATCTACCCATTAAAGTGAATGGGGAAATTCTACAATAAGGGTACTTTATCATGTACAGTTTTCTGCTGCATATTTTGCTGAGCATTTTCTGATGCTGATTTTCCTACCAGTTGAAGTCAATGGGAAGGAAAAGCAGCAGCAGATAATATGCAGATGGCACTGTAGTATATTATGTTTTTCGCATGCGAGTCTAATCCAAAAAAAACAATGCATAATTGCACATATTCTTACAGTTTTTGTTTCAATTATCGTCTGCCACCCAACTGTGCAACTTAAAGGGGTATTTGTGGTTTATACTTCTTATCCCCTGTCCAAAAGATAGGGGATAAGATGTATGAGTCGCACCGCTGGGGACCTACGATCTCGGTGCAGCCCCCGGCATTTTGTGCCGGGCGCTGCTTCCGAGATGGGGACGTGACGTCACACCCCCTAGTGACATCACACCATGCCCCCTCTATTCATGTCTAGGGGATAAGATGTATAAACCCGGAATACCCCTTTAATTCAACTAGTGAATTACACAAATCAGAGTGTCTATTACTACTCTATACGGCTCTCAGGTCAGAATAAAGAGGCTGACAGACTCTTTAAAAGCAGTTGTCAAGCGAAGGCAACAACCTGTATATGGTGTCAAAAGTATAATAAAGCAACTTACTTATTTAATGTTATTAGACATAGTGCACATCTTTCATATCAGCTGTGTTTTCTGGCTTGAAGCTGAATACACTCTGAATACAGAGCTCCCATCCCTGCTCCCACAATCCCATCCTGTTTGCTCAGGACGAGACCAGTTATGCGAATGTGGGGTCCTCGTATTACTGCTTATTCAATTTATGACTCACTAAATAAGGCAGCAGGAACCCTTGATCAGTTACAGTAATTTCCATCAGAACATGCTCACTGCTGTCTTATCTAACGAGTCAAACTAGTCATAATATATGGTGTCAAATCAGAAGCAACCAGGAGGCAAGATTGTAGGGAACAGAGTTCAACAGACAAATGGAAGAACTTGATAGACATTTTAATGGGTTATGATTTCACACTGCAATTCTACTGGAGCACTTTTTTCACTAGAGCGGAAACATAGGTATGGGTCTGCTGTAATCTGCTTTAAAGGGGTTGTCCAGGCAATAGAACCAAGTTAGTGGCACATTCATTACATGAGGACCATGATCACATATATTGCTAGTGTGGATGTGGTCACAAAAGGAGTAAAAACATGTATATTTTCAGCATACTTAAAAAGTATCTTAAAAGTGTGGGTGGAGGCTGAAGAGCATTTCCTTCATTCCTTTGTGGTTATTTTACCACTGAAGAGTTAATGTTGAAGCTTACAGAAACACAGCAATTTCCTCTACAATGCTAACAGATCTAACATTATAACAGTTCTACAGTTATCTTTACTGCTATTATTATACAGTTTGCATTTTCTCTATTTTAAAGGAAATATTGATGAATATAATGAGATAAGGAGAGGTCCTGTGTTTAACCTACAGTAAGTAAAATATCACTTGATGTCCAAATGAAGATGGGATAGTGAGAGCAACAAACCGAAAGGATAAAAAAGGTAGAGGAGGCGCTAAACTGTGAAAGATCTAGACATAGATAGCTAAAACTCTCAGTTTCTACTTGGCATAACAATCTTACTGAGAAAGAACATTACAGAAAGCAGTAACAAAATTGTTCTAGTCCTATTGTTCTGTGTGACACCTCCGGTAGTACAACACTATAGTCATAACGCCCAAACTTGGTGAACATCTCGCCTACAGTGACAAAATCTTTAAAATACATGATTGTAACTGGGGGCTTCAGTGTAAACTTTCCTTTTTTGAGCAGAAATATGCCCAGGGGATCTCAGTTACTGTAAATAAGCCAACACAACTGGGAGATTATTGTATACACACCAGAAAAAGTATTCCTGAAATGTATACATCCTCTTGATAGGTCCATGTCGCAGAAATTCTTGACCTTGCTTGAGATAGGAGAAAGACACATCCTCCATTCAAGACTGGGTTAGGAAATTCAGAAACATACAAAGTAGTTAAAAACAAAACCGGGGCATTTAACAGGAGTTGAGTAGAGAAGAAAAAAAGGTAGGATTTTTTTCTCAGCTCAACTCCTAATTCTGACAGACTCAGCGAAGGAGCTCCCTTTAAAGGGGAACTCCAGCCCCAAGACATCTTATCCCCTACCCAAAGGATAGGGGATAAGATGTCTGATCGCGGGGGGCCCGCCGCTGGGTACCCCTGCAATCTAGGATGCAGCACCCACCTATAAGCACTGCTGGAAGCGCTGGAGGCTCTCAGTGTTATGCCTTCCGACCATGCCCCCTCCTATAGACTTGCATTGAGGGGGCGGGGCATGATGTCACACGGGGGCAGAGTCGTGACATCACGATACTCCGTCCCCGTGGTCGGGAGGCATAACACAGAGCCTCCAGCGCTTCCAGCAGTGCTTACAGGTGGGTGGTGCATGCTAGATTGCGGGGGTCCCCAGCAATAAGGATAAGATGTCTTGGGGCCGGAGTAACCCTTTAAAGGGAACCAATCATCATATTTTACCCTATATAATGCTTGGCAAAGCATTATATAGGGTAAAATTGTTGTCCTCACCATTCCCGGGGGATGCTCCTGCCCCCAGGGATGGTGAAATTATAAACTAGTCACCGCCGCCGTAAGTAGTCACCTGGGTGGGGAGCTCTTTTCATCTACTCCCGTTCTTCGGCCAGGAGCGACGCCCCCTCCGCTTGATTGATGGGCCGCGTCATTGCTCTGCTCACTGAACAGACGGCGCAGAGTGATGACGCTGCCCATCAATCAAGCGGAGGGGGCGTCGCTGCCGGTGTGAGGTGGTTTTTTGCGCCCCCGTAGATCCATGCGTCCGCTCCTCCCCCAGCTCTCCGAACATTTCCGAAGCTAGAACTGGGGGAGGGCAGAGCAAGGGGAAGGAGGAGGTTCACACCCCCTCCCTGAGGACATAGATCTGCACGGCAGGTCCCCTCCCTCATCTCCCCTCCCTGAGGACGTAAATCTCCACGGCAGGTCCCCTCCCTCATCTCCCCGAGCTGAGGACGTAGAGCAGTGCTCCCAATGAGCTCTGTGTAAAGGGGGACATACTGCACGGGCTAAAGGAGGACATACTGCATGGGCTAAAGAGCCCGTGCAGTATGTCCACCTTTACACATAGATCTTATTGGGAGCACTGCTCTACGTCCTCAGCTCGGGGAGATGAGGGAGGGGACCTGCCGTGGCGATCTATGTCCTCAGGGAGGGGGCGTGCCGTGGAGATCTGCGTCCAGCAGAGCTCAGGGAGATGAGGGAGGGGGCGTGTACCTCCTTTCTCCCCTTGCCCCAGCTCTAGCTTCGGAAATGTTCGGAGAGCTGGGGGAGGAGCGGACGCATGGATCGACGGGGGCGCAAAAAACCACCTCACACCGGCCGAAGAACGGGAGTAGGTGACTACTTACGGCGGCGGTGACTAGTTTATAACTTCATATCTTCACTATCCCTGGGGGCAGGAGCATCCCCCGGGAATGGTGAAAATAAAGATTTTACCCTATATAACAACGCTTTGACAAGCGTTATATAGGGTAAAATCTGATGATTGGTTCCCTTTAAAGGAACATGACAGCACTATGATCGAGCTCTACACTGACCCTTTCTGTTTTTGTAGAGAAGCTTTTTTTCAGCAGTCTCCCTGTATCATCACAGGCGGGATTACAGTGAAAAGGTGACACCAGTGTATAGATAAGACACCATTCACTATAAATGATTGTCACAGCTTAGCTGTTCCCTGTACAGGTCACACGGAAGTCAATATGGTCTAAAGGGGGGGGGGGGGGGGGAATAAAAAAGATTAGGCTATATTCACATTAGCGTTGGGCAAATTCGTTAAGAAATGTCTGTTATTGTCACATAACAGAGGTCATTCTTAACGGATCTGGAACTGATGTTAACGGAAGCCAGCAGTCCACTGGATTAAAAATATTTTGTTAAAATAACATCCCTTATTATCTGTTAAAACATCTGTATATTACCATTAATGTAGGTTATCTTTTAACCATTTCCAATCTGTTTTTTTCCTGCGTATGCTGAGTAACAATAACGGATGTAAAAAATAATGGAGATTACTTAATAATTAGGGCATGCCCGGAACTGATGACAACAGAGATGAAAAAATTGCCCATTAATATGAATGGGAGCGGTTAACTTCAGTTTCATTTCAGTTTCTGAAATGCTTTGATGGAACTGAGTAAAGGGAAGAAAAAAGGGGAGAAAAAAAAACAAACTAACATGTCTCTGTATCTGGCTGTTATCAGTAAAAAACTAAAAACCTAAGTAACTCATTCCCTGTAACTGCCTGTATTTTACATTGAAGAATATCAGAAGAAAGGCAATTCATAAGAAACTAAATTTGGAAATGTCCGGCTTATCAGGTCAGACATGGTCCTCTATATTGGGCAGCATGTTACAGAAGGAGCATACATTTGTATGCAGATTTTCTCAACTGGTGTAGATATGGAGGAGGGACTCAACCGCAGGTAGGTAGGGGCATGGTTAGGGCTGGGCGGTATACCGGTTCATACTCAATACCGAAATTTTTGTGCTGCACGATATGAATTTTAACCCATACCGCAATACCGGTTGGGCCCCTCCCCCTCGGAATGAATGAATTATCAGCCCAGCGCTGTGCTGTCCCCACATCGGGGAACTAATCATATGTGACCCGCGAGCGCTGTTCTGCCCCCATCGGGGTACTACTCATATAGGTCACCCGCAAGTGCTGCCCTCCTTGTCCTGCTGTTTGTTGCGGCCGCCGGCGCTGACACTCTATACCAGTGGTCTTCAACCTCCAGATCTTGCAAAACTACAACTCCCAGCATGCCCGGACAGCCGTTGGCTGTCCGGACATGCTGGGAGATGTAGTTTTGCGACATCTGGAGGTCCCCAGGTTGAAGACCACTGCTCTATACTGTATCCCTATGCCCGGGCTGCAAAAGGTAAACAAAATAAACTTTAACTCACCTTCCCCATCGGTCCGGACCAGCTTCCTAGGGAATGGAACGTGGGAGAGCCGTCAGCCTATCACCGGCCGCAGCGATGTTTCGCCTCAGCCGGTGATAGGTTGAGCCCACTGTCGTGTAAGAAGCCGGCTTCATACTTGACAGTGTGCTCAGTCTATCACCGGCCGAGGCGGAATATCGCTGTGGCCGGTGATAGGCTGACGCCTGTCAGACGTTCACGTCACCAGGAAGAGCGTAAGGCCGACGTACGAACTGCGTTAAAGTTTTATTTTTGTTTGACTTTTGCAGCCCAGGCATAGGGATACAGTATAGTGTCAGCACCGGCGGCCATAACAAACAGGAGGACGAGGAGAGCAGCGCTTGCAGGTGAGGTGAGTAGTACCCCGATGGGGACAGCACAGCGCTGGGCTAATAATTTTTTTTTTTGGGGGGGGGGGGGGGGGGGGGGGGGGGGAAATACCGTTATATACCGTGGAGCCGCCATAAATTACAAAAATACTGCAATACACATATGTGGCCATACCGCCCAGCCCTAGGCATGGTCAAATATATATGCTCCTGACCAGCGTTCCTGTGTAATAGGGTGCCAGCAAGCCAGGAAGGTTTTAACGTGGGCTGAACCATTAAGAGCTACCATATACTATATCACACACAAATAGGTTTGGAACAGGAGCACTACATCTGGCAGACAGATAAAGCAAGGAAATACATAGCGAGGCTGTAGTATGAACAGTGCAAAATCCCACAGTGATCATTGTCCTGGGCTGAACTGTAGGGCGAGCTGATAAATAGAATAAAAAAGATGGGACGCTTAGAGAGATTCATGGTTTATTATGTCACTATATAAACTTCTAAGCAGCTTGTAAAATAACCTAGTTCAAGAGGAAGATGTTCTTGACCCTTCATAAGAAAGCAGTTCATATTAAGCACTAACTAGTTTTATGGTTTGGTGGGGTTTTTTTTTGTCCAAACATTCACCACATGGAATAAATGTAAGATAGAATATATTGAGAGGCTCACACCACTAAAAATTATATACTGAGGTGGCCTGTGTTGCACGTACCAGTCGTGCCAAAATAGATAAATATAAAATAGCAAAACAGTCCTCTAGGTATATAAATTCTAAAAATGCACAAGATATGACCAGTAAAACAGTAAATTATTTATTACTATCAATAAAATGACATAACATCGGTGTTCCAACAGGGCCCTTGCCGGAAACACACATAAGAATTATAAAAAATATAAATGGATATATAGCGCAAATAGTAACTTAATAAATGTCTCTTGATGGATGTATTGGATCCCTCTCAATAGCAACAGGTAGTGGAATAATAGATTGATATAGTCACAATGTGAGATAGTAAAATGTGAACATTCACACCCACCCCCCATGGATTCTCCACATATGAAGGTCGCGCAATGTCTCCTGATGGAGCGCAGACTGGCACGGGCCAGCGGCCGGCCTGGGTAGATGGATATTTGCGTGTCTGGAGCCTTCAGTAGTGATCCCGTGGAGTGGTGTCTGGCCAGAGCTTTAGAAGGTGGTGGGGTGAGTGTTGGGAAGCAGTGTCCTCGTGCAGCAGAACAGAGGTATGCGCGTGCTTGCACAGTGGTCCAAAATTGGAGGGGTTGCAGCTGTTGCAAGTGCACAAATGAAAAATGAAGTTATTTGCGAGGTGGTATGTGGTCTTGCAAGTGCCAAATGCGTTTTGGGGAGTCCCCTTCTTCAGTGGCGATATATAGAGCACCCCACATCTAATCTGATTTATATAGATAAATGCCAGTGATTGACAGATGTCCATGTATCAAAAACCTGGTCTGAATTATGCGTTGTTTCACTGCATAGTATAAACGTGGTTGCTCAAAATATATAGAGTTGTATATACAACTTAAATTCTAAGCTGGTCATATCTGTGTAAATGGAATAAAATACAGTATCAATATAATAAAATGAAACGAATGGTGCAAAAGGGAAAGAGAGGGACAACATATAAACAAATTCTAGATAGGATGGAATACACTGTATGGGACAATAGAATAAGATTCTGAAGATGAAAATGAAAATAAGAATGAAAATTTAAAAATGAGAAATTAATGAGAAATAAAAGTCTGCGCTCCATTAGGAGACATCGCGCGACCTTCATATGACGAGAATCCACGGGTGGTGGGTGGGTGGTGGGTGGTGCAGTACACCGGTGAATGTTCACATTTTACTATCTCACATTGCGGACCTGACAGTGGATCTTTAAAGGGGTACTCCGGGTATAAGATGCCTTATCACGGGTGACATTAAAGGCTCATCCATTTTCCATAGACTTCAATGTTAAATTTACTGTATCAGTTTTTTATTCCGTTTTTTTTCAGGAGAAAAAATATTGCAGGCACCATCTTTTCTCCCGTAAAAAAACGGAAATGAGCACAGACCAATGCAAACGGATGTGAAAGGATTGTAAAAAAATTCCCATCGACATCAATGGCATTTTACAACCGTTTTTAATCCACTTACAAGCAGCAACAACGGAACCTAAACAGGGGGGGGGGGGGGGAACGGGGACAGGCGGCCATGTCAACGCACCCTTAGCTTTATTTTTCTGTCAAAACAATTGTGGCAATACCAGATATCTATTTCTATTAAAAACTTTTGCTCAATAAAACATCCATTATAGATTTTCTTTTACTACTTTAAACATTTTTTTCAGTCTTTTAATATGTTTGCCACAAAACTTCTATAACATGGTGCTTCAATAGTACCATTCCATACTGCTGAGGTGCCTTGGATCAGAAGGGTTAAAAGGCTGAAATATGTTTTATCTGCAATCTCGGCCATAACAGCATCTGTTACTGATGCATTGACAACTTCTGTACCCATGCCAACCACGTACATCACTGTGTGGGATCCACCTGCTCTGCATCCAGTGTATGCACCACGTAAGAGGTAAAGAGTTAAAGTCTATGGATACCTTTGCACTGAATCTTTACACCTATCCATTTGTTTCCCAAATGCAAAATAAAGCACCTTTCTTCATTAAAAAAGTCCTACCATTTAGCTGCTACACAGCCAATTGGTAAGAAGAAAAAGATAAGATAATTTCAAGAGTGGGCAGGGAGTACAGAAATTTTGAAGGAAAGATCACACAGAGGCAGTAGAGAAAATAGAGCTTACACAAGTATGAAGAAGAAATTAAGTCATAAAAAGTAAATGTTTTTTTGCACCATTGTACATACAAAGAAAGAATAAAATATGCTTTAAAAGGGGTACTCCGCTGCTCAGCGTTTGGAGCTAACTGTTCCTAACGCTGGAGCCGGCAGCTCGTGACATCATAGACCCGCCCCCTCATGATGTCACGCCCCGCCGCCTCAATGCAAGTCTAAGGGAGGGGGCGTGGCGGCTGTCATGCCCTCTCCCATAGACTTGCATTGAGGGGGGTGCATGACATCACTAGGGGGCGGGGCTATGACATCACGAGCTCCCGGCACCAGCTCCAGCGTTCGGAACAGTTTATTCCAAACGCTGAGCAGCGGAGTACCCCTTTAAATTCTGGTCACCTTGGTTAAAGCTACTTAAGATTAAAGTGATTTTAGGAGGCTAACAGCAAAAATGCAAAGAGTTTGGAAGTCTTAGCAGGCCTGCTGTATTATAAAAGCACATCCACCAGTAAGGGAAGTGACTGGATAATAACACTACATTGTCAAACTGCTATTTAACCCCTTAAAGGGGTACTCTGGCCCTAAGACATCTTATAACCTTTGGATAGGGGGGATTAGATGCCTGATCATGGGGGTCCTGCCGCTGGGGACTCCCGCAATCTTTCATTCAGCACACCACTATAATCAGCCTCCGGAGCAAACATCACTCCAGGACTGATGACTCACGATCACAGGGCGTGAGTAGCGAGACGTCACACCCCACCCCTCAATGCAAGCCTATGGGAGGGGGCGTGGCGGCTGTCATGCCCCCTCCCATAGGTTTACATCGAGGGGGCGGAGCGTGACAGTATGGCTCCGCCCCCGTGTGACATCACACTCCGCCCTCTAAATACAAGCCTACGATACTCCGGCCCTGTGATCGTGATTCATCAGACCCGAAGCGATGTTCTCTCCGGAGGCTGACGATAGCGTGGTGCTGCATGAAAGATCAGCAGGACCCCCGCAATCAGGCATCTTATCCCTTATCCATAAGATGTCTTAGGGCCGGAGTACCCCTTTAAGGACAAAGGGATTTTTCATTTTTGCACTTTTGTTTTTCCTCGCCATCTATTAGCCAATGTTTTCACTTTTTCACCTACAGACCCACTCATTTTACTACCAAATTTACAGTGAAACAAAAATATTTATTTGAAGGGGAAAAATTGCAAAAAAAAAAAAAAAATACATTTTGGGGTCTTCTGGTTTTACGCGGGGCACTTTTCGGTAAAAAAAAAGGCACATTATCTCTATTTTGTAGGTCCATACGATTAAAATGATCCCCTATTTAGTTTTTGTTTTATTTGACCTACTTTTAAAAAATTATACATTTTTGTATGAAAATCAGTATGTTTAAAAAGGTTTTCCTCTGAACCCTATAACTTTATATTTTCGTATACTGAGCTGTATTTGGGCAAAAAAAATTTGCGCCGTAATCTGTTGTATTTATAGGTACCATTGTGGTATTGATCTGACTTTTTAATCACTTGTTCCTTAATTTTTTTCTGGGATGTGAAACGATAGACGCAATTGTTTTTTTTTTTTGTTACGTTTACGCCATTTACCGTAAGGGATAAATAATGTTCTATTTTAATAGCTCGAACCATTAAGCACGCGGTTATACCTAATATGTACATTTTATTTTGTTTACATTTTTTTATTATGGAAAATGGGGAAAAGGGGGTGATTTAAACTTTTAATATGGAATGTAATTAATGGGTGTTTTTATTTTATTTTTATTTAACTTTTTCTTTGTCTCTACACTTCATTAGTCCCATTAGATTCCTCATAAAGATCAATGTAGTTCCATAGAATTACATTGATTTGTGTGCTCTGCACTCATTTGGTAGAGCCTGGTGCAGCCACGCTCTATCAAATGCAGAGCCAGGACCGGGACAGAAGGAGAGGTAAGCCCTCCAGCTACCTCCACAGTGGATCGCGCTGCAGGGGGGGTTATCCAGTCCACTAGACCACCAAGGACAGATTACAGGTCCCTTTAGACAAAGATGTCAGCGGCAATCTAAAGGATTAATAGCTGGCTGTGGCAATCACTGCATGCTGGCTATTAGCGGCGGGCCCCAGCTACAAGAATCAGCTGGGGGCTGTTGGGTATGAACCAGGTCTGTCATGTGTTGCCAAGAGGTTAAAATAAAACTCTGGAAGAGAGACACACAGTCCCTTCAGTCTCCTAGTGGTACTTCCTAATAACGCATCACTAAAAATAAAATATTTTGCAATGGATGATTCATCACTGGGTCAAATCACCCTCCTTGTACTAGGAGACCAGAAGTACTGGTACAACACATCACTACATAACACCAAACCTAAATTGGACAGTGAGTAACAAGCACAATTAACTGGTACATACTCTGTAGCTAAGGTTGTGTTCACATTTGTGACTTTGTTTCAATCATATATGGAAATTACAATGCAGTGCCGGATGCACCACATGACCGACACTGGCGGCAAAGTACAAACCCATTGACATAACGGAATCAGCCAAATTCCACCTGAGGGTCTGTGGTTTTGATGGGATAAAAAAAAACCTTGATTCAGAATCTGCAATGAAGGCTCCTTATAAAGCAACTCTGACACAGATGTGGATTAGAAGCACACAATGTTATGGTTTAGTGACTAGCACATCGGTGAGGACATTCAGTTGTGTCAAATAGCTGTTAGAGCATCAGAAACTGACTGGGGGAATTTAGTAAAAAGGTCTAATCCTTACACAGTGTAAACTTAGACTAGACAATCTAAGAATGCACCAGCTCTATCACAGTGGCTCGTGGTGTTTGATAAAGCTTTACAATATCTTTAGAATATCTAGCCTAATTTGAGACCAAATGTCTACTGGTTAACTTTGGCCAAAAAAAAGTGTGGCAAAATTGTGCAGCAAATTTGATACACACCATTATATTTTAGGTATGTAAATAAAAAGAATGATAAATGGCACTGGCAATTATAGCTTCAAGGCTTTATTAGACAGTCAGGTCGCCAATGCAGACAGTACCTGTATAGGTGACCTGACTGTCTAATAAAGCTTTGAAGCTGAGATTAGGCGAGTGCCATCTACCATTCTTTTTATCTGCATATCTGGATGTACTGTGCACGGATTGAGCACCACTGAATGTACAGCGGCGCTGCGGTGAGGTTACAAGTTGTATAAATTGTTGCCACGTGAGTGACTATGCGGCGGTGCCACCTTGCTTTTTTTTCTTGTTGGACCATTATATTTTAGAATATACCTAGAAGTCGCATTGTTTTTTTTTAAATTAATTTTGACTGTGTACAACAAAAGTGTTGCGAGTAAATTGCCTAACAACTCTGCAGCCAATAATTTGGCACAGCAGCTATAGTAAAACTGGTACATTAAATGGGTACTTTAGTAATTAGGTATCATACAGTAATGGACATACTCACCAAGGATCTGTGCTTTTGTTGGTGGTAAATGGGTATGTCCTGTGTTTCTATTACGCTGCTGGTATGTTTTTGGGAATTGGCTACATCCTGGTTCTGTGGCCTCTCAGCCTACATTCCCCAGGTTCATTTGTTTCAAGGTAGGAGGGGACTTATTTTCCTCCCACACATCAGGGGGCTGGCTTCACATACAACAGACAAAGCAGCCAAGCCCCCCTTTCAGCACCTGACTCGTGATTTCTTGTCTCCGGCCACACAGCAAGCTCGGAAAGGTCCGAGACAATACTCCATTTTGTGGGCAGCAGAAAATGAACTTCCAGGGAAAAAGAACAAAGAAATTCAATACAGCCACTAAACACAGGTCAGTGAAGTATATTAGTAACTAGAATAACTTTGCTGCCCCTGGCTTACATTCAGAGAACCATAAATCCCAGAATACCCCTTTAAGACCACATACTAGTTTATTTCACTAAAAACAAATGCTGATTGGTTCCAAGTGACAAATGCTGATTGGTTCCAAGTGACAACCCACATAGTTCTATTGCTTCTTGCCAATAATAAAAAAAAAAAAAAAAAAAATTGTCACATCAAATCAAAAAAACGTATGGGAATGCCCTTGCATTCTGGGACTTAAGAACGCAGGGCATAACTGTACGCCCTGCGCTGTTCCGATCACCAGACATCCCGGCACATTCCGTGCCAATCAGGTCTCTGGTGACTCAATGGCACGAAAGATGAGGGTGGTTGGTGCTTTCTGAGATGGCCAGGGATGTGGAATTCCTATCGCCCGATGCCCGGGATATGCAGTTCCGGGCGCCGGGCAGGTAAATTTTTCCGGCCCTTAGCCCAGCTCTGAGCAAGCAGGACCTGACAAGTGCAGCAGCGCTCAGCAGTCTGTATGGAGCGAGCTCCAGACTGGTGCCCGCTCCGTACTCTGCAGCCCCCCGCTGTTCTCAGTAGCCGGGGGCCATCGCTAATAGCCAGCATGCGGTGATCGCCGCGGCCGGCTATTAACCCTGTAGATAGACTCTGTCAAAGCTGACAGCGGCGTCTAAAGGGACATGTGAATGCTCTCTGGTGGACTAGATCGCCACCCCCACCCCCACCCCACATCGCGATCGCGAGGGGGCAATCCGCTATAGAGGTAGCCGGAGGGCTTTCCTCTGCTTCCCTGGTGTCTGTGGCTCGGTCATGGATAGGGCCTGGCTGGACTAGGCTCTATTAATGGAGTTCAATAGAACCCTATTGATCTGTATGAGGAATCTAATGATTCCTTCTAAAAGTGTTAAAAAAAATATATATATATATATATAGTTTTAATGACACACATTAACACCTTCCATGTTAAGAGTTCAAATCCCCCCCACCCTTTTCCTATATAAAAACATGTAAACATAAAAATAAACATATTTGGTATTGCTGCATGCATAATTGTACGAACTATTAAAATATAACATTATGTATCCCATACGGTAAAAGACGTAAAAGTAAAAAAAGAAATACCAAACCACAAAATTGCAATTTTTATAATATCCCGCAAAAAAGTTAAAAAGCGGGACTTGCAGCAGATTGTGACGCAGCACGATGCTTGACCAACAGCAATCGACATCTGACTCTGCATTAACCAGTGCCTCTATGGTGGAAAAGGAGTGCAGAAGCCTTAGAGAGAGAAAGTGGAAGATAGGGATCAACCGATATCGATTTTTTTTTAGGGCCGATACAGATAATCTGTGGAGATTAGGGCCGATAGCCGATAATTTATACCGATATTCCGGTATAAGTTATCGGCTATTTATCCCCCTGCAGATCACTGATTTAAAGCGGGCACTTTAAATCAATGAACTGCAGCAGCTTTTGAGGTGCCATAGGCCGCCGCCACCTGCTTCTCTCCCCCTGCCTGTCCGGGGTTCTTCCTGAGTCCTATCACCGCCATCGCGCCCCCCACCGCCGCACCCCCCCACCGCACCGCCCCGACCCCATTGCCTCCCGCATCCTCGGTTTTATAATTACCTGTTCCCGGGGCCCACTCTACATCTGGCTCCGGTGGCGTCCGCCTGAGCTGTCACTGTGCACACTGACGGTGACGTCGCATTGAGGACGTCACTCGTCATTGCGCACAGCAGCCCCCGGGAACAGGTAATCATAAAACCGGGGATGGGGGAGGCAATGGTGCCGGGGCGGTGTGATGTGGTGCAGCGTGGTGGGGGTAGTGCGGTGGGGGCGGGGCATTATCGGATTATCGGCAAGGTGATTGCCGATACCAATAACGCCCTAAATCGTGATAATCGGTCGATCCCTAGTGGAAGACCTTGAGAAGCGGTCGTGGAAAAACAATCTCTGGGTGATCAGCGTACCCGAGTCAGTCCCAGGTAAGTTGCTGCTCCATTTCTGTGAATCACTCCTACCTGAAATGCTGGGACTGGGACATATATGCAAAGTGGAGCATGCCCACCGTATAGGGCCTGACTTACGCCCAGCACCTGATACCGCGACCCACCGGGACTTGCTCACAGGGCCAGACCTAGACAAGTCATCGTGAAGTATCTAGATTTCACTGACAAGGTGGCCATCTTACGAGCTTTTAGGAGGTACCAGGAAGACCTAATTTATGAGGGGGTGAGACTACTCTTGTTCGATGACTTTTCAGAAGATGTAGCAAAAAAAAAAAAAGCTATTTGCCCCAATTTTCACCTCCCTTCACAAGAGGTCCATTTTGCACTTCTGTTCCCATCACTTCTGAAACTTTTCTTCAATGATGGCACTGCAACCAATGATGGCAGAAGAAGGCCTCAGAGATCTACTGCACCCTCGTTCAACACTGACCAGTTTGCCGGGACCCAAACCCCGAGACCGCTCGACTGCTTTATCTGCACTACGCCGCACCCCAGAGAGGGTACAGACTCCTCCATCCACACCTGATGATCCATGGTTCATGGGTCCGAGGGATCAACATAGACGGCGCTCATCGCTACCGGACCAGTGACTCTATTCACTGATACTTGGATGAATGTTTATTGTTCTTCAGTGACTTTTCTATAGTGCTGGTGTTCTCCAGGAGTGGTAATGTTGACTCTAGGGAGTGATTTTTACATGCCACTATTGTTATTCTCTCCTACAGGGGTTGTGCCAGCTGACTATAGAGAGAAGGCCACATGCTTTACACTTGTTTTATCTATTACGATCTACTGCACATGCCATCTATTCCTGAGTTAGTGAGGTTCTGTTTACTGATATTTTTACCACACTGTGCCCAAGCATTATACTGTTAATTTGCAAGCTTATTAATGTGTTTGCTTTTTTATATGTTTCTACGTTCTCCATATTATGTTAAGGCTACGGTCCCAGGCCTTTGAATATATTTTTTACAGGGTAACCCGGTTGTCGATCTGACTTCCGGTCCGCTTTCCTCTTTCTACGGAAGGAGCTTTCTCTATAGCCTCAAACTATGGTAGGACTGAGGTTGCTCTTGATTATGTCAACGTTGGTTTGCTAAGTATATAACCTCATAGCGTGGAGTTCCCTCGATGTTACTATTACGAGGAACTTGCTCTGCTGTTCTTTTTTGTTGGGTATTATTTTGTTTTTGGGGCGTGGGGGGGGGGGAAGGGGTTAGGATGGAAACATCAAATGGACATCTGGATGCGTTTCAGGTGGATGTACCACTCTATCACCATTGGTGATAAAGGGTGGTACATCCACCCGAAACGCGTTGGAGCAGTAGATCGCCGATCAGACGACGAAGAGGCAGGTGAGAACCTTACCGTCATCCGGTAAGCTGATCGGGGCATTGCAATTGTGTCGGGATTCTTTTACTTTCGCTTTAGACGCCCCAAACAACTTTGATTGGGGTGTCTAAAGGGTTAATGCCGGGCATCGGCTCGATCGGCCATGCCCGGCATTAGGCGTGGTTCCTGGCTGCCCATAGCAACCGGGACCCACCAGGTTCAACCTGTTCTCCACCGGTGAGAATGGTTTAAACGAGTTAACTGAGTGCTTAAGGATTGGGGATCCAGGGCGTACGCCCTGCATCCCCAAGAGGTTAATAAAAGTTATATAAAAAAAAAATGCGTTTGCATGACCATTTTCCTTACAAGCAGAGAGTTTAAGTGCTCTGGTGGCTTATTTTGAGCTCATGCTCCCATGCCTTTACTTTTGTGTTATCTTACCTGTTTGGAATGTATTCAAAAATCTCAAAAATTTACAGTTTAAAAAAAAAAAAGTTAGAAAAGTGCTAAATTTCTAATAAATTATGCAAGAATCGACGAAAATTTTCCATTATCATAAAGTACAATATGTCACAAAAAATAAAAAATAAACTCTCAGAATCAGTATTATAGGTAAAAGAATCTCAGAGATATTAATGGATAAAGTGACCCAGATCAGATTTTCAGTCTTAAAAGGGGTTGTGCGCTGCCCTGACTTTCGGAGCTCCGTTCACAGCGTCCGTAAGTTCATTACTCCGAACGCTGTGTGCGGGCTTGCGTGTTCGCAGCCGCCGGGCGTGATGTCACGCCCGGCCCCTCACGACATCTTGCCCGCCCCCCTCAACGAAAGTCTAAGGGAAGGGGGCGCGACTGCTGTCACGCCCCCTTCGACTTTGGTAGAGGGGGTCGGGCGTGACATCACGAGGGGGCGGGCGAGGGGCCGGGGGTGACGTCACGCCCGATGCCCGCGAACACGGAAGCCCGCACACAGCGTTCGGAGTAATGAACTTCCGGACGCTGTGAGCGGAGCTCCGAAAATTAGGGCAGCGCACAACCCCTTTAAGGGGTGTTCTTGCTGTACCTTGTGTACAGAGCCCCCAGTGCACCAAATCATTTCCATACTACTATTTTTGTCTATAGATCCTAAAATAAAACCACTGTTGTAATCAGCATAACTTGTTTAGTGTATACAGACAGAATCATAACATACTTATACATATGTTGGTAGAATTCTATTTTGACATCTATGTTCTCATACACTGTTACAAATATACTTACACACTTAAAGGGGTATTCCGGTCAAAAACATCTTATCCCATACCCAAAGGATAGGGGATAAGATGTCTAATCGCAGGGAGTCTGCCACTGGGACCCCTGCGATCTCTGTGCAGCACCCGCATTCTGTGCAGGGCTGCGTCTCCAGTCTTGGAAACCTCTTTGTTTCCGGGACTGTAGACGCGACGTCACGCCACCTCCCCTCCATTCATGTCTACGGGAGGGGATGTGATGGCCGTCATGCCCCCTCCCAGAGATATGAATGGAGGGGGCATGGTGTGAGGTCATGTCTCCAGTCCCTGAAACAAAGACGTTTCCGAGACTGGAGACGCAGCCCCGCACAGAATGGAGGTGCTGCATGGAGATTGTTGGGAGTCCTGGGAGACGTTTCTGTCATCAGTGATATTGAATATATGACATTTGAAAGGTGTCCCCCACCGGCGCATAAGTAGTCACCTGGGCAAAAGACATCCACTTTAGGTACCCTCTGCTCAGGCTGTAATCAAACCCCTTAGCATGATTGACACCCAGGCACAGCCTGTTTCATCGCTCATCCCAGTCTGCTTAGGAGGCAGAGTGGTGACGTGGGCTGTCAATCACACTGAGGGGGCACTGACTACTGTCCTAGCAGGGGACTACTCATGGGCCAGCGGGGAATACCTTTCAAACTTCATATCTTCACCATCCCTGTGAGAAACATTTTCCCAGGTATGGTAAGGAAGAAGGTTTTACCATATAGAACACGTTGCCATGCATTCTATATGGTAAAATCTCATGACCGGTTTTCTTTAATATCAAACCTGTGTGCCTATGTCTATAGAGCAGAGTGTTCAAAGACACAACCAAGCAGGATTTTTTTTAATTTTTTATCAATGATGAACCCTGTTGTGAAACTGCATCTTACAGTACACCTTAAAAACCTGTGGCTGTAGTTTCACAGCACGTAGGGAGCTGCAGACCACTAACCAACATACATTTTCACACTTAGAGCCTAATGCAGTGTGCCACATAGAGCAAAATATTCACTTCGCCAAAGTGAATTCACACTATAAAATTGCAGTGGAATAGGGTGTTTTCTATGGTCAGGCATTTAACTGTGAAATTCTTTCAAATAGATGGCCAATAGTCACACTTTTGTTATTGTTTTTCATTCTAGTTTTCCTTTAGAGGGAGCTTAATACTACATGTGAAAAAAAATGCTAAATGCTAACAAATGCTAAATCGTAAGCCTCCACTATTACATTTAAAGGAAATCTAGCTCATTCAGAAAGTTTCCTTATTTTCACAGTTTGCACACAATACCTTATTATGACAAGGTCAAAACAGAATGTTAGAAATCTACTAAATTATTGAAAAGGAAAAACCAATATTGCATAGACCTAAGTATTCAGACCCTTTATTAGAAGCACGTTTGGCAGTGATTACAGCTGGATGCCCCCCAATGCTTCACTGTAGGGATGGTATCAGACATATGATGAGCAGTGCCTGGTTTCCTCTAGATAGGATACTTACAATTGGGCTCAAGACTCTGGAGCTCTGCCAGACTAACCATTGGGTTCTTGTCACAGTCCTTCTCCATCCCCATTTGATTCTAGGGAGAATCCTGGTTGTTTTAAACTTATTCCATGTAAGCATTATGGAGGCCACTTTGCTCATGTGAACTTTCAGCACAGCAGAATTCTTTGTAAACTTCTCCAGAGCTGTGCCTCCACACAATACTGTCTGTGACCTCTACAAGCAGTTCTTTCCGTCTCATGGCTTGGTTCTTATTCTGATATTCATTGTCAGCTATGAGACCGTATATAGACAGGCATGGGTATTCAAATCCTGTCCAATCTACTTAAAATTACCTTCGGTGACTCCAGTCAATGTAAAGAAACATCTCAGATATGATCATTAGGAATAGGAGGCCACAAAAACTAAATTGCAAGTGTCATAGCATAGGGCCCGAAAACTTATGTCCAGAAAAAAAAGTTGTAGTTTTTTTTTATGCACTTTTAATGCAAATATTTCTAAAATTATATTTTCACATTCTCATTAGGGGGTATTGAGTGCAGAATTACTGTTTTTTAGCACAAGGCCGCAACATAAAATGTGAAAAAAGTGAAAGTCGCAAAATTTTCCAAATGCATTATAGGTCATCAAATCTATGCTCCCCTTGGTTTCGGGACAGATTCGCTTACTACAATAGTTTTATGATTAAATGTGAAACATTGCAGGGTTTCAGAGGAATCATAGTTTTAAAAATAGATGGGAATGGGACTGTGTCGACTTCTCCATGACCAACTTGATTGGTAGATCTCTCCACATACACAAATAAGGAGATTCATATCAATCCAGGCCTGTGTTGCATAGAAAAGCCACATTGGACTGCCCCAGTGACTGGGGGCTAGTTGGTACAAACTTTAAAAGATGGGCAGATATAAATCTGTTTATCCAAGCTGAGGAACTAGAATAAGGTGAACCCCTATTCCTGGTCCTTCCACCACATTTACCTAATGATTTGAATGGTAACCTGACCCATAGGCTGAGAATATAAAAACATTGTTTAAAACAATAAAGATTGATTCGCATCGTATGCGGTCACATCAGAGGCTTTCCATTATTGTGTGAGGAGTTGCACTTCTCTATATTCAAGCGGTGGCAGCAAGCTGTGTGTATAGGGTGAATGGAATTTGTTGGAGTGTACATTATGTTCACTTTGTAACCTGAGTGAAGGGCAAGTGCAAGTTCTTACATATGGAACATCCCCTGCTGGTAAAGTGTGAACAAGACACTGGGACAGTGAGGGTATTTATGTTTCTGCATATGGTATTTCGGAGATTCATCTGGACCTCGATTCCTCACTGCCACTCCTTCAGGTGAATTATGTGCAGAAATTCTTTTGGTTGCTTCTCCTCTGCCCTGTCTGCAGAAAGACAAAGACTGGCAAGCCCTGCACCTCAGATGAGCCACAACCCACTCAGAGAGATCATTGGGAATTAGTCCACGTTCCCTGCAGGATTTCTACAAGACTGAAAATCCCACAGACTTTGGCTCCTTTCACACTGCTGTTATGAAACGACAGTGTGATGCGCATCAGAATAGCGGAAGAAAAAATACTGCTTGCGCCGTCTTTTTCTCCCGCTGTTCCCGTTAAAAAACAGACTGCATTATAGTAAATGTGAGCCGTTGGGACCTGTTGTTGCCCATTGTGCCCCATCAAAAGAACGGCCGGTTAAAGGCACAAACAAAACCAAAAAAAATGACTTTAAGGGTGCGCTCACACACTATTACTAGCATCGGGTTTCTCGCTGCGAGTTACGCTACCATTGATTTAAATGGGTCCACAGACAGTCCGCAATAGTGTCAGATTTCCGGACTGTCCGTTGACCCATTCAAATGAATGGTGGCGTAGGGAAACCCGCTGCTAGTTACTAGCGTGTGAACGCACCCTAAAGGGTCACTCCGGTGGAAAATATATATTTTTTAAATTAAATGGTGCCAGAAAGTTAAACTGATTTGTAAATTACTGCTATTAAAAAATCTTAATCCAGTACTTATCTCTCTTCCAGTACTTATCAGCTGCTGTATACTACAGAGGAAGTTGTTTAGTTATTTTCT
The DNA here is from genome assembly GCF_029499605.1 of Hyla sarda. Lineage (NCBI taxonomy): Eukaryota > Metazoa > Chordata > Amphibia > Anura > Hylidae > Hyla > Hyla sarda. The sequence goes on along the minus strand of NC_079192.1, from coordinate 183,770,977 downwards.
GTCTGACCACAGTGCTCTCTGCTGACACCTCTGTCCATGTCAGGAACTGTCCAGAGCAGGAGAGGTTTGCTATGGGAATTTGCTCCTCCTCTGGACAGTTCATAAATTGGACAGAGGTGTCAGCAGAGAGCACTGTGGTCAGACAGAAAGGAAATTCAAAAATAAAATAACTTCCTGTGGACCATACAGCAGCTGATAAGTACTGGAAGGAGTAAGATTTTTAAATAGAAGTAACTTACAAATTTGTTTCACTTTCTGGCACCAGTTGATTTAAAAAAATTGTTTTCCCTTTAACTTCTTGGGGACACAGGGCATACCTGTATGTCCTGCGCCCGCTCCCGCGATATAACGCAGGATCATGCGGTGACCCCGCGTCATATCAGGTAGGTCCCGGTGGCTAACAGTAGCCGGGACTAATAGCGCGTGTCACTAATCGCGGTGACGCATGCTATTAACCCTTTAGACGTGGCAATCAAAGTCTATTGCCGCGTCTAAAATGTAAAAAAATTAAAATAAAAAATGAAAAAAGAGCATTCCCTGCAGCTCAGTCGAACTGATCGGGATCACCGGAGTGAAACCGCGGTGTCCCGATCAGTTAGGAAGCGAGCGGAGGGTCCGTTACCTGCCTCTGGCACGTCTGATCGGCAAGTGATTGCTCCAAGCCTGATATCCAGGCTTGAGCAATCGACCGTCGATAACACTGATCAATGCAATGCTATGGCATAGCATTGAACAGTGCTGGCAATCAATGTACTGCACGTTATAACCCCTATGGGGGCTATAACATTGCAAAAAAAAAAATCAACTGGTGCCAGAAAGTTAAACAGATTTGTAAATTACTATTAAAAAATCTTAATCCTTCCTGTACTTATTAGCTGCTGAATACTACAGTGGAAATTCTTTTCCGTTTGAAACACAGAGCTGTCTGCTGGCATCATGAGCACAGTGCTCTCTGCTGACATCTCTGCCCATTTTAGGAACTGTCCAAAGTAAAAGGAAATCCCCATAGCAAACATATGCTGTTCTGGACAGTTCCTAAAATGGACAGAGATGTCAGCAGAGAGCACTGTGCTCGTGATGTCAGCAGACAGTTCTGTGTTTCAAAAAGAAAAGAATTTAATCAAAGAAAGAAAATAAATCAGAACATATGTGGTATCACCGCGTGCGTAAATATCCAAACAATAAAAATATATTGTTAATTAAACCGCACGGTCAATGGTGTACACACAAAAAAATTCCAAAGTCCAAAATAGGGTAAAAATTGATAAAAAGAGATCAAAAAGTCAGATTAAAAAATGGTACCGATAAAAACTTCAGATCACGATGCCAAAAATGTGCCCTCATACCGCCCTGTACGCAGCAAAGTAAAAAAGTTATAGGGGTCAGAATATGACAATTTTTAAACATTTTCCTGCATGTAGTTTTTCGACAAAATCAAACCTATATAAGTAGGGTATCATTTTAATCGCATGGACCTACAGAATAAAGGTAAGGTGTCATTTTTTTAACGAAAAATGTACTGTGTAGAAACGGAAGCCCCCAAAATGGCGTTTTTTTCTTCAATTTCGTCGCACAATGATTTTTTGTTTCGCTGTAGATTTTTGGGTAAAATGACTGATGTCATTACAAAGTAGAATTGGTGGCACAAAAAATAAGCCATCATACAGATCTGTAGGTGCAAAATTTAAAGGGTTATGATTTTTTAAAGGTGGAGGGAAAAAATAAAAGTGCAAAAACAGAAAACCTTCGAGTCCCCAAGGGATTAAACAGCCGTTCTTGACAGGGTGCAAAAGCAGTGTGAAAGGGGTCTTAAAAAGAGATATTTGTGAGGAAAAATGGTCAATGGGTCACCCTGCTTGTCAGCAAATCGCTGACCACAGTGATAGGCTGAGCGGCAGTGTGATGCATCCCAGCAACCAATGGCAGGGCTTAATGCATCACCTTGCTGCTCAGCCCATCACCGGCCAAGGCGGGACATCGTTGCAGCCAGCGATTAGCTGATCCTCAGTGTGACGCGTTGACTACAGTCAAGGCAGAAGACGATACCACCAGAGAACTGAAGCAGCGATACCAGGACACCAAGGAAGCGGCAAAAAGCTCAGTTTGTTATTGTATATTCTGGGTGCCCGAGCAGAATGGCTTAACCCCCTTAAGGACCCAGCCATTTTACACCTTAGGACTCGGCCATTTTTTGCACATCTGACCACTGTCACTTTAAACATTAATAACTCTGGAATGCTTTTACTTATCATTCTGATTCTGAGATTGTTTTTTCGTGACATATTCTACTTTAACATAGTGGTAAAATTTTGTGGTAACTTGCATCCTTTCTTGGTGAAAAATCCCCAAATTTGATGAAAAATTTGAAAATTTAGCATTTTTCTAACTTTGAAGCTCTCTGCTTGTAAGGAAAATGGATATTCCAAATCATTTTTTTAATTCACATATATAATATGTCTACTTTATGTTTGCATCATGAAATTGACGTGTTTTTACTTTTGGAAGACATCAGAGGGCTTCAAAGTTCAGCAGCAATTTTCCAATTTTTCGCAAAATTTCCAAAATCACAATTTTTCAGGGACCAGTTCAGGTTTGAAGTGGATTTGAAGCGTCTTCATCTTAGAAATACCCCACAAATTACCCCATTATAAAAACTGCACCCCCCAAAGTATTCAAAATTACATTCAGTCAGCATTTTAACCCTTTAGGTGTTTCACAGGAATAGCAGCAAAGTGAAGGAGAAAATTCACAATCTTCATTTTTTACACTCGCATGTTCTTGTAGACCCAATTTTTTAATTTTTACAAGGGGTAAAATGAGAAAATGGATTGTTGGGGCTGTGTAGGGGTATGTGTATATGTAGTGTTTTTTACTTTTTATTTTATTTTGTGTTAGTGTAGTGTAGTGTTTTTAGGGTACAGTCAGACGGGCAGGAGCGGTTACAGCGATTTTCCCGCTGCGAGTTTGAGCTGCCGCGCAAAATTTGCTGCATCGCAAACTTGCAGCCTGATACTCACTGTAAGCCCCACTGTAAGTACATTCACGGGGGGGGGGGGGGGGGCGGACACCTCCAGCTGTTGCAAAACTACAACTCCCAGCATGCACAGTCTATCAGTGCATGCTGGTAGTTATTGTTTTGCAACAGCTGGAGGCACACAGGTTGGGAAACACACAATGTTTCCCAACCAGTGTGCCTCCAGTTGTTGCAAAACCACAACTCCCAGCGTTATCAGGCATGCTGGAAGTAGTAGTTCGGCAACATCTTTAGAGCCAGATGTTGCCGAACTACAACTCCCAGCATGCTTGGAGTTGTAGTTTTGCAACATCTGGAGGACTACAGTTTGTAGACCACTAATACAGTGGTTCCCAATCTGTGCCCTTCCAGATGTTGCAAAACTACAACTCCCAGTATGCCACAACTGTCAAGGCATGCTGGGAGTTCTAGTTCTGCAACATCTGAATGGCCAGATGTTACAGAACTACAACTCCCAGCATGCCTGGACAGTAAGGGCATGCTGAGGATGTGTAGTTTTGCAACATCTGGAAGGGCACAGTGGTCTCCAAACTGTGGACCTCCAGATGTTGCAAAACTGCAACTCCCAGCATGCCCAGACGCCAAGGGCTGTCTGGGCATACTGGGAGTTGTACTTTACAGGGTCCCATTACAGCAATGCATGTCGCTTTACGGCGACGTGCATTGCTGTAAAGGGCCCGGCCGCGGCTGAAGATCTACTCAACTGTCGCCGCCGCCATCGCCAGGATCCGGGTCTTCAGGGACGAGGTAAGTACCGGGGCCGGTCCCCAGCACTCCCCCGTCCCCCGCCGCATCCTCCGGTCTTCCTCCCGTCCTCTCCGGACTTTCAGGGGCCAGGCAGGACGGGAGGAAGTAACCGCCCCCCCCCCCCCCTGCGATTGGTCGGTTAACTAACCGAAGAATCGCAGGGGATCGGAGGAGGTGGCAGGCTTGCCACCTCGCTCCTATTCTTTAGCATTGTCCTGGCTGTCTGTGACAGCCGGGATCATGCAAAATTACCGGGCGGTCAGGTCCCAGAGACCCGATCAGCCCGCTATCGCCACAGATCGCAAGGGCCCCCCTTGGCGTTTGCCCTGGATGCCTGCTGAAGCATTTCAGCAGGCATCCGCTTCCGATCTCTGCCCGGCGCGCGGCAGGGACCGGAAACCACCAGGGCGTAAGTTTACGCCCTGGGTCCTTAAGTACCAGGGCGCCGGGGCGTAAAATTACGCCCTGGGTCCTGAACAGGTTAAAGGGATACTTCGGGGGAAAACATTTTGTTTTTAATTAACTGGTGCCAGAAAGTTAAACATATTTGTAAATTACTTCTATTTAAAAATATTTATCCTTCCAGTACCTATTAGCTGCTTTCTACTACAGAGAAAGTTCTTTTCTTTTTGGATTTTTTTTTCTGTCCACAGTACTCTCTGCTGACACCTCTGTCCATATCAGGAACTGTCCAGAGTAGGATAGGTTTGCTATGGGGATTTGCTCCTGCTTTGGACAGAGGTGTCAGCAGAGAGCACAGTGGACAGAATAAAAAAAATAAGAAATCCAAAAAGGAAAAGAACTTTCTCTGTAGTAGTATATAGCAGCTAAGAAGTACTGGAAGGATAAAGATTTTTTAATAGAAGTAATTTCCAAATCTGCTTAACCTTCTGGAAAAAAAGTAATAATGTTTTCCACCGGAGTACCCCTTTAAGATTTTTCTCCAAAAGATATCGCCTTTAATATGGCTAAAGTTATAATCTGTTCATTTTTTTTTTATATATTTTTTTTTTATTCGGTTTATTGAAAAGTAAACATTATCAGCCATCAGGCCCAGTAAAGTGAACACATTGTACAACTATAAATACACACATCAAGGCACTTGAAGTCTAGTACAAGTGAACAGGATGTAAATGACAGGATAGCCCATCTTACAGCATACAGGGGAGATTTATCAAAACCTGTCAGGTGTAGACCCCAACTTCACCTTTTTATAAGGGGTGAAAGGAGAAAAAGCCCCCCAAAATTTGTTAGGCAATTTCTCACAACGATGACAAGCAGCAGAGTCAGACTGACCAATTCTATGCAATCTAAGGGGGTAATATAACTATAATGGATAATGTTCAATTGGATCAATTTATTATTAGCTGCCGGGGACACATGCACGTGGGGGGAGAAAATGTCCTCCCAGTCATCCTAAGTCAAATTAGGGATATGGGATACCCAGTGCCGGACCGCTGGCAATGGGGAGCGGGAAGTTCTTGGCCTGAATAAGATGTGTGTAGAGGATGGACACCAGCCCTCTCGGTCCCTGCGATTTCAGGACTCCAATAAGAGGGAAGGCCGAAATCGGTGAGCTCCCCGTGGGGAACTGAGCATTCAGTGCATAGCAGAGCTGAAGGTATTTAAAAAAGTAATTTCTCGGTAAATTATAACTGGATTGTAACTGGTCAAACGAACAGAGCACATTGTCACGGTATACATGTTCTAAATTGTTCAGTTTTAGCATTTATTTCTTGGTTTAAAAGGTTTTTTGCCTTCCATTTTTTTTTTTTATTAAAATGATCGGTTCCAAGGTTTTAGGTCGCTAATCTGTTTTATGTTGTAATATATATGAAGGAAATAAATATTAAATGTACAGAAAACAGATATCATAAATTTGCAAACATATGGTATTTAAAATTGAACAATTGTATCATACCATCCAAACCGGCACTATATCGTACACAGAATACATCTGCAATAATGTAAATTGCCAGTGCATATGGTCCTTACCAAGGCCTACTAGTGTGAGCCACAAAGCATGGGGCTACAAAGCACTGGTCACAGATCATGGCCAAATGGGATGTTTAACTACTAAACTACAGTTTATGTACTGTTCCTACAATGAGTGTGAGGTAGCATGAGATTCCTTCACTAATTCTCACAACTCCTGTCTCATCACTATGCCTTGCACAGTCTTCCTGAGCCGACACTAACCTGCTGTGCCTCAGTGCAGTGTATCAGCCAGCTTTCACCAGTGTGAGACAGCTTGCAGTCTTTTCAGAAGAGGAGCTTTTCCATGCACACTGACAAGTAATACAAGGTGCTAAATAATTATTTATATGCTAATCTGGGGCTTCAGAGATTGCCCACAACTTCTAAACATCCTGCCACCAAAACAACGTGCTGGTAAAGTATGATTTAACTGTATGGTAGGCAGGAGCAGAGAATAGTGCAAGGGATGGGATAAGAGAAGGAGAGCATCATTGTTGCTTGGTTTATGTAGAAAGACTGGTAATGTGCTAGTATTACATATTGTAAAAATTAAAATTAAAAAAAATTTTTTTAAAAAAGGAGCCCTAATACAGGCATGAGGTTAAAGGCGTTGTAGGTGCCATTCACACAGCAATATTCAGCACTAACTTGGCTGCTAAATTTGAGCCGATTCTATGTCCAAACTCACTGTCCTTTCTGCATCAAAACTGGCTCCTACTGGCCTCAATGATACTGTTCTTTAGGGCTTGTTCACACGGCCGTTGTGCTAGAGCAAAGGGAGCTCCGATAAAGGTGGCAGAGGATTTGAGCAAAGACTTGGCAGCAATTTCTCCCATTAATAGCCGAACTGCTGTGAAAATGTCCCAAGGCCTCATACGCACATCCATATTGTAGCTCCCGAAAGCTTACAGGACCCTCATATGGCAAACAAAAGTCTAAACCCATAGTATATTCTTTTATACTCCCAATTTTATATGGATTTATAATTTTTTTTATTCTGAAACTGTTAGGAAAACTTTTCAGACATCTGCCCTGTCATTGGTAAACTTATTCAAGATACATTAAATTCCAGTACAATAAGAAACAGGAAGCCACTTCTATATAAGCAAAAGCAAGGGAAAGTAAAAGTAGAAAAATCAATGGCATGACAACCGGTTTCTGGTAGATAGCTAAAGATCCTGAGTCCGCATGCTGATGTCTTCTTCTCCCGAAGCTGCAGAGCGTAGCATCTAGAGTGACGTAGCTCACAGCACCACTCCTCCCCAACCCATGACTGAGGCAGGACATCATTGCAGCCACCAATTGGCGGAGCAGGGCTGTGACATCTCACCTATAGTGCTGGGAAGAAGAGTGTCAGGCAGACACCAGACTGAACGAAACGCTATGACACCAGAGCCCTGTAAGGAGCCAGTACGGTACATATAAGCTGTGTTTATTTTAATAGCAAGCCTCAGCGCATAGTTGAAAGTTTATTCCTACTGGACAACCCCTTTAACGACCACGGACGTAAATGTAAGTCCTGGTTTGGCGGGACTTCAAGCACCAGGACGTACATTTACGTCCTGTGTATGACCGCGAGCATCGGAAGGGTGCTCGCGTCATACACGGCAGGTTCCAGCTGCTAGCAGCAGCCGGTGACCCGCCGGTAATGGCCGACATCCGCGATCGCGCAGATGTCTGCCATTAACCCCTCCCATGCTGTGATCAATACAGATCGCGGCATTTTGATTGGATGATCGGATCGCCCGCAGCGCTGCCGCGGGGATCCGATCATCCAGCATGACAGCCGGAGGTCCCCTTACCTAGCTTCGGCTGTCTCCCGGGGTCTTCTGCTCTGGTCTGCGATCGAGCAGACCAGAGCAGAAGATCACCGATAATACTGAGCAGTGCTGTGTCCTATGCATAGCACTGCACAGTATTAGCAATCAAACGATTGCTATAGATAGTCCCCTATGGGGACATGAAAAGTGTAAAAAAAAAAAAAAAAAAAGTTGAAAAATGTAAAAATAAAAAGTAAAAAAAAAAGTGAAAAATCCCCTCCCAGAATAAAAATTGTCCGTTTTTCCCATTTTACCCCCAAAAAGCGTAAATTTTTTTTTTTAAATAAACATATTTGGTATCTCCGCGTGCGTAAATGTCCAAACTATCAAAATATTATGTTAATGATCCCGTACGATGAATGGCGTAAATGTTATAAATTTTAAAAAGTCCACAAATCCTGCTTTTTTGTCACATTTTATTCAAAAAAATTAATAAAAAATTATCTAAAAGTTTTATATATGCAAATGTGGTATCTAAAAAAAGTACAGATGACGACGCAAAAAATTAGCCCTCATACTGCCCTATATACGGAAAAATGAAAAAGTTATAGGTGGTCAAAATAGGGCAATTTTAGATTACTGATTTTGTACAAAAAGTTTTTGATTTTTTTTTAAGCGGTACAAAAATATAAAAGTATCTAGCCATGGGTATCATTTTGATCGTATTGACCCGCAGAATAAAGAACACATGTCATTTTTACCGTAAAGTGTACAGTGTGAAAAATAAAACTTCAAAATGTGCAAAATTTTGGTTTTCATTAAAATTTCCTCCCTAAAAAAAAATTTGGGGGGGGTTCGCCGTACATTTTATGGTAAAATGAGAGTTTTTATTACAAAGTACAATTGGTCACGCAAAAAATAAACCCTTATATGGGTCTGTAGATGGAAATATAAATGAGTTATGGATTTTAGAAGGCGAGGAGGAAAAACGCAAAAATAAAATTGGCCTGGTCCTTGAGGTGAAAATGGGCTTGGTCATTAAGGGGTTAAGGGTACATTCACACATACAGGATCTGCTGCATATTTTGTGCAGCTGATTTTTCTACCCATTAACTTGCCTGGGTAGCAAAATCAGCTACACAAAATATGCAGCATATCCTGTACATGTGAATGGACCCCAATGGTACGTTCACACGTACGTTTTTTTTGTTGTTGCCGATTTTGCTGCCCATTTACTTCAATGGGTAGCAAAATCTACTACTGCAAATCTGCAGCCGAAAATACGCACATGTGACGGTACCCTATGGGTCCATACACAGAGGTGGATTACCTGTGGAATTTCCACAGGGTACTTGCTGCAGAAATACTGCTGCAGATTTTGCTACTATTGAATTCAATGGGTCAGCGGAAAATCTGCACTAGAGGCAAATCTGCAGCAGATTTTCCACAGCAATTCCACAGGTAATCCGCTCGTGTGAACATATCCCTCTGGGCTCCTTCACATGAGCGGATTTCTTTTCAAACTCACAGCGAATCTACCGCTGCGAGTTTGAAAAGGGGCGGGGTCTCCATGTGCTACTCGCAGCAGATTTTTGCAAGCGGAACCTCCGCTGTTGAAAATCCGCCTTCAATGGGGTCTGCGGCGGATTTTCAACAGCGGAGATTCCGCTGGCAAAAATCTGCTGCAGGTATCTATCACATGGAGACCCCGCCCCTTTTCAAACTTGCAGCGGGAGATCCGCTGCGAGTTTGAAGAGAATTCTGTTCGTGTGAACAAGCCCTTAGGGTGGCATTAATCACTATGGGGGAGATTTATCAAAACCTGTGCAGAGGAAAATGTTGCCCAGTTACCCATAGCAACCAATCAGATTTCTTCTTTCATTTTTAACAAGGCCTCTGCAAAATGAAAGAAGCGATCTGATTGGTTGCTATGGGCAACTGGGCAACTTTTCCTCTGCACATGTTTTGATAAATGTCCCCCTATGTGCGCATTAAGTTATTCTTCACACCTTTTGCTTGTGAGTACCTTGTGTACCTGCCCAAATTTATCCAAAAGGTGAAATGTTTTTCATAAAGACCTTAGATCTTAGTAAGTTTTAAAGTGAGATTACGCAAAAGTTTGGGACATTTTTAACCCCTTAAGGACCATGCCCATTTTGGACTTAAATGGGCACTGTCATGAACTTTTATATATATATATATATATATATATATATATATATATATATATATATATATATGTTGTAGTACATACCGTATGTACTACAACATATCTCTAATACATTTTCATATTTTTTAAATTAAAACGCTTTAATTAACGTTTGAAAACCGGCCACTAGGGGTCTCCCTCCTAGTGGCCGGCTGCAGGCTGGCGTGATGTCACGCCTGAATTCGGACTGATGCCGGCCAGGCATCGGTCCTAATTCATTCAGCCAATCAGACAGGCAGGGAGCGAGTGCATTTGCTCCCTGGCCAGCCGGCCACTCCTGCAAATGATGCCGCCGCTGCTGCTGCCCCTGCACGCTGGACTGTCTAGCAGGAGGCACCCTATATAGATGAACTAAGGGCGGAAGTCGCCCTTCCCAGCAGGCATCAGTGACGTGGTGCCTGCTGGGGAAGTCTGCCTGGTAGTGAGCACACTACCAGGCAGACAAAAAGTCATTTTTAACATAGTAAAAAAAAATAATAATAATAATAATTTAAGCAGGGAGGGGGTTAGGGATAGATGAGTAATAGGCAGGGATAGAGAGGGAAAAAAAAATAAATAAAGGATGGTGGGAGCTACCCTTTAACCCCTTAAGGACTCAGCGTTTTTCTGTTTTTGCATTTTCATTTTTTCCTCATCACCTTCTAAAAATCATAACGCTGTCAATTTTGCACCTAAAAATCCATATGATGGCTTATTTTTTGCGCCACCAATTCTACTTTGCAGTGACATTAGTCATTTTACCCAAAAATCCACGGCGAAACTGAAAAAAATCATTGTGCAACAAAATTGAAGAAAAAATTTCATTTTGTAAATTTTGGTGGCTTCCGTTTCTACGCAGTGCATTTTTTGGTAAAAATAACACATTATCTTTATTCTGTAGTTTCATACGGTTAAAATGATACCCTACTTATATAGGTTGGATATTGTCGTACTTCAGAAAAAATCATAACTACATGCAGGAAAATTTATATGTTAAAAATTCTCATCTTCTAACCCCTATAACTTTTTTTTATTTTTCCGAGTACGGGCCGGTATGAGGACAAATGTTTTGGGCTGTGCTCTGATTTTTTTATCGGTACCATTTTTGTATTGATCGGACTTTTTGATCACTTTTTATAAATTTTTTCATGATATAAAAAGTGACCAAAAATACACTATTTTGGACTTTGTTTTTTTTTTGCGCGCACGCCATTGACCGTGCAATTTAATTAACTATATATTTTTTTTATAGTTCGGACATTTCCACACGTGGCGATACCACGTTTATTTTTATTTACACAGTTTTTTTTTTTATGGGAAAAGGGGGGTGATTCAAACTTTTAATAGGGAAGGGGTTTAATGACCTTTGTTAAAGGAGAACTACGGGATTGAAAAATGTATCCCCTATCCTAAGGATAGGGGATAAGTTTCAGATCGCAGGGGGGGTGCGACCGCTGGGGCCCCCCGCGATCTCCCGTATGGGGCCCCGGCTCTCTGATTAGAGAGGGTGTGCTGACCACCGCACGAAGCAGCGGCCGACACGCCCCCTCCATACACTGCTATGGGAGAGCCGGAAATTGCCGAAGGCAGCGCTTGGGCTCTCCCATAGCAGTAAATGGAGGACGCGTGTCAGCCGCCGCATCGTACGGGAGATCGTGGGGGGCCCCAGCGGTCGGACCCCCCGCACTCTGAAACTTATTCCCTATTCTTAGGATAGGGGATAAAATTTTCAATCCCGTAGTTCTCCTTTAACTTATTTTTTTTTTTACTTTTTTTTGCAGTGTTCTAGCTCCCATAGGGAGCTATAGCACTGCACACACTGATCTTCTATGCTGATCCCTGCAAAGCCATAGCTTTGCAGGGATCAGTCAGATAGGGGCTCGATTGCTCAAGCCTGTAGCCCAGGCTTGGAGCAATCAATCCCCGATCGGACGCCGCGGAGACAGGTAAGGAGACCTCCGCCTGCGTCCCAGCTGATCGGAACATCGCGATTTTATCGCGATGTCCCGATCAGCCCGACTGAGCTGCCGGGAACCATTTACTTTTGTTTTCAGACGCGGCGGTCAACTTTGATCGCCGCGTCTGAAGGGTTAACAGCGCGCGGCACAACGATCGATGCCGTGCGCTGTTAGCCCAGGGTCCCGGCTATCGTTAGCAGCCGGGACCAACCCGGTGTGATGCGGGGTCATGGCGTGACCCCGTTTTTCACACCGGGCCGGCCTTAGGTCGTACAGGTATGCAATAAGTCCTTAAGAGGTTAAGGACCAGACCAATTTTATTTTTGTATTTTCGTTTTTTCCTCCTTGCCTTCTAAAAATCATAACTCTCATATTTCCATCCACAGACCCATATGAGGGCTTGTTTTTTGCGTCACCAATTGTACTTTGTAATTACATCACTTATGTTTTCATAAAATGTACGGCACAACCAAACAAATATTATTTATGTGGGAAAATTGAAAAGAAAACCGCAAATTTTGGAAGGTTTTGTTTTCACGCTGTACACTTTCCGGTAAAAATGACATTTTCTTTATTCTGTGGGCCAATACGATTAAAATGATACCCATCATATATGCTTTTCTATAATTTTACCGCTTAAAAAAAATCTCAAACCATTTTAACAAAATTAGTATATTTGAAATTGCCCTATTTTGACCACCTATAACTTTCTCATTTTTCCGTATATGGGGCCTTTATCAGTACCACTTTTGCTTAGGTTTGACTTTTTTTGGACTAAAATGTGAGAAAAAAAAAGCAGCAATTTGACTTTTTTACGTTTACGGAATAATTAACAATATATTTTAATAGTTCAGACTTTTACGCACGCGGCGATACCAAATGTGTATTAATTATTTTTTTTACGCTTCTTTGGGGGTAAAATGGGAAAAAATTTTACTTTTTTATTGGGGAGGGGATTTTTCACATATTTTTACATTATTTTATTTTTTTAACACTTTATGTCCCCATAGGGGACTATTCATAGCAATCAGTTGATTGCTAACACTGTTCAGTGCTATGCATAGGACATAGCACTGCTCAGTATTATCGATCATCTTCTGCTCTGGTCTGGTCTGCTTGATCGCAGACCAGAGCAGAAAACCCTGCGAGAAGGCCGGAGCAAGGTGAGGGGACCTCCGGCCGCCATACTGGATGATTGGATCGCCGCGGCAGCGCTGTGGGCGATCCGATCATCCATTCAAAGTGCCGCACTGCTGCAGATGCCGTGATCTGTATTGATCACGGCATCTGTGGGGTTAATGATGGACATCCAGCGGCGGGACCCCCGCGATCAGACATCTTATCCCCTATCCTTTGGATAGGGGATAAGATGCCTTAGTGCCAGAGAACCCCTTTAAGGCACAACTGACATTGGCTTCATCCACACCAACCCAATACAGTGGTATACCACAGGTGAACCAGATTAAAATGAGGTATAGCTCAGAAATCCAGAGATAGACCCATTATAAGGGTCCGGTCACACGGGTAGATTACCTGCAGAATTTCCACGGTGTATTTGCTTCGGAAAATCTGCTGCAGATTTTGCTACAATTGACTTCAATGGGTCAGCAGAAAATCCGCAGTAGATGTAGATTTGCTGATTTTCCTAGTAGTCAATGGTAGCAAAATCTGTAGCTGATTTTCCGCAGAAAATAAGCTGTGGAAATTCCGAAGGTAATCCACCTGTGTGAACGGACCCTTAGGCAGTACTGCTAAAATCTTAATAGCTGGCTTTGAGGAATAGAGGCGGGACCCAGCAATGCCACCTAATAATGGGTCTATCTTCGGGACTGGGTTAGTTAAACCACATTTTAATCTGGTTCACTATAAACCTGTGTAAGTGGGTGCAGATGAACCAGCTGTCAGTTTCCCTTTAAGCAGTATAGGAGCAAATGAGTTGTCGCATAAATACGATGATACATTTCCCCCTAAATACTAGAACGTGCCCAGATTCATTTCCTCGCCAAACCTTCACCACACATATTGTTCAGAATACCATCTGCTTCACTACCACGCAAACAACCTCAATTTGTTCATTTTCATCAAACAAATAAAATGTATAATTCCAGATAGTGTTAAACAAGCAAGGCCTTTTTTTAATTATATAATCTACTTGGAAACCTGAAGAGAAAATATAAAATAGATCTCAAGAAGAGCTGTATTATTCCAGATGGACATCATAAAAAGTCATGCCCATGGCTCCTATTGAGGAGGATAAGAGCTGGTCAAACTGGCAGACTGGTGATTTACATGGGTAACATGTATTGCTAATTTCCTGGCAGTGACTGCTCCAGGGGAATAGGGAGGACTGCAGCTTTACCAAGCGAGGACACCATCACCAATGTACCTTTGCTTTTAAAGTAGTTCATACGCAGCAGTTTGAGGCAATTTTGTTATTATTCCAAAATAAAGGAAAAAAAATGTTTAGTAGAACAGCAACATTTTTGCCGTGAATTTTTAGAAAACCCTAAAACAAAGCTGCAACATGTGGGCTCAACCCCAGAGAACTAGTTTCATGTTAAAGGGCAGGGGTCAAGTCCCTGGAAAATAAAGTGTGGGAACTCACCTAAAATTTACACTAAAGGGCTGGTCCTGCTCATGGGAACAGTGTTCCTGCTGTGGAAAAGGTGCAGGAACCCAGTTCCCATGCATTCCTGCAGGACTTGAGCTCTGTTAAAGGGGTAGGACCAGATAGAGGGATGTACCTACTACCTCCCAGTACGGTGGATAGAAAATGATAGGGATTGTGCTACAATTGTATCCAGTCTTGAGGATACCATGTGAGCTACACAACCTACACTGACATGTTGTCTGTGCCAAAATGGTCAGAAATTTAGACAGAAAATTTTAGGAGGTTATTTCTTAAAACTTGCACTTCATAAGCCCCATTTACATGGGCTGATTATGAGATGAATGAGTGTTTGTAGAAAAGTTTGTTCCTGATAACAGGCCTGAGTAGAAGAGCCAGTGATCGGCCAATGAACAAGCAAACCCCGATTGGTTGATTAAGCCTTTTGTGCAGCCAATAAAACCATTGTTATTAACCGAGCATCATCCGAGTAGGTGTGTGGCCAAAAATGATAAATTTAAAGGGCCACACAAATGAGCCAGCGGTCATGCGCAGAAGGACGCTTTTCCACAAAGCAAATTGTTACAATAAAAATATGGTAGTTTTTTTTTATGCTTGTATTTTTTTCGATTTATTAACCCGGCCTAGTTCGATGTAGTTTTTTTTTTTAAGTGGGAGAGATGAGAAAGTTACAAACTTCAGCACAACTGGGGCAGACATCACTTGAACTTTTCTACGCCATAAAAGAAATTGAAAACCCTTAAAAAGGTCATTACAAAATTAAAGGGGTATTCCAGGAAAAAACAATATATCAACTGGCTCCAGAAAGTTAAACAGATTTGTAAATTACTTTCATTAAAAAAAAAAATCTTACTCCTTCCAATAATTATCAGCTGCTGAAGTTGAATTGTTCTTTTCTGTCTGGCAACAGTGCTCTCTGCTGACATCTCTGCTTGTCTCGGGAACTGCACAGAGTAGAAGAGGTTTGCTATGGGGATTTGCTTCTACTCTGGAAAGTTCCCAAGACAGGTGTCATCAGAGAGCACTTAGACAGAAAAGAACAACTCAACTTCAGCAGCTCATAAGTATAGAAAGGATTAGGATTTTTTAATAGAAGTAATTGACAAATCTGGTTAACTCTCTGGAGCCAGTTGATATATAAAAACAAAGTTTTTTTTCCTGGATAACCCCTTTAATATGTCTTAAAAACATGAATGTGTATCCAGATAAACACAGGCTGTCTATGGAGTTTCTCCTGTCCAAATGTCCATATCCCAGGTTCCACACTTCAAGTCACAACATAAAAGACCATGCAGTGTTGTAATATAAAATGTTTGTTTACAATGCAACAACTTTACAACCACAAGGACGTCATGTAGCATTCTCTCCTTCAACACTAAGGTGGTCATACATTAGAAATGCTGACCAAATGCTACCTATCCTAAGCTGTTCATAGAAATACAAGCACGGCTTCGCTGAGGATGCATGCTTAAGTGGGATGGAGACAAGCTGCTGCCAGACACTTATAATAGCATCTTATTTTAACAAGGCCTATCTACATTTTTGGCCCAACACCTGTCATAGTAAGACAGTCTGGAACCTCCTTGCTCATCATACTTTTGTTAATAAGGCTATGTTCACATCTGTGTTTTTTCAAGCGATCTCCATCACCACAGAAGACCAAAAAAAAAAAAAAGCCACTGGAGCCGATGCATGCCGGTTACCAACAGCACCCAATGGACCTAATTCACTTACGGTCTCTCAGATTCTTGGTGTGTTGTCAAAAAGAATCTTGTATATAGGCTTTTTTTTATCCAGTGATTTGGGCAGAATCTGTTACAGAACCAGACCCCCCCCCACCCCCCAAAAAAATAAAAAATAAAAAAAAAGTCTCCAATGCAGATGTGAATGTAGCCTAAGGCTATGTTCACACAGGGGAATATCCGCACGGAAAGTGGAATCTGAATTTTGGCGCCAAATGTTTCCGGCACAGAAATTCTGCTATGTGAACAGCACAGCAGAGTCCCATTAAAAATGAATAGGACTCTTGCTACGGAATCTCTGTGCGGAATTCTGCACATAAATTCAATCCTGTGCACATAGCCTCAGCATTTGACTGTATTGACATTGCTCATTTTACACAGAAGTTATGTGAATTCACTGTGGGCATTTGATCACACTAGGTCTATCCAGCAACCAGATCTTCAAATAGAGAATTGAACACAATTCCCTGTTATCAGACAAAGCACACAAAGGCCAATCCAAACCATGCATCAGAAGATCAGTTCCTGAGCCATGGGAAGAGGGAATTCTCATCTTACAAAGTGATAAGATACTGGTAAGATATCTAGAGAAAAAAGGGCCACACCATCAATTCAGCACTGCAGCCCCTCCACAGCACAGCACACGTCTAGTCACCTGTCCGTGCAGGGATCTGCGGACTTTGGATAGATCTGTGCTGCAGTCCCCTGCACAGTGGGTGGCCAGGATGTTACTGTGCAGGGAAAGACTAAATCCCCTGCAGCCCCTTCTCAGAATCAGCAGGGATCCCGGAGGTTGGACCCCCACCAATCATTAACCGCCGGCATGAGATGGGGATACTCTTATTATTCATGACCAACATATGGCATGCTAAAAGTTATAAGTAGAAAACTAATTCCCTATTTGCATGGAGGAGTCACAAAAGACTAAATGACAACATTGGAAGGAGTGGCCTTAGAACAGATGGAACAGGACTGAAACGTGGAAGTTTTCTTTAATAGCAGATGTAAATATTCCTTATCAGAATATCCAACTAACACACACGGCCACTGGTAGGAATTATGATAAAACAACAAAGCAAGCCTTAGGCTGCATTCACGTCTCGTTTTTGCAATACGGTTGCCGTATCAGGTTTTTTGCTAAAAAAAAAAACGCGTGTCTCAAAACCGGACCGAACCGTATACAACCGTATATATCTCTGTACAGTTTTAAACCGCATACGGTTTGAAAACGGATGTCTGGTTGAATGCGGTTTAATACGTTTCTTTTTTAAACGGATACGGTTTTGTGTTTGTCCTTAATTAAATAAAGTTCTACTTGTTCTATTTGTGGGAAGAACTTAAGCCGTGCACTGCGCATGTGCAAACTGCAAAACTGTATTGTGCAAACCAGATGGAACCGTACCCACATATACGGTTCTCATTGACCACCATTTAAAAAAAAAAAAAAACATATACAGGTTGCTGGCTGCGAGGACCAGAACCGCAATACTGGAAATGAGGCAAAGATATAAAACTATAGCGTATTATATCAAATTTGGTTACTTCATTAAAGGGGTACTCCGGTGGAAAACTTTTTTTTTTCTTTTTAAATCAACTTGTGCCAGAAAGTTAAACAGATTTGTAAATTACATCTATTTAAAAATCTTAATCCTTCCAGTACTTATTAGCTGCTGAATACTACAGAGGAAATTCTTCTCTTTTTGGAACACAGTGCTCTCTGCTGACATCAACATAGTGCTCTCTGTCCATTTTAGGAACTGTCCAGAGCAGCATATGTTTTCTATGGGGATTTCTCCTATTCTGGACAGTTCTTAAAATGGACAGAGGTGTCAGCAGAGAGCACTGTGGTCATGATGTCAGCAGAGAGCACTGTGGTCATGATTAGAGATGAGCGAACTTACAGTAAATTCGATTCATCACGAACTTCTCAGCTCGGCGGTTGCTAACTTTTCCTGCATAAATTAGTTCAGCTTTCCGGTGGGCTGGAAAAGGTGGCTACAGTCCTAAGAAAGAGTCTCCTAGGACTGTATCCACCTTTTCCAGCCCACAGGAGCACCTGAAAGCTGAACTAATTTATGCAGGAAAAGTCAGCAACCACCGAGCCGAGAAGTTTGTGACGAATCGAATTTACTGTAAGTTCGCTCATCTCTAGTCATGATGTCAGCAGAGAGCACTGTGGTCATGATGTCAGCAGAGAGCTCTGTGTTCCATAAAGAAAATAATTTTTCCTCTGTAGTATTCAGCAACTAATAAGTACTGGAAGGATTAAGATTTTTTTAATAGAAGTAATTTACAAATCTGTTTAACTTTCTGGCACCAGTTGATTTAAAAAAAAATTTAAAAAAATTCCACCGGAGTACTCCTTTAAGATTAATACCAGCGGCAATGTTCATAAAGCACCACACCGAGAAATGTTCTATGGTTATACAGCCAGCCTGTTCCTTGCATCACTGGGTAGCTTTATTTCCACAAAACCACGCCATACTGATCACCAATGTGACAGGCCACCAGAAGTCACTTTATCTAACCCCCACTCACATACAGCACAGAGAGCAGCCGTTCCGGATGATTAGTGGGGATCAGTATGGGGTAGTACTGCGGTATTATGAGAGCAGACAATTGCCCCCGGAGTAGCACTTTAAATACATAAGAAAATGTCTTTAATACCTAAGAAGGAACACATCTGGTTTTGGGTGGCGTCTACCAGACAACCCTAGGAAACCTGTAGGCCTGTATAGAAGAGCAGAGTATAGAGAGGCTGAGATTAGAAGGCTTCTGGTTCCAAAGGTAGACGCTTCCTGTTCCATTATACATCTATTTACTCATTGGGAAGCCCCGGGCTGGGAGTGTCAGGCATAGAGGAGAGCTGGGAGGGGAAGGTAAACAAGTGATCCCTGGTCAATGCCAATACATCCTGATCCTATGGCAGCCACCATTGAGGGGCTCTCACCAATCTGCCTGGCACTGTAAGCAGTGGAAACATATGGCACTCCTATGAGGAGAGAGCTCACACAAGCACTATATATGGCAGCACATCACCTCCATACATTACAGGGACTGTCACCAACCCGTACACCAGTGTTTCCCAATCAGGGTGCCTCCAGCTGTTGCAAAACTACAACTCCCAGCATGCCCGGACAGCCGGGGCATGCTGGGAGTTGTAGTTTTGCAACAGCTGGAGGCACCCTGATTGGGAAACACTGCCTTACACACTTATAGCAACAGCGCCAATTTCACTTTCTAGGTCTCCTCAGCAACAGCCCCCATTACCGAGGCACCTCACGAACCCCAGGGTGGTAACACATAACCCAGACACTTACGAGCCCCCTTCCCCCCCCCAACCCGGTCCCGCCCATTCTCACCTCTCTTGTTAAGGTCATACCCCACCAGCAGGAAATAGTCTGACAATCTCGCCATTTCCCCGTTCCCCGGGCCGCTCTCTCAACCCCGGACTCCTCCCGCCGCCGCCGCCGCCATCTTTCCTGCCAGCCCGGCCCGGTAATGCGCATGCACGAATCCTGCGCGAACGGGTGTGGTCAACTGGAACACGTCAGAGGGCGGGGCGGTGCAGAGGTCAGAGGGAGGGCACATCACGTGATGTCGCCAGCAAGGAATTCGACAATTCGACGCGAGCTCCGCGGAAGTGGGCGTGTCCCTGAGATTTGGGCGGGACGACGGCGATGATAGGCTGTTGACGAGGGTCAGCCGCCTCTGGGCGCTGTCATTTGGAAGCAGCAGTGGAGAGTGTTATTGGGAGGCGCCAAGGCGTGACGTGGAGCTCCTACATGTTCTGTCATATGTCAGGGGCCACTCCACTGCAAATAGTTTAGAAAGTAGCTGGGAAGCCTGAATTTAATGCTTGTTACTGCATTCCACAGACACTCCAGATACTCGTATATTTCCTAGTGCTGGAGACTTGGAATATAAACAGCACTGTACAATTTAAAGCAGTGTTTTCCAAATAGTTGCCTCCAGCTATTACATAACTACAACTCCCAGTATGCACGGAAAGCCTATTTGCCGCTCTTTGGTAACATCACATTCCCCAAAAAAAAAGTGATGTACAGTGGTCCATCAACATACGATTGTAATTTGTTTCAAATGAACCATTGTTAGTTGAAATCATCGTACATTGAGGGATCTGTGCAATGTATGAAAGTATAGGAAACTATAGGAAGTTATACTCACCTGTCCCCGCCACTCCTGACCGTCACCACTGCCCTGGATGTCGCCCTCCATCGCTGTCGCCACCTCCCTGGGGTGTCTCTGCCGCTCTGGACCGTCTCTGCTGCCTGGGATCGTCGCTCTTCATCGCCGTCATCACGTCGCTACGTACGCCGCTCCTATTGGATGACGGGACGGCGTGCGAGGCAACATGATGACAACGAAGGAGAGCAACGGTGATGCAGCGGAGCCTGAAGAGGACCGTCCGGAACGTCGGGGATAGGTGAGTGACCACCACCGGACCACACGGGGCACCTTAAACGGCTATCCGATGGCAGCTGAAGCAGTCTGTGCTGCCGGATAGCTGTTTATGCGATGGCCCCGACATACAAAAGCATCGTATGTTGATGCTGCCTTCAACATGCGATGGCCTCTGAGAGGCCATCGTATGTTGAAATTATTGTATGTCGGGGCCATCGTAGGTTGGGAGGTCACTGTATATGCAATAATGTACCAAGAAAAACTACAGAGCAGTGAAAAAATGAGCCCTCATACAGCCTCATATAAATAAATGAGAAGGTTGTAGGCAGGGCCAGATTAAGGCTGCCTGGAAGACCGAGCACTTCAGTATAGTGGGCCCCCTCCCCCACAAAAATATTTTCACTTATGTTAACTTGACAAGCCTTCACCCAGGACTTGTTGCGGGTGAGTCAAGTAAGGCCTGGACTAGGACAAAAAATAGGCTCGGGCATATTAGACTACGCAGCCCTTTTTTTTTTTTTTACGTGGAGGTCACAGCAGTCAGACCCCCACCAAAATAAAATAGGCTGTATAGTCTAAAATCGCCTTGGTCCATGTGGCTCTCTAGTTGTTGCAAAGCTACAACTCCCATCATGTCTGGAGAGCTTTAGGCACAATGGGAGTTGTAGTTTTGTAAAAGCTTGAGAGTCTCAGATTGGGGTACAGTTTCACCCATCATCACTGCAGAAATTATGAGTGACTACAGAAGTGATGGACACAGTCAGGAGAATACACAATGATATCAGTGACCTGAGTGATGTCTTCTCTGCTGTAGTTCCAGGACTTCTTCCAGCTACATCTTCCTCTGCAGAGTCTGATGCCCAAATATCATTGATTCTTCGCATTGTCAGCAGATCCTCATCCTGTGTATAAAGACAATAATCATTATAAATCTGCCAGACATTGTGCCCTAAATATGACCCTAAAATTGCCAACCGTCGTAAGGTCCTGAGTGGGGGGGGGGGGGAGGAAAGGTCTACTGGGGAGCACAACCGTACTGGTGATCCGGAATAATCGCGGACATCATGTGTAGAAAATAAAAAAAGATTTTATTAAGTTAATGTTGATGCGTTCCAAGAGCTGGTGCTCCCTTCATCAAGTCCACAATGTTAATAACAATGCTTTCAAGAGCTGGTGCTCCCTTTATCAAGTCCACAATGTTAATAACAATGGTTTCGAGAGCTGGTGCTCCCTTTATCAAGTCCACAATGTTAATAACAATGCTTTCGAGAGATGGTGCTCCCTTTATCAAGTCCACAATGTTAATAACAATGCTTTCGAGAGATGGTGCTCCCTTTATCAAGTCCACAATGTTAATGACAATGCGTTCCGAGAGCTGGTGCTCCCTTTATCAAGTCCATGATGTTAATGACAATGCGTTCCGAGAGATGATGCTCCGGTTATCAAGTCCACGGTGTTAATGACAATGCGTTCCGAGCGATGGTGCTCCGGTTATCAAGTCCACGGTGTTAATGACAATGCGTTCCGAGAGCTGGTTCTCTCTTAATCAAGTCCATCGACTTGATAAAGGGAGCACCAGCTCTCGAAATGTGTCATCATTTACTTAATAAAATAATTTTTTTATTTTCTACCAACGGTGTCATTGGTTATTACGGGTCACCAGTAAGGTTGTGTGCCCCAGTAGACCCTTTTTCTTTCCCTCCCTCAGGACCATCCGGTCGGTAAGTTTGGCATTCAAGGATCCCTCCATTAGACGGGTTCGGGTCTGAGGCAGCCACTGTATACATTATAAGCGCTATAAGGTGTTGAGCTCTGAGTTGAACACCACCAGGTAAGCAAGTTCACTTACCATTCACTCATGTGTTACCCTGGGTAACTGCACCAGGCAAGCAAGTTCACTTACCATTCACTCATGTGTTACCCTGGGTAACTGCACCAGGCAACACTTCCCCCATGTTCAGTTTTAATTTTCACATATCCACTAAATATGACCCTGTCACACACTGTGTCCCCTAAATATAACCCTGTCGGGCATCCAATCCATTGAAAATAACACTGCACACACTGTTTCATTTGGTAGAATCCCACCCCTGTACTGTCCTTCCCAGACCCCTATGTCCTCCAGACCCATCTTTCCCCTCCTCCTTCAGACCCCTAAGGACACACAGCGGACATTCAGCCAATGGAATGTCTGCTTGCAGCAGGCCATACCAAAGTCATCGGTGGTAGGACGTGTGCCGTCTCATAGACAACAATGAAGTCCCGCGGAATTCCGCCCAAAGAAAAAACATGTTCATTCTTTAGGTGGATGTCCATTCCACTGGTGGAATTCTGCAGTGTGCACTGAGCAGCAGAATCCCAATGAAAAGAATTAGACTCAGCTGCAAGCAGATTTTTACTGGCAAAATGTCCTCCAGACTCCAGCCCCCTCTGTTACCCCCCCCCCCAAGTCCTCCTTTAGACCCCTAAGCCCCCACCCCTCTGTCCTCCCACCCCAGACCCCTGCAGATCCCAACAGATCCGGTGACTGCATTGCTGAATCGTTAAAAACAGTTTTCCCATTATGTTAAATAGTGACAATTCATGTATAGTGTAAAAATAAACATAATTATATTGTAAGTCTGTTTTAATATTGAACTGTTTGGAAGTTAGTCACTTCTTTGTGCCCATGTGCCTCCTATGTTTATAAAACTGGATGATATGGGTAGTGCTCACCCTTGGCAATTCAGTAAAGTGGTTACAAATATGCTGCTTGGTTGCTTACCCCTGCTCTCGTTCCTCAAGCTGTGGGCATTGTATTGGTGCCATTGCTTATGTGCAACACTTCATCATTCTAGTATAGTAATATAACCCGCACCAAGAGCTGTGAGCAGCTTTTATTTGTAGCTTTTACAGCTTCTATGACTATACTATCATTACAAGCACTAACAGTTGGTTCTCATAGCTCCTGTACTTTGTAACTGTTGAGAAGCAAGATGTATCCTATCGCTAACAAAGCACAGGAGCTTAGAGCTGTTCCTGTGACAAATTATTCCATATACAGAAGTTTTTACTCTTATTGTGAGTGAGCAGCTCAGTATTGTGCAATGCACAACCCCTTTACATAGGAAAGATGCTGAAGTGGACAGATTAGATGGGGGAGGCAAGTACTTAAAATTAGGTTTATTATCTGAAAAATTTTCCCATTAGGTGTATTTTTCATACATTGTCTAGTACACTATTTGCCCAACTTTAGTCAATGGATAAACCTGTTCAAATGTGACACTGCCACATCTCTGACTTTAGGTCAAATGTCTGATCTGCCCCTGACAACTGACAGAGCTATTATTGTTTTTTTTTATTTTGCTTTATTCTTTAGTGGACAGTATGCGAACAACTGAAGCCAAATCATTGGAGAAACACACGATCACTAGTCGCAGATAAGAATGCTGGGTTCTCTAAGATTGTTGGAGAAGTGGTCGAGTTGAGACAGCTTTTGTAAGTACCTGGATCCTGTAGTGGGCAATGTCGCTCAAGTACCGTGAGTATCTTTTTGCAACGTATTTAACCCCACTCCATGTCTGGCTCATAGGAGCTCACAGCCAGAACTGTTTGGGCAATAAGGCCCAAATTGGCTATTTTTTCATTTCTTGTTGTCACGCCGAGTGCTCCGGGTCCCTCTCCTCCCCCGGAGCGCTCGCGGCGTTCACCTCCTGTTTGCAGTGCCCCGGTCAGACTCGCTGACCAAGAGCGCTGCTCTGTTTCCCCCGGCAGGGATGCAATCCGCGCGGCGGGACGTGCCTTCCCGCGGGTCGCATCCCATTCTGTTTACCTGCCCCGTCCTCCTGTTGATCAGTCCCGGCGCGCGTGGTCCCACTCTCTAGGGCGCGCACACGCTGGGTCTCTCAGATTTAAAGGGCCAGTGCACCGTTAATTGGTGCCTGGCCCAATCTGTTCCCAATCACTCCTACACATATAAACCCACTTCCCCTTCCTGTCCTCGCCGGATCTTGTTGCCCTTGTGCCAGTGAAAGCGTTTTTGTGAACCATCGCCTGTGTGTCCAGACCCTTGCTGTTGCCCCTGACTACGAACCGTTGCCACCTGCCCTGACCTTCTGCTACATCTGACCTTGCCTTTGTCTTGTCCTTGTGTCCCGCGCCAGTCTCAGCCCCCAGAGGGGTTGAGTCCCTACCGGGTGGAACAACCTGGGGGTTACCTGCTGCAGCAAGTCCATCCCGCTTTGCGGCGGGCTCTGGTGAAAACCAGTAACCCCTTAGATTCCGTTCCCCTGGTACGGCCCACGCCATCGCCTCTCTGGCACAGAGGATCCACTACCAGTGTCCTCCCCGCATACCAGTCCGGATCCTGACAGTAGATCCGACCATGGATTCCGCTGAGGTGCCGCTGCCAAGTCTCACTGACCTCACCACCGTGGTCGCCCAGCAATCTCAGCAGATCGCCCAACAAGGACAACAGCTGTCTCAGTTGACTGCCATGTTTCAGCAGCTTCTGCCTCCACAGCAGCAACCATCTCCTCCGCCAGCTCCAGCATCTCCTCCACAGCGAGCTGCCGCTTCCACGTCCAGAGTCCGCCTGTCTCTACCTGACAAGTTTGATGGGGATTCTAAGCTGTGCCATGGGTTCCTGACCCAGTGTTCACTGCACCTGGAGATCATGTCGGACCAGTTTCCCACAGAACGGTCTAAGGTGGCATTCGTGGTCAGTCTGCTATCTGGAAAGGCCTTGTCCTGGGCCACACCGCCTTGGGACCGCAACGATCCTTCCACTGCTACCATTCAGTCCTTCTTCACCGAAGTATGCAGTGTCTTTGAGGAACCTGCCCGTGCATCTTCCGCTGAAAAAGCCTTGCTAAACCTCGTCCAAGGAGACTCTACAGTGGGCGAATATGCCGTACATTTCCACACACTGGCCTCTGAGTTGGCCTGGAATAATGAGGCTCTCTGCGCGACCTTCAAGAAATGTTTATCCAGCCACATCAAGGATTGTCTGGCCGCACGAGAGATACCCTCCTCCTTGACTGAACTCATCCACTTGGCTACCCGCATTGATATGCGCTACATTGAAAGACGCCAGGAGCTTCGCCAGGAAAAGGATCTTGTTCGCACCAGGCGTAATCCGCGCCTGGCTCCTCTCTTTCAGCATCCATTGCAAGGAGGCCATGCAAGTGGACCGTCTCGCCTGACCCAACAAGAGAGGACTCGCCGCAGGAACGAGAACTTGTGCCTGTACTGTGCAAGCTCCGAACATTTCATAAAAGACTGTCCTCTTTGTCCTCCGCGTCAGGGAAACACACGCACCTAGTGAACGTGGGAGAGGCGTTACTAGGTGTGAATTCTTCCTCTCCACGTCTGAATATACCAGTACGGATTTCCTTGCCCACTAAGTCTTCCTTCTCTGCTGAGGCCATTCTGGAATCTGGTTCAACAGGAAATTTCATTGAAGCTTCATTGATCAATAAATTCAACATCCCTGTGACCCGTCTCCTCAAACCATTCTACATTTCCTCCGTGAATGGTCAAAATCTGGACTGTACCGTGCACTATCGCACTAAACCCTTGCGCATGGGTGTTGGTGTCCTCCATCACGAGGACATAGAATTTTTTGTACTTCCTAACTTTACCTTCGAAGTCTTACTTGGCCTGCCGTGGCTGCAGCGCCACACACCTACCCTAGATTGGTCCTCTGGGGACATTAAAAGTTGAGATCCTTCCTGTCACAAGCGATGCCTGAAGACTCTACCCATCTGTCAAGTTTCCATCACTACACCTCTACCAGGCTTACCTAAGGCCTACCAGGACTTCTCTGATGTGTTCTGTAAAAAGCAAGCAGAAGTCTTACCACCACACAGACCCTTTAACTGTCCTATTGACTTCCTTCCTGGCACTACTCCACCCCGTGGCAGGATTTTCCCTCTATCCGCTCCAGAAACGCAGGCCATGTCTGAATATATACAAGAAAACCTTAAAAAGGGTTTTATCAGAAAATCTTCATCTCCTGCAGGAGCAGGCTTCTTTTTTGTTGCCAAAAAAGATGGATCCCTACGGCCTTGCATTGATTACCGCGGTCTTAACAAAATTACTGTAAAGAACCGTTATCCTCTGCCTCTCATCTCAGAACTATTAGATCGCCTGCGGGGAGCAAAATTTTTTTTACCAAACTCGATCTTAGGGGTGCCTATAATCTCATCCATATTCGAGAAGTTGACGAATGGAAAACCGCGTTCAATACAAGAGATGGAAACTTTGAGTATCTGGTCATGCCCTTTGGGCTTTGCAACGCCCCTGCAGTCTTTCAGGACTTCGTCAGATTTTTCGGGACATGCTGTATTCTTGTGTGGTAGTCTATCTTGATGACATCCTAATTTTTTTCTCCAACCTAGAGGAACACCGCCTCCATGTCCGTCAAGTGCTTCAGCGCCTACGCAAAAATCATCTTTATGCCAAAATTGAAAAATGTCTCTTTGAACACAGCAGTCTACCCTTCCTGGGATACATAGTGTCCGGTCAAGGCCTTCGAATGGACCCTGACAAGCTATCTGCCGTGTTAGATTGGCCACGCCCCACTGGCCTACGAGCTATCCAACGTTTTCTCGGATTTGCCAATTACTACCGTCAATTCATTCCCCACTTCTCCACCATCGTTGCTCCTCTTGTAGCATTGACCAAGAAAAATTCTAATCCGAAATCCTGGCCACCGCAGGCGGAGGAAGCTTTTATCCACCTCAAAACTGCCTTTGCCTCTGCTCCTGTACTGTCCAGGCCTGATCCATTGAAGCCCTTTATTCTCGAAGTTGATGCCTCATCTGTCGGAGCTGGTGCAATTTTGATTCAAAAAAACGATAAGGGAAAGACCCTCACCTGCGTTTTTTTCTCCAAAACCTTTTCTCCTGCAGAGAATAATTACTCGATTGGCGACCGTGAACTCTTGGCCATCAAGTTGGCACTTGAGGAGTAGAGACATTTCTTGGAAGGATCCGTTCACCCCATCATCATCTATACGGACCATAAAAACTTGTCGTATCTTCAATCTGCACAGCGATTAAATCCACGCCAAGCTAGATGGTCGTTGTTTTTTGCCCGCTTCAATTTTGAAATACCCGTATTTATCGGGGTATACCACGCACCGGCCTATAACATGCACCCTCATTTTACCAAGGATATTTGGGTAAAAAAAGTTTTTTACCCAAATATCCTTGGTAAAATGAGGGTGCATGTGTGTGCATGCGTATACCCCGATACACCCCCAGGAAAGGCAGGGGGAGAGAGGCCGTCGCTGCCCGCTTCTCTCCCCCTGCCTTTCCTAGGGTCTAGAGCCCTGCTGCCGCCGCTTCTCTCCCGCCGCTGCCGGTTCTCTCCCCCTGACTATCGGTGCCGGCGCCCCATTGCCGGCGCCGATAGCCAGGGGGAGAGAAGAGGCAGCGGCACCCATTGCCGCTGCCCCGTTGCCTCCCCCATCCCCGGTTGTATAATTACCTGTTGCCGGGGTCGGGTCCGCGCTGCTTCAGGCCTCCGGTGTGCGTCCCATGCGTCGTTGCTATGCGCTGCACGGCGCAATGACGAGTGATGTAATTGCGTCTCGTAGTGACGTCACTGCTTCTCTCCCCCTGGCTATCGGCGCCGGCAAAGGGGCAGCGGCACCGATAGCCAGGGGGAGAGAACGGGCAGCGGCACCGATAGCCAGGGAGAGAGAAGGGCCGGCAGCAGGGCTCTAGACCCCAGGACAGGCAGGGGCAGAGAAGCCGGCAGCGACGGCAGGTCTTTGCACCTGCAAAGCCGCTGCAGTTCATTAATTTAAAGCGCCCACTTCAAATCATTGAACTGCAGCGGCTTATCGGCGTATAACACGCAGGCAGACTTTAGGCTAAAAATTTTAGCCTCAAAAGTGCGTGTTATACGCTGATAAATATGGTACATTTTCGTCCTGCCGACAAAAATGTCAGGGCTGATGCTCTATCACGTTCCACCGATGTCTCCGAATCTGAAGCTCTTCTTCAGCACATTATTCCTCCTGAGTGCCTTATCTCCTCTGCTCCTACCACCCTTGTGCAAATTCCTCCTGGAAAGACCTTCGTCCCTCCACGCCTTCGGCTCAAAATCCTTAAATGGGGTCACTCCTCTCATTTTGCCGGACATGCTGGTGTCAAGAAGTCTGTGCAGTTCATTTCCAGACACTATTGGTGGTCTTCCCTGGAGAAGGATGTGACTAATTTCGTTCGGGCTTGTACTGTTTGTGCTCGTAACAAAACCCCACGCCAGAAACCTGCAGGCCTTCTTCTTCCTCTACCTGTGCCTGAACAGCCATGGTCCCATATAGCTATGGACTTCATTACTGACCTTCCATCGTCTCACGGCAATACAGTCATTTGGGTGGTCGTTGATCGTTTTTCTAAAATGGCTCATTTTGTCCCTCTGCCTGGTCTGCCTACTGCGCCTCAATTGGCGAAACAATTTTTTCTTCATATTTTTTGCCTCCATGGGCTTCCCACGCACATCGTCTCTGACAGAGGCGTCCAATTTGTTTCCAAATTTTGGAGAGCGCTATGTAGTCAATTAAAAATCAAATTAAAATTTTCTTCTGCTTACCACCCTCAATCCAACGGTCAAGTGGAAAGAGTAAATCAAATACTCGGTGACTACTTGCGTCATTTTGTCTCCTCCCGTCAAGATGACTGGGTGGATCTTTTGCCCTGGGCCGAATTTTCATATAATTTTAAAGATTCTGAGTCTTCTTCCAAGTCCCCATTTTTTGTGGTATACGGCCATCACCTGATTCCCCCCTCCCTATTCCCTCTTCCTCTGGAGTTCCTGCTGTGGATGAATTGACTCAAGATTTTTCCTCCATCTGGAGTGAGACTCGTAATTCTCTTTTGCTGGCCTCATCTCGCATGAAGAAACATGCCGATAATAGGAGAAGACCTCCTCCTGTTTTTGCCCCTGGTGACAAAGTGTGGCTTTCAGCTATGTACATTCGTTTCCGTGTGCCTAGCTACAAGCTAGGTCCTCGTTTTCTTGGACCTTTCAAAATCAAAAAACAAATCAATCCTGTCTCCTACCAACTTCATCTTCCCTCTTCTCTTCGTATTCCCAACTCTTTCCATGTTTCTCTTCTAAAACCTCTCATACTTAACCGTTATTCTCCCAAGGTCACTGTTCCTGCTCCTGTCTCTGGCTCCTCTGATGTATTCTCTGTGAAGGAGATCATCGCCTCCAAAGTTGGGGGGGGGGGGGGTACTGTCATGCCGAGCGCTACGGGTCCCTCTCCTCCCCCGGAGCGCTCGCAGCGTTCACCTCCTGTTTGCAGCGCCCCGGTCAGACTCGCTGACCGGGAGCACTGCTCTGTTTCCCCCGGCGGGGATGCGATCCGCGCAGCAGGACGTGCCTGCCAACGGGTCGCATCCCGTTGTGCCACTCCATCGCCTCTCTGGCACAGAGGATCCACTACCAGTGTCCTCCCCAGATACCAGTCTGGATCCTGACACTCGTGTACCTCCATTATGAAAACATTTGTCTGTGGATATTTTCTCAGTGGCCATATTGCTGTGTAAGGTGTAGTTTAGTGTGGAAAGAACAGCCAAGCCAGAGAAAGTTTGAATTCAATGGACATATTAATTTTTAATGTACGAAAATATGCAAAAAATAAATAAATAAAAAAGACATGGTTTCTGAAGTTACTTTCCAATATATATTTTCTTAAACATTAAGCTTACCCTATTCAAGACATGAATGACATATTCTGAAAGAAAATAACCAGCTTAAAATACTATAAATTGCTAATTTTAGCATGTATCTACTGGTCTTACTTATCTGTTATACTAAGCTAAGCATGTTTGTTGGCAAGTCTTAAATAGATAAGGTTACTTTGGTACTAGGACTGACTAAGAAGCTGTGTCTAGTGCCAAGTCTAATATTTATACAGAAGGAGAAACGAATGTCAGACATTTAAAGTGATGCAAATACAGTGTTTATTGTTTAGAAGAAACTATAGAAAATTGACGACTTACTATAAATTATAATAAGCCATCTCAATAAATTCACACCTCCCTCATATGTAGTCAAGGTTCACACTAGGTTTTTGCACAATGTTATATGTTTAAATGAAAAGACAACCATTATTCATTGCCATATCCTATTACTTTCAACAAGTGTCAAACTAATGCCTAACTACATTCATTTTATTTTTTTTAGATGTCATTATCAGTGATAATATCATCATCCTCATTCAGGTAAATATTTATCATACACTGCTCAAAAAAATAAAGGGAACACTAAGACAACACATCCTAGATCTGAATGAATGAACTAATGGTATGAAATACTTTTGTCTTTACATAGTTGAATGTGCTGACAACAAAATCACACAAAAATTATCAATGGAAATCAAATTTATCAACCCATGGAGGTCTGGATATGGAGTCACATTCAAAATCAAAGTGGAAAATCACACTACAGGCTGATCCAACTTTGATGTAATGTCCTTAAAACAAGTCAAAATGAGGCTCAGTAGTGTGTGTAGCCTCCACGTGCCCGTATGACCTCCCTACAACGCCTGCGCATGCTCCTGATGAGGTGGTGGATGGTCTCCTGAGGGATGTCCTCCCAGACCTGGACTGAAGCATCCGCCAATTCCTGGACAGTCTGTGGTGCAATGTGGCGTTGATGGATGGAATGAGACATGACGTCCCAGATGTGCTCAAACGGATTCAGGTCTGGGGAACAGGCAGGCCAGTCCATAGCTTCAATGCCTTCCTCTTGCAGGAACTGCTGACACACTCCAGCCACATGAGGTCTAGCATTGTCTTGCATTAGGAGGAACCCAGGGCCAACCGCACCAGCATATGGTTTCCCAAGGGGTCTGAGGATCTCATCTCAGTACCTAATGGCAGTCAGGCTATGTCTGGCAAGCACATGGAGGGCTGTGCGGCCCCCCACAAAATTGCCACACACA
The DNA here is from genome assembly GCF_029499605.1 of Hyla sarda. NCBI lineage: Eukaryota > Metazoa > Chordata > Amphibia > Anura > Hylidae > Hyla > Hyla sarda. Next base: position 183,739,572 of record NC_079192.1, on the reverse strand, counting down.
CCATTACAGACCCACCGCCAAACAGGTCATGCTGTAGGATGTTGCAAGCAGCAGAAGGTTCTCCACGACGTCTCCAGACTCTGTCACGTCTGTCATATGTGCTCAGTGTGAACTTGCTTTTATCTGTGAGGAGCACATCGTGCCAGTGACAAATTTGCCAATCTTGGTGTTCTCTGGCAAATGCCAAACGTCCTGCACGGTGTTGGGTTGTAAGCACAACCCCTAGCTGTGGACGTCAGGCCCTCATACCACCCTCATGGAGTCTGTTTCTGACCATTTGAGTGGACACGTGCACATTTGTCGCCTGCTTGAGGTCCTTTTGCAAGGCTCTGGCAGTGCTCCTCCTTGCACTGAGGCGGAAGTAGCGGTCCTGCTGCTGGGTTGTTGCCCTCCTACGGCCTCCTCCACGTCTCCGTATGTACTGGCCTGTCTCCTTGTATCACCTCAATGCTCTGGACACTACGCTGACAGACATAGCAAACCTTGCCACAGCTCGCATTGATGTCCCATCCTGGATGAGCTATCTGAGCCCCTTGTGTGGGTTGTAGACTCCGTCTCATGCTACCACTAGAGTGAAAGCACCACCAGCATTCAAACGTGACCAAAACATCAGCCAGGAAGCATAGGAACTAAGAAATGGTCTGTGGTCACCACCTACAGAACCACTCCTTTATTGGGGGTGTCTTGCTAATTGCCTATAATTTCCATCTGTTGTCTGTTCCATTTGCACAACAGCATGTGAAATTGATTGTCAATCAGTGTTGCTTCCACAGAAGTGTGATTGACTTCTAGCTACATTGTATTGTTTGTGTTCCCTTTGTGTCTTTTGAGCAGTGTATTATGAAAGTTGCCCTTAGTTTTTCATTTAGTTGCAATGCAGGAAGTGTAAATGTAACCAACATGAAAGCGTTATTAAAGTTCTATTAAACAACAGGCTTAGCAATATGGACTTTGTTGACCTAATACAAAGCATTACAAGGAAAAAGCCAATATGCCAAAGTGAGCACAGTCATTGGTGCTTAAAAGGAACCTGTCAGCAGAAAAACAGTGCCCTTTTTTAGGGGCACTGTTACAGACCTGTAGAGATGCTGAATTTATCAATGTAAACAATTAGGGGGACATATACTAAGCCACACCTGCGGCGTATGTCCACAAAGTTCGACTTTTTAGGACGTACGCTGCTCGTGCCAAGAGGGAACGAAAGTGGCAGAGAGCAGACTGGGAGGGGGTGCGGTTTTGTGTGGTGAAAAGGGCGTGCAGGGGGCGCGCCCTCTTCACTTGCAACTTTAGGGCTGATTTGCGACACCAGAAGTCACAAAAATCTACACCAGCTCTGAGCCGGTGTATATTTCTGTCTTGGGTGCAACGGCAACCATGGAGTCGCTGGATTTACTAATAGGCCTGCACCTCTTAGTAAATCCAGTAAACTGAAAATGGATAGAACTTTATTTATGTGCGGTGTACTAAAAACACAGCACATAGAAAATCTCCACCTTAAAGCGTACTTCCAATGCTTTTGTCAATTTTCAGAAAAATGCTTATAGTGCAGCTCTGTCCACAATAGTCACTTTTACTAAATAACGTAGAATTTTGTGCTGGAATAGCTTTCCATGCAACCATTCTTCGTGCTACCCATCTGCCTTATGACATGGAGTTTCTCACTCTGTCTCTATGGCAGTGATTTTTCATAATAGCACTGGAGGTACACTTTAAAGATTGAGATTGTGATTCAAGGGCCTTACTGTACTAGGCTCTGGCGATTGTGAGTAGAATTCTGATACAATGGCCCTTATTTACTAAGAGTGGAGTGTAGGTTTCTTTGTGGGTTTTAATTCCCTACAATTTATTTTCCATGGTATTTACTAAGGTTTCCCTACATTTTCCACTTTCCATACATTTTGCTTTTTTTACACATGCTCTGATATGTCGGGTTTTCCTCAACTCAAATCCACCACATTTTCGGTGGAAACCTTAGTAAATATGTTGGGTTTTTGTGAAAATGTCGGGAACACGACCCTTTTCAGAGACCATGCCGCCTTTTTCCGGCGGCCACGCCCCTTTTTCAGGTTTTCTTAGCAAAATGGAGAGTTAGTCGGGTTTTTTTTCAATTCTGGTGCAAATTCTGGCACAAAATCTGGCACAGACAGAATTTCTGGAGCAATGCGACAGAATCTGGCGCACAACCCGACAAAACATGTCGATATGTCAGGTTTGCAATAGTAAATGAGGGCCAATATATTCAAGGGATGCTTTGATTTCTCCTTTCTTACACTGCAACCTACCTAGTCTCTTCCAGCACAGCAGAGCTCAAGTTGGTGCAGGGAACTGCAGGACAGCAGAGGGTATGTATTTTGGGATTTTTTGTTTTATTTGACTGTGCTACAAGGGCTGTAAAGTTAGTGTAGTTTATAATTTAGTTGCTATATCTGTGTTTGGTGACTGGTCTTGCAATTCTTATGTGGTCTTTTCCCCGATGTTCCTTTTTAGCAGCATACAAAATGAGTGTTGTTTCGGGCCTTCCCCAGGTTCCAGTACGGTCCGAGACATTACATCACTAGTCAAGTGTTAAGAGGGAGCATGGCAGCGCTTCAATGGGGAGCGACCGCTGGGTGGGAGGGAGATCATTCTCCAGAGAGCTGCAGGGTATTGTAGTTTGAAGAACAGCACACATGGAAGGGAGCATAGCTATGCTGCAATGGGTGGGGTGATTGATATATGGGAGGGAGAAAAGTGACCTCACACTTAAAACAAGGGATCCTGGGATTTGTCGTTGGAAGGAGGGACTCCAACAGGAAATAGCCATTTCACAATAAGAAAGCAGCAGCATTATGGTGGACTCACAACACATTTAACCCCAAGACAAAAATAGATCCTTCCTAAGCATGTCCATTACTGTCTGGTAGGTAAGTACAAAAGTCACCTTATGTTGGATAACCACTTTAAATAGGCACTGTCAGATACAAAAACTTTTTATATGTTGTACATCTTGGCAAAACATTAACCTGGGCTAGCACTCCTCTGTGCTCTCTCCTGTTTGATAGGACAGGAGAGAGCACAGAGGCATACTATCAGATAGCAGAGAGCACAGAAGAGTGCTAGCCCACACTCACTGGAGTTTTTTTAATCTGACAGTACCCATTTAAGTATTTTAATCATATGGATAATTTTCTGTGATGGCAATGACCCTTTGTTTAAAAAATAAAAATAAAAAAATACATCAGTTTTGTAGTTGTAGGTACCAGAATCTATGCAAGGCATATTTTTGCTGAACAAGTTGTACTTCCGGCCTTTCTATGGTACATATATTGTTCAATCTATAGTAAGCAGGCTCAAAATCCCCTCATAGAACATACTTACGTTATGAAATTCTGGGTGTCTGCAGCATTGACAACAGTGAGAACCATCAATACAAATGCAGTAGGCCCCACCTAGTGGTGGTTGGCTGAAGCCTTTAAATGAGATAACAGTACTTGCATGCTTGGAATCTAGAAGGTCTGAATAAATAAATAAAAAAGATTTTAAAGGGGTATTCCGGGCAAAAACATTTTATCCAAAGGATAGGGGATAAGATGTCTGATCACGGGGGCTGCAGGGAGATCGCGGGGAGGTCCAAGCGGCGGGTCCCCCGCTATCAGACATCTTATCCCCTATCCCCTATCCTTAGGATAATGGATAAAATGTTTTTGCCCAGAATACCCCTTTAACTCTCTATCTCTCTAATATCACAAATTTGTCATTTTTCAAAAATTGTTTGATTCATTTGTTCAAAGCATGTAATAGAAAAATATGCCATTCATTATTTTAATTGAGTTAACCTTGCCACTACACTTAGGGTAGATAATAAATATTGGGTTGATGGAGGTACCCCAGCAATTAAAACAGTGCCATCTGCCATCAAATCAATTGCATCAGTATTACGTGATGCAATTGTAGTGTGCCAAACGGTTGCCAAAGCATGAGCGAAGGCCTCCAATCCTGTCATGGTAAATAGTTAAAGCACAATAATATTGTACAAGTGATCAAGAAATTGTATGTATGGGACTAACAAAATGCTTAATAAAGTTTAAAAAAATATGGAAAATACAAATTTGAAAAAGTTTAAAACACCCCTTTTTCCTATTAATCATATTATCCACCCAACTGTTGAGGTATCCCCATACCTGGCAGGTGCCGGCTGCTGTCTGCAGCTGACACTGTCAGTAATGACCTACATTGGGGATCACTTCCATACTGGTCATTTAACCCCTTAAGGACTCAGGGTTTTTCCGTTTTTGCACTTTCGTTTTTTCCTCCTTACCTTTTAAAAATCATAACCCTTTCAATTTTCCACCTAAAAATCCATCTTCTTCCTATTTTTTGCATCGCCAATTCTACTTTGCAGTGATATCAGTCATTTTACCCAAAAATTCACGGCGAAACGGAAAAAAAATCATTGTGCGACAAAATCGAAAGAAAAACGCCATTTTGTAACTTTTGGGGGCTTCCGTTTCTACGCAGTGCATATTTCGGTAAAAATTACACCTTCTCTTTATTCTGTAGGTTCATACGGTTAAAATGATACCCTACTTATATAGGTTTGATTTTGTCTCACTTCTGGAAAAAATCATAACTACATGCAGGGAAATTTATACGTTTAAAAATGTCATCTTCTGACCCCTATAACTTTTTTATTTTTCCACGTACAGGGCGGTATGAGGACTAATTTTTTCCGCCGTGATCTGAAGTTTTTATCGGTATGGTTTTTGTTTTGATCGGACTTTTTGATAACTTTTTATTAATTTTTTAAAGGTATAAAAAGTGACCAAAATACGCTTTTTGGACTTTGGAAATTATTTGCGCGTACGCCATTGACCATACGGTTTAATTAATGATATATTTTTATAGTTCGGACATTTACGCACGCGGCGATACCACATATGTTTATTTTTATTTTTTTTACACTGTTTTATTTTTTTATGGGAAAAGGGGGGTGATTCAAACTTTTATTAGGGAAGGGGTTAAATGACCTTTATTAACACTTTTTTTTACATTTTTTTTGCAGTGTTATAGGTCCCATAGGGACCTATAACACTGCACACACTGATCTATTACACAGATCACAGGCGTGTATTCACACGCCTGTGATCAGTGTTATTGGCGCTTGACTGCTCCTGCCTGGATCTCAGGCACGGAGCAGTCATTCGCCGATGGGACACAGAGGAGGCAGGTAAGGGCCCTCCCGGTGTCCGGTCAGCTGTTCGGGACGCCGTGATTTCACCGCGGCGGTCCCGAACAGCCCGACTGAGCAGCCGGGTCACTTTCACTTTCACTTTAGAAGCGGCGGTCAGCTTCTAAAGGGTTAATACCGCACATCGCCGCGATCGGCGATGTGTGGTATTAGCCACGGGTCCCGGCCGTTGATGAGCGCCGGGACCGACGCGATATGATGCGGGATCGCGGCGCGATTCCGCTTCATATCGCGGGAGCCGGCGCGGGACATAAATATACGTCCTGCGTCGTTAAAGGGGTACTCCAGTGGAAAACTTTTTTTTTTAATGAACTGGTGCCAGAAAGTTAAACAGATTTGTAAATTACTTCTATTAAAAAATCTTAATCCTTTTAGTACTTTTTAGCAGCTGTATGCTACAGAGGAAATTCTTTACTTTTTGAATTTCTTTTTTGTGTTGTCCACAGTTCTCTCTGCTAACACCTCTGTCCGTGTCAGGAACTGTCCAGAGCAGCATAGGTTTGCTATGGGGATTTTCTCCTGCTCTGGACAGTTCCTGAAATGGGCATCAGGTGTCAGCAGAGAGCACTGTGGACAACACAAAAAAAGAAATTAAAAAAATAAAGATTTTCCTTTGTAGCAAACAGCTGCTAAAAAGTACTGAAAGGATAAAGATTTTTTAATAGAAGTAATTTACAAATCTGTTTAACTTTCTGGCACCAGTTCATTTAAAAAGGCTTAGATATCAAATCTTAATTTAATTAGTTAATAAAATTGTTATCAAAAAGTGTTAACTAATAATGGGAAGGGGGTGAGGGTACAGGTGAGTGCCTACACTCAGAGCCCTACCTATCTAGGGGGGGCTCCTAAACTAAGTGTGGATAGGAATAGGGAGCATAGAGACAATACGTACAGATAAGTTAGCCTCTTCTACCAACGCGTTTCGCCTAATGTAGATACATTGGCTCATCAGGGGACAAGAGGACAACAAATATATACAACGATAAGAAGATATTAGTACATTAGAGCATTAGTGGGTTAACACTTAGATAATGAACGATTAACATAGGACAGATACATTCAGATAGGTAAAGATAGGTAAAAATCGGTCTCAGTGGTCAGGGACAGTCAAACTTAAATAAATGTCATGATAGCGTCAGTATCTAAATGTCAAAGTATAGATGAACAGAGACATTTAGAAATGGGCTATAAGACAAAGTATCAGACATAAACGATGTGTAACAATGTCATATACAGGTTAAAGTGGTAGTAAAGAAATAATCTTCAGAGTATTTCTAGGTTCACTCCATGTAATATTTCATGCACAGTTGTTAATGTGTGGTGGGCGCCATGATCAATAAAAAATGGTGATAGACGAAAGAGCAACGTTAGGTCCTGATACGGAGACCTGTGCATGTTAGATATCCCATATAGACCAGATTTGATTGGTTCCAGATCTAATTGATGACTGTCCACAGCCAATAGATAGAGTCAGTGTGTAAACAGATAGAATCAGGCCCCATAAGCCCGAGGTGAATCCCAGGTAGCTTATTAGATGGAGGTATGATGTCTGCTACCGAGGATGGTGAGCACCAGCAGCAGCGTGCCTCATCACTGAACAAAATCTTCTGCCTAAACTGAGGGTCCTGTTCCAATTTTTGTTTTGCCCATTCTGCAAATTCAGTGCGCCGATCTGGGTCACCCTCGTTGAGATGCTGCAGTAGCTGGAATTTGTAAGGGTGTCATTTGTGAGTAGCTAATATCCGCCGAAGGTATGTTCGACTAATGCCACTCTCCAGTGACATGCGGCGAGTGCTACGCTGTGGGCTCTTGCTGAATGAAGCTAGGACAGCCACTGATGTTTCTTCATTAGTGACAGATTTCATGAGTCCACATTTTGGCAAATCCAACAGTGAACCAGTTTCACGAAACTTAGCAAGCAGTTTGCTAACTGTAGCATGGGAGATAGGTGGTCTCGTAGGGTGTCTTGCATTGAAATCTGCTGCAATGACCCGATTACAGTGTTCACCAGACATCAACACAATTTCTATCCGCTCCTCACGTGTTAACCTCGACGACATGTCAATGGCTGTAAATAAAGAGAAACTTGTAAATAACTCATGAAAGAATTAAGTTACGTTAAAACCAAGCACATCATTGTTTTTCTTGTCAAATTCCCAATAAGTTTGATGTGTCACATTTCTCTTCCTATTGAAAAAACAAAAGTTGGATTCAAAATGGCCGACTTCAAAATGGCCACCATGGTCACCACCCATCTTGAAAAGTTTCCCCCCCTCACATATACTAATGTGCCACAAACAGGAAGTTGATATCACCAACCATTCCCATTTTATTAAGGTGTATCCATACACATGGCCCTGTATATTAACACAGTGACCATAGTTTTGCTGCTGTCTGAAAACAGTGGTCCCTCAAGTTTCAATTGTAATTGGTTCCACCATTGTAAGCACTGTACCTTAACAGCGGAAATCTATGAAAAACTAGTAACTGATTCCAAAGCCCCCCAAATGTCAACCAAAAAAAAAATAAATAGACATTAAAGAAAAATAAGCAGATAGCTAATTCATCTAAAACAAGTCCTTTCATATTAAAAGTATAGTTTCAAGTTACAATGGTTCAGAAAAGACCATTGTATGTTGGAATTATTGTAACCTGAGGCCATTGTATCTTGAGGGACCACTGTATAGGGATATTTCTATCTGTCCAACAATAGGATACGGTTAATGCTCAGTGTGACTAAATCTCGAAATAGAAAACGGTGCTATAGGTGACACCTCAGGGTACACGGTCGGTAATCCATTCTTACAAATACTTTTACGCAAGTAAATTATTTAAGCATAAACAATTCTTTCTTTATGCATATTTTGTTCAATGATGCTCTTATGTACATTCGTGCAAGCAAAAAACTCTAGTTTCAAATTACAAATCCGATCCTTTCAACCAAATATTCCAGCAATTATTCATGACAATGGTGTGCAGATATTAGTGTGTAGTCTTCTGGAAATACTATAAGTAGAATTGTTATTCCATCCCTTATTAGATGTTATGTTTGTTTTGTGAGGTAAATGGCAATCCACCTGAGTTCAACAATAGTCTAGAATGATAGAATTCAGGGGTGCTGCTGGGTATTATTCGTATATTCTAGAAAACATAAATTCTTGTTTTACTTTTATCAGTTAAAGTGTACCTGTCGTTAGTAAAAACTTTTTAAATAATGTAGATCATTACATTATATGTATATATTTAATATACATTGGTTAAAAAAATGTGTATTGCCAGCTATTGCCTTTGTGTCTCTGTGAGGAGACCAAATACAGGAAGTGTGAGTGGACAAGCAGGACTCTGTGCAGGCTCCTGGCTTGTCAATCAGCCTGCATGTCAGCGAGCCTCACTGCACAGAGCCCTGTTTGTCCTCAGTGCACAGAGCCCTGCTTGTCCTCAGTGTACAGAGCCCAGCTTGTCCTCAGTGCAGAGCCCTGCTTGTCCTCAGTGCACCGGGCCCTGCTTGTCCTCAGTGTACAGAGCCCAGCTTGTTCTCCGTGCAGAGCCCTGCTTGTCCTCAGTGCACAGAGCCCTGCTTGTCCTCAGTGAACAGAGCCCTGTTTGTCCTCACTGCACAGAGCCCTGATTGTCCTCAGTGTACAGAGCCCTGCTTGTCCTCAGTATACAGAGCCCTGCTTGTCCTCAGTGTACAGAGCTCAGCTTGTCCTTAGTGTACAGAGCCCTGTTTGTCCTCACTGCACAGAGCCCTGCTTGTCCTCAGTGCACAGAGTCCTGCTTGTTCTCAGTGTACAACACCCTGCTTGTCCTCACTGCACAGAGCCCTACTTGTCCTCAGTGTACAGAGACCTACTTGCCCTCACTGCACAGAGCCCTGCTTGTCCTCAGTGTACAGAGCCCTGCTTGTCCTCAGTGAACAGAGCCCTGCTTGTCCTCAGTGTACAGAGCCCTGCTTGTCCTCAGTGTACAGAGCCCTGCTTGTCCTCAGTGTACAGAGCCCTGCTTGTTCTCAGTGCACAGAGCCCTGCTTGTCCTCAGTGTACAGAGCCCTGCTTGTCCGCACACACATGCAATAGCTGCAGGGACAAAAATATCCAATTTTTTTTTTACAAATATATTTATAAAGTTATTTTCTCCAGTATATAAAAAGTTTTTGCTAATGACAGGTACACTTTAAACTTTTGAACAAAAAAAAAACTATTGTGGCTCACCCTCAATTCAGCTCACCCTCAATTCAGAAAGGATCTATCTGTGTACCACCCAAAAGTACTAAAGAAAACCAATATATAAAACAAGATGACACCTCCAGGCTGACAACTATTTACAATAAAATCAGAAAAAATAGCGTAAGCTATAGAAAAATAATAGCCTCAAGTCTGCAAGAGATGTGCGCCAAACAATCACATTTAATAATCATATTTAATAACACATAACAATATAACATTTCATATATGTGAAAAACATGGGATCTCTATGCATTATATATTTTTTTCCTGCTCTTGACAGTTCCTGACACAGACAGAGGTGTCAGCAGAGAGCACTGGGGTCATACATAAAAGAAATTCAAATAGAAAAGAACTTCCTCTGTAGTATACAGCAGCTGATAAATACTGGAAGGATTACGATTTTTAAATAGAAGTAATTTACAAATCTGTTTTACTTTCAGCCACCATTTCATAAAAAAAAAAAAAAAAATTCCACTGGAGAACCCCTTTAAAATTCTGGAGCCAGTTGATATGAAAAAAAAAATAAAGGTTTTTAGTGGAATACCCCTTTAACCCCTTAAGGACGCAGGACGTAAATGTACGTCCTGGTGCGGTGGTACTTAACGCACCAGGACGTACATTTACGTCCTAAGCATAACCGCGGGCATCGGAGCGATGCCCGTGTCATGCGCGGCTGATCCCGGCTGCTGATCGCAGCCAGGGACCCGCCGGCAATGGCCGACGCCCGCGATCTCGCGGGCGTCCGCCATTAACCCCTCAGGTGCCGGGATCAATACAGATCCCGGCATCTGGGGCAGTGCGCGATTTGAATGAATGATCGGATCGCCCGCAGCGCTGCTGCGGGGATCCGATCATTCATAACGCCGTACGGAGGTCCCCTCTCCTTCCTCCGTGCGGCTCCCGCCGTCTCCTGCTCTGGTCTGTGATCGAGCAGACCAGAGCAGGAGATGACCGATAACACTGATCTGTTCTATGTCCTATACATAGAACAGATCAGTATTAGCAATCATGGTATTGCTATGAATAGTCCCCTATGGGGACTATTCAAGTGTAAAATAAAAGTAAAAAAATGTAAAAGTAAAAGTAAAAAAAAATCCCCTCCCCCAATAAAAAAGTAAAACGTCATTTTTTTCCTATTTTACCCCCAAAAAGCGTAAAAAATAAATTTTATAGACATATTTGGTATCGCCGCGTGCGTAAATGTCCTAACTATTAAAATAAAATGTTAATGATCCCGCACGGTTAACGGCGTGAACGGAAAAAAAAAAAGTCCAAAATTCCTACTTTTTTAATACATTTTATTTAAAAAAATTTTTATAAAAAATGTATTAAAAGTTTTTTATATGCAAATGTGGTATCAAAAAAAAGTACAGATCATGGCGCAAAAAATGAGCCCCCATACCGCCGCTTATACGGAAAAATAAAAAAGTTATAGGTCATCAAAATAAAGGGATTATAAACGTACTAATTTGGTTAAAAAGTTTGTGATTTTTTTTAAGCGCAACAATAATATAAAAGTATGTAATAATGGTTATCATGTTAATCGTATTGACCCTCAGAATAAAGAACACACGTAATTTTTACCATAAATTGTACGGCGTGAAAACGAAACCTTCCAAAATTAGCAAAATTGCGTTTTTCGTTTTAATTTCCCCACAAAAATAGTGTTTTTTGGTTGCGCTATACATTTTATGATATAATGAGTGATGTCATTACAAAGGACAACTGGTCGCGCAAAAAACAAGCCCTCATACTAGTCTGTGGATGAAAATATAAAAGAGTTATGATTTTTAGAAGGCGAGGAGGAAAAAATGAAAACGTAAATTGTAATTAAATTGTCTGAGTCCTTAAGGCCAAAATGGGCTGAGTCCTTAAGGGGTTAAAGCTCACTTTGGCAGCCTTTAGCAATCAAGTCCTTAGCAGATTTCATGGATAAATGTAGTGCATTAGCATTACATTGATCTCTGTAAGCCATCTGATGATGGCTTATGATAGGCCCCTGGGGGGGGGGGGGGGGGGGGCAAAAAGTGTGTATAAAAGAAGTAAAAGAAAAACGTTTTTATTCCCCCCCCCTAATAAAAATTCAAATCACCCCTGTTTCTCTTTTTTTTTTAAATAACTCAATGTACAAAAAAAAAACACATATTTGGTATTGCCTCGTGCATAATGGTCCGATCTATTAAATTATGTTTCTGATCCTGCACGGTGAACTGTGTATATGCAAAAAAATTGAAAATATCAAAATTGATGATTTTTGGTAAGGTTACATCCCCCAAAAAATGTAATAAAAATTGATCAAAAAGCCAGAATTAAACAAAAGTGGTACCATTAAAAACTACAGCTCATGGTGCAAAGAAAAACCCCTAAACAGCTCCATATGTGGAAAAATAAAAAAAAGTTATAGGGGTGAGAACATGGTAATGAACAAAGTTTATTTTTTATTTTTCAAGGTTTAATTTATTTTTAATTTTTTACCATTAAACAAAACAAAAATGATTCAAGTTTTGGTGTCATTGGAATTGTACTGACCCATAGAATGAAGATGGCATGTGAGATTTACTGTATTTTGAAAATTTATTGCCCTAAAAAATTGTGCAATTCCATATTGTTTTAAATTTTGCCTTACAATTAATTTTCTTTCTGGCTTTCTAATGCATTATATGATAAAAAAAAAAAAAAAGTGTACAACTCGCCACGCAAAAGATAAGCCCTAATACAACATTGTCAGTCGAAAAATAAAAAAGTTATGGGTCTTAGGCTCCTTTCACACTGACATTTGTGCCTGTCAGTGTACTGGCCGTTAGGAAGATAGCGGGGGAAAAAAATTTGTGCGTGACACGTCTTTTTCTCCCGCTATCATAACGGGACTTATAACGGACGTTAGAGGAATCCCATTCAAGTGAAGGGATCCTCTTTGCCCTTTATAACTCCCATTAATGGCAGCCAAAGTAGAAAAAAAATTATTAACGTCCGTTTGTAACGGAGCAACAGTATAGTGTGAAAAGAGCCTTAGAAGGTAAGAAGGAAAAAAACGTGAGCCAGAAAAAAGCAAATTAACTGGGTCATGAAGGGGTTAAACTTTTGTCTACTAAACCAGCACATAATCTACTCTTCATTTGTGTTGTAATAGATCAATATTAGCAGAGCTATTAATCTAGATCGATGGCCTCCAAACTGTAGCTGTCCAGATGTTGCAAAACTACAACTCCCAGCATACCCTGACAGCTGACGGCTGTCTGGCATGCTGAGGTTTAAAGTTTTGCAACAGCTACAGGGCCACAGTTTTTAAACCACTGATCTAAATGTATAGTACACGGCTCATTACTTGCTCTATTTTAGAAGACAGCATGTCATGCACATTTTTATTTGTTTAAAAATGTTTCATTTAGCAGTTTTCAGAGAGCTAGTAGAATCCAGATTGTGGAAGTGAAAGATCTCAATTTGTTACCATTTTACTCAATTTGTTACCACAATAGCCTTATGGCTCAATGTCAGGTCAAATGAGAATGGTAGGAGCTATTGATAAGGAAGATTGGGAGGATTTTCTTTGTATTCCTAAGGCTAAGTCTCCACTTGGTTTTTTTGCACTGCGTTTTTAGGGATTAAAAAAACGCCTGAAAAGTGACGTCATCATTCGTTTTTTCTTGCAGTTTTTTTTGGCGTTTTTTTTTTTCATTTGTGTGGAAATTGCACCTCGGCATTTTTTTTGGTACTCAAAATTTCTTGGGTACCAAAAAAAAAAAAAGGATGCAGCAGTGATGGAATTTTTTTTTTATTAAACGCAATGTATATATTTTATAACCCAATTTTTATTATTTTTTTAATAAAGTGTGTGTTTCACTTTTTTCTAACTAAATTTTTAACATTTTTATGTAGTACTACTACTCCCAGCATGGAACAGACTGTTCCATGCTGGGAGTGATAGTACCTGTACTATAGACATATATCGCCCATAATATAGCAGAGATGCGAGCGGGTCTATACATCGCTTGCCTCTCTGCACTATACTCCGGCCACTGATGTCAACAGAAATTCATATTTCCCACCAGAGCTGTGATTGGCTGGATGGTTTCAGCCAATCACAGCTCTGAGGAAAAGATGAATGAATGAGTGGCCGGCCCGGAGTATAGTGCAGAGCAGGGATGTGAGCGATGTATACAGCCGCTCCATCTCTGCTATAAACAGGACGATCACAGAAGGTGTCAGTAGTGACATCCACTGTGATGTGTCCTTAAACAGGCACTACTACTCCCAACATGGAGCACACTCTGCTCCATGCTGGAAGCTGTAGTACCTGTATTAATAGACAGATCGCAGCGAGTGTAACTTCTGACACCCGCTTCAATCTGTCTATTAATGCAGGTACTACAGCTCCCAGCATGAGGCAGAGTGTGCTCCATGTTGGGAGTAGTATTACCTGCAGTTATGGAAAGATCACTGCGGGTATCACTCCTGACACCCGCTGTGATGCTCCTGTATAATGTATAGATGTAGCGGCCGCTCTCCTATGGTCCCCTGCACGGCCGTATATATACACATGTTCCTATTTCTCACAGAGAGCTGTGATTGGCTGGAACCATCTGGCCAATCACAGCCCTGCGGGAAATGTGAATAAGTGTAAATATACGTCAGGGCAGGGGCCCATAGAAGAGCTGTCTATACATTATACAAAAGAATCGCAAGGGACCCCGGCGATCTGTCAATTAGTACAGGTAGTACTACTCCCATCATGGAACAGTGTGTTCCATGCTGGGAGTAGTAGTACTAACAAAAAAAATGTAAAAAGAAAGCAAAAAAGTGAAAAACACACACAATACATTTTTATAATTGTCGGCAACATTTTTATTTCCCCGCACACATAAATTGATCCCTGTTTAAAAAGTAATAGTTTTTTTTTTCAATGATATACATTTCGTTAGATACAATTTTTCCTTCACTACTGTATATTTTTGAAAATTTTTTTTTAATGGTACCCTACGAAATTTTATTAAAAACAGCTATCTACATCACTTTTTTGGATCGCTAAAGTCCAAAAAAGATTAAAAACCGCCTGCAAAAACGCCAAAGTTAAAATCCACATAGCGTTTTTCTTGGCGTTTTCTCACTCCCATAGACTTCTATTGGAGCCACACGCCACGATTTTGACAAAAAAATGCTGGTTTGAGGGAACTACAGAGTTTTTTTCAAAACGCCAAAGAGCGGAAAAAAACACAGAAAAAGTGAAAAAATGCCAAAAGGATTAAAAAAACGCCAAAGTGAAAAAACGCAAAGTGGAATTCGAAATTTGCGATTTCTCATTGACTTACAGCTAACATCTGGCCGCAGCGTTTTTTGACCAAAAAAACGCCATGCGTCAGAATTGGCGTTTTTCTTTGCGTTTTGCAAAAAAAAACAAGTGGAGACTTAGCCTCAGGAGAGCTTGTTGAGAGGCCCCAAATGAGCCTCTCAAGTATACATTATTCATGAGGCCTACTTGGCCACTTTTGAGTGGCCAACTTTTGCCAGGGTCGACAAGAAATGTTCCAAATGCAAAACTGTCTCTGGTATGTATGTTAATAAGGCAATGTCTGTATATTCAGGGATACCGGGCCCAAATGATCTGCTTTCTAAACAATGTAATGGGCGCTACTAAGCACAAAGATCT
Source organism: Hyla sarda (assembly GCF_029499605.1). Classification (NCBI taxonomy): domain Eukaryota; kingdom Metazoa; phylum Chordata; class Amphibia; order Anura; family Hylidae; genus Hyla; species Hyla sarda. Next base: position 183,724,475 of record NC_079192.1, on the reverse strand, counting down.
GGATGGTACTAATTTAGTGGAGGTAGTTAAAGTATGCCTCTTTCAGTTTACTTTATATAAAAAAAAAAAACAAAGGGGTTGGTCCACCTTATGTCATTTATCACCTGTAAAGGGGACTGCTGGAGCCCCCACTGATGTCAATGAAACAACACTTCTGGCACCCTTTGTAAAAGGAACCCTTTGTTAATGTGCTTCCCTGTCATTTCAATCACTGCTATTGGACTAACAATGATTGTGCTGCTATTAGTTTGTCCCTACAGACAGTGAATGAAGTGGTAGCCACATATTTCTGTATTACTGTTCCACTTACATATGGCACTCAGAAACCTATCCATTTTTGGAATTGCTAGAGGGCTCCTTCAGTCCTGTGGCTAGAGGATAAAGACATTAAAAGGGGTTGACCAGGAATAGAAAAACATAACTGATTTCTTCCAAATACAGCGCCACTCCTGTCTTTAGGTTGTTTGTGGTATTGCAGCTCAGTTCCATTCAAATGATAAGAGCCACACACAACCTGAGAACAGGCGTAGCAGTATTTTTCTATTCCTGGATTTAAGGTAGCAGGCTATAGTACTCTCGGGAGAATGCAAGATCTATGGATGTAATCATGGTGTTGGCAGGGACAGTTAAGGAAACCCTTAAAACCAGCCATTAAACATCCGTTACAAAATCCCATGCGGCCATTACAAAATCCCAGTCTATAGGATTTTGTAATTAGCCTTCATGACCCGTTAATGCCGTTATGAATATCGGACGTTATTTTATGACGGGAGAAAATTATTGCCTGTACCGTTTTTTTCTCCCATCACAAAATAACGTCGGTTATTCATAACGGCATTTACAGGTCATAACGGCTAATCACAAAATCCCATAGACTTGACTGGAATTTTGTAACGGCCGTATGGGATTTTGTAACGACCGTTTAATGGCCGGTTTTAAGGTTTTCCTTAACGGAACATTATAACAAGTTTTAACCCCTTAAGCACTTTAGTTTTTTTCCTCCTTACCTTTAAAAAAATCATAATTCTTTCAATTTTGCACCTAAAAATCCATGTGATGGCTTATTTTTTGCAACACTAATTCTACTTTGTAATGACATCAGTCATTTTACCCAAAAATCCATGGCGAAACGGGAAAAAAAATCATTGTGCGACAAAATTAAAGAAAAAAACGTAATTTTGTAAGTTTTGGGGGCTTCCATTTCTACGGAGTACATTTTTCTTTATTCTGTAGGTCCATACAATTATACCCTACTTATATAGGTTTGATTTTGTCATACTCCTGGAAAAAATCATAACTACATGCAGAAAAATTCTGACCCCTGTAAATTTTTATTTTTCTGCGTACAGGGCGGTATAAGGGCTCATTTTTGCGCAGTGATCTGAAGTTTTTAGCGGTACCATTTTTGTATTGATCAGACTTTTTGATTGCTTTTTCTTCATTTTTTCATGATATAAAAAGTGACCCAAAATACGCTATTTTGGACTTCGGATTTTTTTTGCGCGTGCGCCATTGACCGTGCGGTTTAATTAATGATATATTTTTATAATTCGGACATTTCAGCATGTGGCGATACCACATTTATTTATTTTTATTTAGACAGTTTTTTTTTTAAAATGGGGTGATTCATTTCTATTAGGGAAGGGGTTAAAGGGGTTCTCCACTGCCTTAACCTACTTTTGGCAGTTAGTTAGCTCTGTGGCTATATGTTATTATGGCTTTTTTCATGTTGCTAACGGTTCTGTAGGTGGTGTTTTACTTACCTTTTTTCCAGACCCAGAAGCTGGTTTCTTCATTTGCTTCCTGCCTAGCCTCTACCCCTTTTTTTCTTTTCTTCCGCCGCCATCTTGCCACCAGGACATCACCGTGGAGGGTGGTGTGTTGGAGGCCAGTCTGCCCCTCGCTCCGTACGTGCCCGCCTCCCACGCAACGGAATCCTCTGTCGTCATCAGCGCGCACCCGCCTTACTTTTAGCTTCTTCTAAGCTGAATGCGGATTGGGCTGCTTTCGGCGAATCGGATGCCGTGTTGGGCGCATGCGCAGTTGGTCCTCGCTCCGGAGGATCATCTGCACATGTGCCTTAGTGATGTCAGCATCAGGCCTGACATGCTGGAGGATTGTTAACCCTAACCTGGCCAGAGATGAGTCCCGGAGCGCTGGACAGTTCCTGAAGGTTTGCTATGGCAGTGTTTCCCAACCAGGGTGCCTCCAGCGGTTGCGAAACTACAACTCCCAGCATGCCCAGACACCCGAAGGCACATGCGCAGATGATCCTCTGGAGTGAGGACCAACTGCGCATGCGCCCATCACGGCATCCGATTCGCCTAAAGCAGCCCAATCCGCATTCAGGTTAGTAGAAGCTGAAAGTAAGGAGGGTGCGCGCTGATGACGACAGAGGATTCCGTCGCGCGGGAGGCGGGCACGTACGGAGCGAGGGGCAGGATGGACTCCAACACACCACCCTCCACGGTGAAGTCCCGGTGGCAAGATGGCGCCGGAAGAAAAGGAAAAAAGTGGTCAAGGCTAGGCAGTAAGCAAATGAAGAAACCAGCTTCCGGGTCTGGAAAAAAGGTAAGTAAAACACCACCTACAGAACCGTTAGCAACATGAAAAAAAGCCATAATAACATATAGCCGCAGAGCTAACTAACTGCCAAAAGTTGGTTAAGGCAGTGGAGAACCCCTTTAAATGATCTTTATTAACTTTTTTCTTCACTTTTTTTTGCAATGTTATAGCCTCCATAGGGGGCTATAACACTGCACATACTGATCTTTTACATCGATCATTGTTATCCCATAGGATAACATTGATTAATGATTCTCCCGCTTGACTGCTCATACCTGGATCTCAGCCATGGAGCAGACATTTGTCCTCCAGCTGTTTGGGATGCCGGCGATCCCGAACAGCCCACTGAGCTTGCCGGGAGTAGTTTACTTTCACTTTAGGCACGTCGATCAACTTTGAAGGTTAATAGCGTGCTGCACCATGATCAGTGCCGTGCGCTATTAGCCACGGGTCCCTGCCGGGCCCGACCCGCTATGACATGGAGCCGCCCTGCGTCCTTAACCCCTTGGGGACGGAGGGTTTTCCAATTTTTGTTATTTTGTTTTTTCCTCCTTACCTTTTAAAAATCATAATCCTTTGAATTTTGCTAAGAAAAAGTAGGTTTGTGAGATGTACTCTATCTGTTTGTGGTGACCGAGAACTTCAGTCAAGGTATAATCTCCTATATACCCAAATGGCAATTAGTACGAGAAAGGAAAAAAGGGGACTGGTTCTCTAGGTCTATGTGAATTACTATAGTGATGTCCTGGTGAGATTGGGTGGTGGTGTGGTAGGGTGTTGTCAGTGTGTCTGTATATATGGGATGATGGTTATGGTAGAGTGTTATATATTATGAATGTGATATGTATGGTAATGAATGTACTAGAGTGTATGGCGGTGTATGAGATGCGTTGAAAATGTATGACAGTGTGTGTGAGTGTGTGTATGATGTGTGTATGGCTGAGGCGTGTATGTTAGTGTACCTGTGATAGAGGTTAGGTGTGATGGGGGGATGTGAAGAGGAGACAAAGAGAAAAAAGGAGAGAGAAAGAAGGAAAAGTAGAATGGTTTGTACTTGGATGCTTAAACAATTTATTTGTTAGAAAATGACATACAATATATGGAAAAAGTGCTGGGCCCTAGCACTTATGTTACACCATAAAAATTATACTAATAATAAATAAAAAACAAATTAATATATATAGTACTACACTAATAATACCAAGTCAAATAATTATACCATAGAGTCAGTATTCTATAGCCATAAAGTCAATAGTTCAAAGCACTGGACAGAAGCTCTGCTTCTCAAGTAACCGATGATAATATTCACGTATATTGTCCAGTATGTCCCACTGGACCATGTACCCAATTGGCCAATGCACAGTATCGGTGCTGCGACTGAAAAGAAGTTAGTAAGTTATCCACGCTACTGCAACCGTACTTATGCAGTGTCTCCAATGCAAAGGTGAAAGAAACAATCAATTGTACAGTGAAACAAAGTTATGGAGATAGCGGTACTGCGACCGTGGGGACAATCTCGTCCCGTAGAAACAATGTATCCGATATAGCAATATTGCGGCTGTGATATGAAAAGGATACAAGCCTGTAGTAGTATAGCTGTTGGCGGTGCTGCGACCGCGCTGGATACAGCAGAGCAGGAAAGCCGCAGGATGTACTGCGGTCCCGTGGTGGGACAGACAGAGGAGGCTCCAGCAGTTGCAAATATAGGTAAGCAGATAAGGGGGAGAAGATGTCAGGTACTATGTACGCTCACCCGGTGCTTCCTGTAGCTTCTGCTTCATTGTGCGACAAAAAGAAAATGCAATTTTGTAACTTTTGGGGGCTTCCGTTTCTACGCAGTAAATTTTTTGGTAAAAATGACACTTTACCTTTATTCTGTAGGTCCATACGATTAAAATGATACCCTACTTATATAGATTTGATTTTGTCGTACTTCTGGAAAAAAATAACTACATGCAGGAAAATTTATACGTTTAAAATTGTCATCTTCTGACGCCTATTACTTTTTTATTTTTCTGCGTATGGGGTGGTATGAGGGCTCATTTTTTGCACCATGATCTGAAGTTTTTAGCGGTACCATTTTTGTATTGATCAAACTTTTTGATCATTTTTATTAATTTTTTCATGATATAAAAAGTGTCCAAAAATACGCTATTTTTGACTTTGGAATTTTTTTGCGCGTACACCATTTACCGTGCGGTTTAATTAACTATATATTTTTATAATTCCGACATTTCCCCACATGGCGATACCACATATGTTTATTTTTATTTACATAGTTTTTTTTTTTATTGGGAAAAGGGGGTGATTCTAACTTTTATTAGGGAAGGGGTTAAATGATCTTTATTCGCGTTTTTTTAAACTTTTTTTTGCAATGTTATAGGGGTCTATAACACTGCACACACTGATCTTTTACATTGATCAATGGTTTCTCATAGGAAACCATTGATCAATGATTCTGCTGCTTGACTGCTCATGCCTGGATCTCACTGGAGGAAGGTAGGGACTCTCCTGCTGTCTTTACAGCTGTTTGGGATGCCACGATTTCATTGCGGCGATCCCGAACAGCCCCCTGAGCTAACCGGCAGTGCTGTACTTTCACTTTAGCCATTGCGTTCAACTTTGAACGCCGCGTCTAAAGGGTTAATAGCGCACGGCACCACAATCAATGCCGCGTGCTATTAGCCACGGGTCCTGGCCGTTGTTAGAGGCCGGGCCCGACACGCTATGACGGCGTGGCCCCACATTATAGACAGGGAGCGGGCCTTAGGCTGGGTTGACCATGGTTTTGTCTCCGGTTTAAAAACCGTACTGCAACCGCAGTTTTTTTTAGCATGGACGTCAATGGGAAACGCACATGTATACGGTTCCATACGGGAAACCGTATACGGTTTTTACTTTGCACTTGCGCATTTGCATCCTAAAGTACCCACCCAACACCCCTTCCATTAAAAATGGACAACATTTTCAAAAACTTATGTTCTCTTTAAAAATAAAAACGGATGGAACCATATGCACTTTAAAAAACAGTATATGGTTTAAAAAACGCATACTGTTTACTTTTTCACATACAGTTCCATCCGTTTTTTTTTGCCATACAGTTTTCTTTAGAAATACTGATTGAAAACAGAATTGCAAAAACGTGATGTGAACCCAGCCTTAGACTAAATAATAGGGTCACCCATGCATACATGACATGTGTAATTTTAAATAACAGTAAGGCTGGGTTCCCATTACGTTTTCCCCCATACGGGAGCGCATACGGCAGGAGAGAGCTAAAAACTTGCGCTCCCGTATGCCTTTCTATGCGCTCCCGTATGTAATTAATTTCAATGAGCCGACCACAGTGAAACGTTCAGTCTGATCGGCTCATTTTTGCCCCATATGCGCTTTTACAACCAGACCTAAAACCGTGGTCGACCACGGTTTTAGGTCCGGATGTAAAAGCGCATAAGGGGCAAAAATGAACTGACCGGACCGAACGTTTCACTGCGGTCGGCTCATTGAAAGGCATACGGGAGCGCAAGTTTATAGCTCTCCCCTGCCGTATGCGCTCCTGTATGGGGGAAAACGTAATGGGAACCCAGCCTAACATAGTAACATAGTTCATAAAGTTGAAAAAAGACCAGAGTCCATCAAATTCAACCTGTAAACCTAATGAGTCCCTACTGAGTTGATCCAGAGGAAGACAAAAAAAACTCATACTCGAGGTAAAAATTACTTCCCGACTCCAAATATGACAATCAGAATAAATCCCTGAATCAACCTTCTGTCCCTATAAATCTAGAATCCATAACCTGTAATGTTATTATTCTTCAAAAATGCATCCAGACCCCTTTTAGATTATTTTACCGAGTTAACCATGACCACCTCCTCAGGAAGAGAATTCTACAGTCTCACTGCTCTTACAGTAAATAATCCCCATCTGTGCTGGTGTAGAAACCTTCTTTCTTCTAAATGTAGAAGATGCCCCCTTGTTATAGATACAGTCCGGGGTAGAAATAGATCATGGCAGAGATCTCTGTAAGGTCTCCTGATATATTTATACATAGTTATTACATTTCCCCTAAGCCTTCTTTTCTCTAAACTAAATAACCCTAATTCTGATAATGTTTCTAGATACTGTAGTCCTCCCATTCCCCGTAATACCCTGGTTGATCTTCTTTGAACCCTCTCCAGCTCCACTATATCTTTCTTGTAGACTGGTGCCCAGTTGTAATGGCTGAGTTAGGCGGATCCACTGACCTGTGAGGAAGATGGCTTGGGCCATACCAGGTAGCGGAGTCTAAGGTGCCGTTGGTTTTCACCAGAGCCCGCCACAAAGCAGGATAGACTTTCTGCGGCAGACAGCACCCAGGTCGCTACACCTGAGACGACTTGTCCCCACAGGTAGCCGAGGTATAGTGAGGCACAGGAAGAATGAGGCACAGACGTAGTCAGGACTGGCAGAAGGTCAGGACAGGCAGCACAGGAGCAAGGTCAGGTCACATAGCAGGAGGTCAGACTGCAGGTGGCACAGGAGCAAGGTCAGGTCACGTAGAAGGAGGTCAGAAGGCAGGCGGCACAGTAGCAAGGTCAATAATCATAGCAAGGGGATCAGATACATGGCAAGGCAAAACACAATATAAACGCTTTCTCTTGGCAACTAGGGCACAAAGATCCGGCAGGGAACAGGAGGAAGTGCCGGAACTAAATAGGATAGCTTTGGGACATGCACCAATTATTGATGCACTCGCTCGCAAGCGAGCCCCACAATGTGACCAGAAGGAGACGGGCAGAAGGTAACCGATAGTCTGGGGTTTGCATGCGGGCCTCACCCGCAATGCGAATCGCTGCACTGTTGGCGGCGGGGGGCAGAGCCCTAACACCAACACTGTACACAGTATTCTATGTGTGGTCTGACTAGTGATTTGTACAGTGGTAGAATTATTTCCTTGTTGTGGGCATCTATGCCCCTATTGATGCACCCCATGATTTTATTTGCCTTGGCAGCAGCTTCCCTACACTGGTCACTACAGCTAGATTACTATTAACTAAGACTCCCAAGTCCTTATCCACGTCAGTCGTCCCAAGTGTTCTCCCATTTAATACATAATCCCAACCCAGATTTTTCTTCCCCATGTGCATTACCTTACATTTATCAGTGTTGAACCTCATCTGCCACTTCCTAGCCCAAACCTCCAACCTATCCAGATCCATTTGTAACAGTGCACTTTCCTCTATTGTGCTTACCGCTTTACAGAGTTTAGTATCATCTGCAAAGATTTCTACTTCACTATTCAACCCCTCTACAAAGTCATTAATAAATATATTAAATAGAACAGGACCCAATACTGACCCCTGTGTTACCCCACTAGTAGCAGTCACCCAATCAGAATAAGTGTCACGATTCGGCTGGCAGGAGGTGGATCCTCTGTGCCAGAGAGGGATTGGCGTGGACCGTGCTAGTGGACCGGTTCTAAGTTACTACTGGTATTCACCAGAGCCCGCCGCAAAGCGGGATGGTCTTGCAGCGGCGGTAGTAACCAGGTCGTATCCACTAGCAACGGCTCAACCTCTCTGACTGCTGAAGATAGGCGCGGTACAAGGGAGTAGACAAGAGCAAGGTCGGACGTAGCAGAAGGTCGGGGCAGGCAGCAAGGATCGTAGTCAGGGGCAACGGCAGGAGGTCTGGAACACAGGCTAGGAACACACAAGGAAACGCTTTCACTGGCACAATGGCAACAAGATCCGGCGAGGGAGTGCAGGGGAAGTGAGGTATACATAAGGAGTGCACAGGTGAACACACTAATTAGAACAACTGCGCCAATCAGTGGCGCAGTGGCCCTTTAAATCGCAGAGACCCGGCGCGCGCGCGCCCTAGGGAGCGGGGCCGCGCGCGCCGGGACAGGACCGACGGAGAGCGAGTCAGGTACGGGAGCCGGGGTGCGCATCGCGAGCGGGCGCCACCCGCATCGCGAATCGCATCCCGGCTGGAGGCGGTATCGCAGCGCACCCGGTCAGTGGATCTGACCGGGGCGCTGCAGTAGCGAGGATGTTGCGAGCGCTCCGGGGAGGAGCGGGGACCCGGAGCGCTCGGCGTAACAATAAGTACCATTAATAACCACTCTCTGTTTCCTATCACAGAGCCAGTTACTTACCAACTTGCACACATTTTCGCCCAGTCCAAGCATTCTAACTTTATGCACCAACCTTTCATGTGGCACTGTATCAAATGCTTTTGAAAAATCCAGATATATGACATCCAGCGATTGCCCCTGGTCCAGTCTGGAGCTCACCTCCTCATAAAAACTGATCAGGTTAGTTTGACAAGACTGATGCTGATATGGAGTCATACATTTATTTTTGTCAAAATACTCCAAAATAGCATGCCTTAGAAAACCCTCAAACCATTTACATACAACGAGGTTAAACTAACAGGCCTATATTTCCCAGGGTCACCTTTTGACCCCTTTTTAAATATTGGCACCACATTTGCCCTGGGGAACAGTCCCTGTTACTATAGAGTCCCTGAATATTAAAAATAGGGGTCTGTCTATTACATTACTTAATTCCTTTGTAACACGGGGGTTTAATGCCATCTGGACCTGGTGATTTGTCTATTTAAATTTTTTGTAGGCGGCACTGTACTTCTTCCTGGGTTAGACAGGTGACCTGTACTGGGGAGTTTACCTTATCTCTCTTATTTCACCTGGCATTTCATTTTCCTGGGTGAATACAGTGGAGAATTTGTTTAATATATTTGCTTTTTCCTGTTCCCCGTTTATAATTTCTTCTTTATCGTTTTTTAAGGGGCCAACACTTTTTGCTATTTATATAGTTAAAGAACATTTTGGGGTTAGTTTTACTCTCTTTGGCAATGAGTTTAATAATAAATATTATTATAAAGAATTTAAATTAGAGCTAGATGTACTCAGGCTTAAGCTATGTGCACACGGTGGAATGTCCGCACAGCCCCCTCAGAAATGCGGCTAGGACCAATCAGAAATGCCCCTTTTCATAGACGGCAATGCATTTCCTTGCTAAGTCCGCAAAAACATTGTACATGTTCAGTGTTTTTGAGGTTGCCGTAATTAAGATTTCCGTGATAGATGTTGCTGCTGTGGAAATTTTGCCATGTCAACAGAGCAGCAGAATCCCTTAGAAATCAATGCTGCTGCGGAATGTCCATGTGGTAGATTAATCTGGAATTCCGCACGGACATTATGCCATGTGAACATGACTTTAATTACTCAACTGGACTTGCAGCCAGGTTCTCTTTTATCCAGACAACAACACCAAAGTTCAGGTGGGAAAGGATTCTACAAAATAGACAACATATGGCAAATATGCATTCAAGCTAACTACATTGATATATTATTGCAATGTTTGAATACTGTTTGTTTTATCTTTAAGATATAAGAACAAAATACAAGATTTTGCTAAAAATTCATGAGTAGTAAAAAATTTGTCTGGTGTAAAAAACAAACTGTATTGGTTTATAAAGTAATGAATATACCAATAGGTTATGTTAAGAAATCACCAGCAGGTGGTGCTCACATAATCTTCTAAGAAACTGACATTCATACCCACATGCTTTATATTTCATACAAAGCTAGATGTACTGTACTTTTTAGAGTAAGTTCACATACAAAATATTTGTTGTAGATTGTTTCTACAGATACATACAGGTGAAATTGGCAGCAGATTACCGTATCCTGCATGTAGATAAGATTTTGGTCCACATGCTGTAAATCTTTTCTGAATAAAACATCCTTAGCAGGACATTTTCCGTCTTGGAATTTGCACAAATTTGTTTTGGATTTTATAGGCTAAGTTCATTGGGAAAAAAAAAATCCATAATATATTTGGGGAGATTAATCAAAACCTGTGCAGTCAATGTATGGACGACAAATATGATTTTATTTGTAAAGGGGGAATTTACTAAGATCTGTGTTTCAAATACCAGTCTTTGCCATTGTACAGTGGAGCCAGATTTATCAAGAGAGACATGATAAATCCAGTCCTAAATTAGGCTGTCCATGGCAGCTTCAGAAATGTACACCATGATAGAACTGACATAGATTTCCAATACAATGTATGCCTTGTAGCAGGCGTAAATTGAATAGGTATCCACGCCCCCTTTACACAAAGCTATACTCCCTCCACACCAAGCCCTGCCAGGGCTTCTCAAAGCTCCCCTCACCTGTGAACAAATTACTACAGTGCCCTTATCTGTGCCAATAAAATACCACCATGCAGTGCACATAATACCCCCCAATAGGACCAAGTAGCAAAGTGCAGCAAATTATGTGTCTCCAACAGCAATAAACAAACACCATATTACAGCAAAAAATACAGTTCAGGCAGCAAATACTACAGTGCAGTATATAATACCTCTGCAGCCACGCAAAACAAATACCACAGTGCAGCACAAAATACCTCTCCAGCAGCTCCTAATACCTCAGTGCAGCATGAAGTACAACATCAGCCTTGCAAAAGAAATGTTACAGTGCAGCATAAAATACTTTATGTTGTGCAAAATAAATACCACAATGCAGCACAAAATACCACTCCAGCAATGGCATATACCAGATTACAGCACATACATTTATGGCTGTAAATGTTGGCACCCTTAAAATGAAGCATTTTTTTCATAGAAAAGGATTGCAGCAACACATGTTTTTCTATACACGTTTATTCCCTTTGTGTTTATTGGAAGTAAACCAAAAAAGGGAGGGGAAAAAAAGCAAATTGGACATAATGTCACACCAAACTCCAAAAATGGTCTGGACAAAATTATTGGCACCCTTAACTTAATATTTGGTTGCACACTCTTTGGAAAAAGATAACTGAAATCAGTCGCTTCCTATAACAATCAATAAGCTTCTTACACCTCTCAGCAGGAATGTTGGACCACTCTTCCTTTGTAAACTGCTCCAGGTCTCTCTTATTGGAAGAGTGCCTTTTCCCAACAGCAATTTTAAGATCTCTCCGCAGGTGTTCAATGGGATATAGATCTGGACTCATTGCGGGCCACTTCAGAACTCTCCAGCGCTTTGTTGCCATCCATTTCTGGTTGTTTTTTGATGCATGTTTGGGGTCATTGTCCTGCTGGAAGACCCAAGATCTCGGACGCAAACCCAGCTTTCTGACACTGGGCTGTACAGTGCGACCCAAAATCCGTTGGTAATTCTCAGATTTTTCATGATGCCTTTCACACATTTGAGGCACCCAGTGCCAGAGGCAGCAAAGCAACCCCAAAACATCATTGAACCTCCACCATATTTCACTGTAGGTACTGTGATCTTTTCTTTGTAGGCCTCATTCCATTTTCGGTAAAGAGTAGAATGATGTGCTTTACCAAAATGCTCTATCTTGGTCTCATCTGTCCACGTTTTCCCAGAAGGATTTTGGCTTACTTAAGTTCATTTTGGCAAAATGTAGTCTTGCTTTTTTACTTCTCTGTGTCAGCAGTGGGGTCCTCCTGGGTCTCCTGCCATAGCGTTTTATCTCGTTTAAATGTCGACAGATAGTTCACGCTGACACTGATGCTCCCTGAGCCTGCAGGTCAGCTTGAATATATTTGGAACTTGTTTGGGGCTGCTTATCCACCATCCGGACTATCTTGCGTTGACACCTTTCATTAATTTTTCTCTTTCGTCCACGCCCAGGGAGATTAGCTACAGTGCCATGGGTTGCAAACTTCTTGATAATGTTGCGCACTGTGGACAAAGGCAAATCTAGATCTCTGGAGATGGACTTGTAACCTTGAGAGTGTTGATATTTTTTCACAATTTTGGTTCTCAAGTCCTCAGACAGTTCTCTTCTTCTCTATCTGTTGACCATGCTTAGTTTGGCACATACAGACACACAATGCAAAAACTAAGTGAACTTCTCTTCTTTTTATCTACTTTTAGGTGTGACTTTTATATTGGTCCCACCTGTTACTTTCCCCAGGTGAATTTAAAGGGGTTGTGCGCTGCCCTTTCTTTCGGAGCTCCACTCACAGCGTCCGGAAGTTCATTGCTCCGAACGCTGTGTGCGGGCTTCCGTGTTCGCGGACTCCAGGCGTGACGTCACGCCCGGCCCCTCGTGACGTCTCGCCCGCCCCCTCGTGATGTCACGCCCGCCCCCTCTACCAAAGTCTATGGGAAGGGGGCGTGACAGCTGTCGCGCCCCCTTCCCTTAGACTTTCGTTGAGGGGGCGGGCGAGACGTCACGACGGGCCGGGAGTAATGAACTTCTGGGCACTGTGAGCGGAGCTCCGAAAATCAGGGCAGCGCACAACCCCTTTAAAGGAGCATCACATGCTTGAAACAATCTTATTTTTCCACAATTTTGAAAAGGTGGCAATCATTTTGTCCAGCCTATTTTTGGAGTTTGGAGTGACATTATGTCCAATTTGCTTTTTTCCCTCCCTTTTTTGGTTTAGTTCCAATACACACAAAGGCAATAAACATGTGTATAACAAAACATGTGTTGCTGCAATCCTTTTCTCTGAGAAATGCTTCATTTTTTTGAAAAATTCCAGGGGTGCCAACATTTACGGCCATGACTGTATCACCTCTCTAGCTGTGCAAAATAAAAATACCACAATGTGGCAGAAAATACTTCTCCAGCTGTGCAAAAGAAATACCACAGTGTAGCACATAATACCTCTCCAGCAGCATTAAATACAAAATTTTGCACAGAATACATCTTTAGAAGCACCATACCTCACAGTAAGGCCAAATTACCTTTCCAACTGTGGCACACAATACCACAGTGCAGCACATACCTCTTCAGCTGCCCAAAACAAATACTGCAGTGCAGCACAAAACACCTCTCCTGCAGCACCAAATACAACAGTGCAGCACTAAATACATTTTGAGCAGCACCAAACATCACAGTGAAGCTTTAAAAGGAAACTCTGGCAACAGGATGTTTTTTTTTTTTAACCCTTAACGACCAAGGACTTAAAGGACATCTGCAGCGTTACAAACACTTATCCCCTATCCTCAAGATAGGGGATAAGTGTTTGATCGCGGGGGGTCCGAACGTTGGGGCCCCCGGTGATCTCCTGTACGGGGCCGCGGCTCTCCTGTGCAGGGGGCGTGCCAGCCGCAGCCTGACGTTGCGGTCGGCACGCCCCCTCCATACATCTCTATGGGAGAGGCGGGGAGGCAGCGTTCGTGCCTCCCCGCATCCCCCATAGAACTGTATGGGGACAGGGAGGAGACGGGGCATCACTGTCGACCTCTAGGTCGACGCTACGCGCCTTAGCGCTTACCATGAGCGCTTATGGCGGTGCCCCGTTAGGGAGATGGGGGGGGGGGTCCCAGCGGTCGGACCCCCCCGCAATCAAACACTTATCCCCTATCCTGTGGATAGGGGATAAGTGTAATGCCGCTGCAGTTGTCCTTTAAATGTACGTACATTTTCATCCTGTACATGACCGCGAGCCTTGGAGTGGTGCTCACGTCATGCACTGCAGGTCCAGGCTGCTATCAGCAGCCGGGGACCCGCCGGTAATGGCGGACATCAGCAATCGCGCTGATGTCTGCCATTAACCCCTCAGATGCTTTGATCATATACAAATCACGGCATCTGCGGCTATGCGCATGTTTAAATGGATGATCGCATCGCCCGTGGCGCCACCGCGGGGATCAGATCATCTAAAATGGCAGAGGTTCCCTTACCTACCTCCGTCCGTCTCCTGGGGTCTTCTGCTTTGGTCTGAGAACGAGCAGACCACAGCAGAAGATCGCAGATAATACTGATCAGTGTTATGCCTATGCATAGCCTTGTTCAGTATATGCAATCTAATGATTGCTATAAAGAGTCCCCTATGGGGACATAAAAAGTGTCAAAAAAAGTAAAAAAAAATTGAAAAATACTCTCCCCAATAAAAGTTTTAATCGTCCCTTTTTCCCATTTACCTCCAAAAAGCGTAAAAAAATGTAATAAACATATTTGGTATCACCGCGTGCGTAAATGTCTGAACTATCAAAATATAATGTAAATGATCCTGTATGGTGAACGGTGTGAACGTAAATTGCTGCTTTTTTGTCACATTATATAAAAAAAAAAGTTTCATATATGCAAGTGTGGTATCGATAAACGTAAAGATCACAGCACAAAAAATTAACCCTCATACAGCTGCATATACGGAAAAATGAAAAAGTTATAGGTGGTCAAAATAGGGTGATTTTAAACATACAAATTTTGTAAAAAAAAGTTTGATATTTTTTAAAAGCTGTACAATATTAGAAAAGTATGTAATGATGGGTATCATTTTAATTGTATTGAAAACATGTCATGTTACTGTAAAGTGTACAATGTGAAAAGAAAAACCCTCCAAAATTAGCAAAATAGTGGTTTTCATATAAATTTCCTCACTAAAAAAAATTTTTTTTTTGGGTTCGCCGTACATTTTATGGTAAAATGAAAGGTGTCATTACAAATTACAATTGGTCATGCAAAAAACAAGCCCTCATATGGGTCTTTGGATGGAAATATAAAAAGTTATGGATTTTAGAAGGTGAGGAGGAAAAAACAAAAATGCTAAAATAAAATATGCCTGGTCCTTAAGGTTAAAATGGGCTTGGTCCTTAAGGGGTTAAAATCCCAGCCTATCCTTTATATTTAAAAAAAACAACTTTTACTCACCCCCTGCACTTCCCTGATGCCTTCGGTATCGCTGCCAAGGTCCCCAGTGTTATCCTTTTTCTGGGATCTGTGGCTGATCACACAGAGTGCAGCTCACCAAATCACTGTGTGGTGTCTGGCCTCGGCCAGTGTATTGAGCACTGGCCCTGGTCTTCTTCCTGATGCCGGGGCTCAGTATGTCCCATTGCCAATTACTGGCTGAGGCAGGATACCATGCAGTGATTTGCTGAGCTGCACTGTGACGAATCGAACCCTTGGCACCAAGAAGAGTATGGCATCGGGGACTACTGGTGGCACTTGGAGACCATGGGAGCTAGCTAAAGGTTTAGTTTTTATAAGGGACAGGCTAGGCATCTGAAAACATCATACCACTGGAGTACCCCTTTAAGTATAATACCATTCAGTTGCTAATTTTTTCTCTCTCATACTCTTATAAGTAAACATGTGAGAAAATTAAAGGACTGCTTACCTAATTCATGACTGTGGTTCTTTGCGTATATAAAAGTTACCCCTGTCTGAAAATTACATGTGGTACAACTTTGGCAACAATACTAACAATCTCAACACAAAGAAGTTGGACAAAAGGACATTGTTTGTATAAACTGATTAAATAAATCTTACGCCACTTATGACGTGTCTCCTGCAGTATGCCAAATATATTCAGTAGTATACACTGACCTTATAGTGACTTGTATAAACATGTATCAATGATAAGACCAATAGCCATATTATTTCTTAACATACTTTTCTTTGGTTTTTCACTGTTGTGAGTTAAATTCTTCTTCTATAGAACTTGAAAAGAAGCTACAGCAAAATCTGCTTGCGTTACATGGGGAGTGTTATGGTAACGGCAGGTGGTGGATCCTATGGGCCTGTGTGGATGATGACATGAGCTGTGCCAGGGAGCAGAGTCTAAGGTGCCACTGGTTTTCACCAGAGCCCGCCGCAAAGCGGGATGGTCTTGCTGCGGCAGGCAACACCCAAGTCACTACCCCTGGCAGGACGAGTCAACACAGGTAGCTGGGAGGTGGCACAGAAGGAGACTGGCAGGACGTGGCAAGATGCCAGTAGGTCAGGGCAGGAACACAGGTGCAGGGTAGGAAGGTAGCAAGGAACAGGTACACAGTAACTGAGACACAGGACTTTCACAATGGCAAAAGACAACCAAAGATCTGGCAGCGAACCAATGGAGGAGGTGATATTTAAGGATAGGGTGCAGGTGTAGACACTTGACAAAATGAGCACTGGCCCTTTAAGAGTGAGCCCTCAGGGGCACGCACGCCCTAGAAGGTGGGGGCACGCGCACCAGAGCTGCGATTCGAGTGGCTTAATGGATACGTTCGCTTAGGTTAGCTGGAGAATCTCGTGAGCGAGAGCATCCTTGATTCTAGAGGAAAGTCCTTTTTTTAAAGGTAGCACACAAGGCCTCGTTGTTCTAAGAAAGTTCAGAGGCAAGAGTGAGGAACTGAAGAGCCATCTCGGCAGAGGAGGCTCGCGTGGGTTCTTCAAATGCATTGCGTAATTCTGCAAGGAAGGCTGACAGGTTCAAGGAGACCGGATCTCTACGATCCCAGAGAGGAGTAGCCCAGGCCAAAGCTTTTCCAGACAGTAGACTGAACACAAACGCCACTTTAGCACGCTCTGTCGGGAGCAGATCCGTCATGAGTTCTAGATGGATAGAACACTGTCACAAAGCCTCTACACAGCTTGGGATCTATGTCATACTTAGAAGGCAAGGACAAACGAAGCTTGGTCCCAGAAGAAGCTGCGGACAAGGAGGAGGCTTAGGAACAGGTGACTGCTGCTGTTGCACCATGGCTGAGAGTGGATTCAGTTGTTGGACCTGATGGGCTAACTGCTGCGACTGTTGAGTCACGAGGGTGGGAAGATCTGAGACATCTGGCAAAGGCACCCCAGCGGGATCCATTGTCACGGCAGGTGGTAGATCCTCTGGGCCTGTGTGGATGATTATGTGAGATGTGCCAGGGAGCGGA
The DNA here is from genome assembly GCF_029499605.1 of Hyla sarda. Taxonomy (NCBI): domain Eukaryota; kingdom Metazoa; phylum Chordata; class Amphibia; order Anura; family Hylidae; genus Hyla; species Hyla sarda. The sequence goes on along the minus strand of NC_079192.1, from coordinate 183,707,286 downwards.
GTCCAAGGTGCCCTTGGTTTTCACCAGAGCCCCCGCAACGCGGGATGGACTTGCTGCAACAGGCGGCACCCAGGTTGAGCCACGAGTGGCACGAGGAAATTCGAGGCACAGGTGGGATAAGGCAACTTGTAGTCAGGCTAGCAGTAGATCAGGGCAGGCGGCACAGTAGCATAGTCAGGAACGTAGCAAGTGGTAAGTAGGCAGGTGGCAGAGTAGCAAGGTCAGGTCTCAAAACAAAGGGTACGATACACAGCAAGGCAATACTCAGGAATGCTTTCTCTCAGGCACTAGGGCAACAAAGATCTGGCAGGGAAGTGAGGGAGGTGGAGGAATTTATTAACTGGCCACAGGTGTTACTTAATTAATGGGTGCACTGGCCCTTTAAATCTCAGAGCTCCGGCGTGCACAATGCAAATCCCAGCCCCGCCGGCAGCAGAGGCCGGAGTGCATATCATAACACTACCCCCCTTTGTCTCCCCCTCCTTTTACGGTTCAGAAACTTCCTGAGAAGGTCACGGTCTAGGATATTCTCCTCTGGCTCCCAAGATCTCTCTTCAGGACCATAACCCTCCAAGTCAACCAGAATTTTTTTTTTTACCTCTCACGGTTTCTGTAGCAAGAATCTCTTAAACTTGTAGACAACCTTGTAGAAGAGCCGGAGACAGGCGTGGGGACAAGGTTCTTTTGAGAAAACCAGTTCATGACAAAAGGCTTGAGGAGAGAGACATGGAATGAATGGGGAATATGTAACGTAGCAGGCAGCCAGAGTTTGTGTGAGACAGGGTAAATTTTTTGCAGAACCTGAAAGGGACCAAGGTAGCGAGGACCAAGCTTGTAACAGGGGATCTTGAAGCAAATGCATTTGGAGGAAAGCCACACCATATTACCAGGAGAGAAGGGCAGAGGAGGTCTTCTACTCTTGTCAGCCTGCGCCTTCATGCGAGAGGAAGCCTGAGATAAAGACTGTCGGGTTTGTTGCCAGATGGTGGAGAAGTCATGGACCAGCTCATCAACAGCAGGCACACCGGAGGAAACTGGGAGTGGAAGAGGAGAACGGAGATGGAGTCCATAGACAACAAAGAAGTGAGACGACCTCATGGACTCGGAATCCTTATGATTATATGAGAATTCAGCCCAGGGGAGAAGGTTGACCCAATCGTCTTGGCGAGCTAAAACAAAATGCCGTAGATAAGTCTCAAGAATTTGATTCACCCTCTCCACCTGACCGTTGGACTGAGGGTGGTAGGCCGAGGAGAAGTCCAGATTGATGTCCAGACGGGTATAAAGAGCTCGCCAGAACTTAGAGACCAACTGCACTCCAGGATCGAAACAATATGCTGAGGAAGACCATGTAAAAGAAAGATGTGCAGCAAGAAATACTTCACCAGCTGTGGGGCAGAAGGAAGACCAGGTAGGGGAATGAAATGAGCCATCTTGGAAAATCCATCTACAACGACCCAAATGACAGTATTATTATGAGATGGTGGCAGATCGGTGATAAAATCTATAGCGATATGGGTCCAGGGTTTTCTTGATTGGGTAAAGGCTGTAAAAGTCCTGCTGGTCTCTGCCGAGGAGTTTTGTCACGGGCACAAGTATCACAGGAACGGACAAAATCAGAAGATCACATTCAAGATGGGGCCACCAGTAGTGCCGAGAGATTAAAAGTAGAGTTTTACGTATTCCAGGATGACCTGCAGTCAAGGAAGAATTACCCCATTTCAGTACCTTGCATCTCAGTCTGGCAGGCACAAAGGATTTTCCCGGAGGAACTTGCTGAATTTCAGCAGGAGCGGCAGGAATCAAACGGTCAGGAGGAATAATATGCCTAGGCGTGGAATCCAAACCTATGACGTCAGATGATCTGGAGAGAGCATCTGACCTGATGTTTTTTTCTGGACGGAAGTGAATGAAGAATTTGAACCTATAAAAGAACAGTGACCACCTTGCCTGGCAGGGGTTCAAACACTGAGCAGACTGAAGGTATAGAAGATTCTTATGGTCGAAGTAGATGCTGACCGGATGAGGAGATCCTTCCAATAAATGTTGCCATTCCTCCAAAGCAAGCTTGATAGTGAGAAGTTCACAATTTTCAATGGAGTAATTCCTCTCAGAAGGAGAGAAGGTCTTGGAGAAGAACCCACAATTTACAGTCTTACCCTTGGTGTTTTTCTGAGTAAGAACTGCACCCACACCAACTGATGAGGCATCAACTTCCAAAGCAAAGGGCCTCTCCGGATCAGGTCTTGTAAGCACGGGAGCCATGGCAAATGCAGAAATTAAACGGGAGAAGGATAATTCGGCCTCATGAGGCCAAGACTTAGGGTTAGAAGCCTTTTTCGTAAGAGCCAAAATTGGAGCAACCAAGGAAGAAAAATGTGGGATAAATTGACGATAATAGTTAGCGAATCCCAGAAAGCATTGTATAGCACTTGGCCAGAAGGATGAGGCCAATCCAATACCGCAGACACTTTATCTGGATCCATCTGCAGGCCTTGATGAGAGACAATGTAGCCAAGAAACGGAAGACTAGATTTCTCAAAAAAGCAGTTCTCCAGTGTGGCGTAGAGATGATTCTTCCGTAGACGCTGAAGAACCAGATAAATGTGAGTTTGTTGCTCCTCTAAGTTGGAAGAGAAGATCAGAATGTCATCTAGGTATACGACTACACAGGTGTATAGTAGATCACAGAAGATATCATTGACAAACTCTTTAAAAATGGAAGAGGCCGAAAGGCATTATGAGATACTCAAAATGTCCATCACGAGTTTTGAAGGCTCTTTTCCATTCATCTACCTTGTGAATACGAATGAGGTTATATGCTCCTCGTAAGTCCAACTTGGAGAAGACCTTGGCATCACGGAGACAGTCACAAGGTTCTGAGATAAGAGGTAGTGGGTAACGATTCTTGACTGTGATTTTGTTAAGTACCCTGTAGTCAATGCATAAACAGAGTGAGCCATTCTTCTTTCTTACAAAGAAGAAACCTGCTCTGGCAGGAGAAGAGGACTTACGGATAAACCTTTTTGGAGATTCTCCCGGATATACTCAGCCATGGCTTTGGTCTCCGGAACCGATAAAGGGTAAATCCTTCCACGAGGAGGAGTGGTACCAGGCAGAAGATCTATAGGGCAGTTGTAGGGACGATGTGGAGGCAGAGATTCAGCCTGCTTCTTGCAGAAAACGTCAGAAAAATCTTGGTAAGATAGCGGAAGGCCAAGTAAAGGAGGAGGATGAGAAACAACTTTAGGCTGAACTGGTTGGAGACAATGATTTTGACTATGGACGCCCCTCCCACATGTCCTAGGTGCAAGCGTTTCCCGAACGTTGTGAACAAACAGTACAGTCCTTGAGGAAGTGCTAGCACAATACAGGCACAAATTCTCACTGACCGTGACCTCTCCTGTTGCGCAAGATGAAAACAATCCACTTGCATAGCCTCTTCGGCAAGAGACAGAGGAAACTGTAGAGGTGGATGTTGGAACATGGGTGCCAGGCGAGGCTATCTCCATGCATGTTCGGGCAGGTTCCCTCTCTAAGCGCAGTTCTTTTTGCCTCTCAGCAAATCGCACACAAGTACATGTGGCCAAGTGGATAAGTTCAGTCAAAAAAGACAGAGGATCACGTGCAGCGAGGGCATCTATAATCCTGCTTGACAGTCCTTTTTTGAATGTGGCACACAAGGCCTCATCATTCCATGTTAGTTCCCTTGATAGAGGTTCAACATAGCCGTCTCAGCAGAAGAGGCACGTGCGATTCCTCAAAGACACTGCGGAATTCTGCCAGAAAAGCCGTCAAGTTGGAAGATACCGGGTCACCGCGGTCCCAAAGGGGTGAGGCCCAGGCAAGGGCTTTTCCGGACAGTAGGCTAATGTCAAAGGCCACCTTAGCACGCTCCGTCACAAACAGTTCAGACATGAGCTCCAAATGCATGGAGCACTGTGTAACGAAGCCTCTGCATAAGTTTCAATCACCATCAAACTTAGAGGGTAAAGGTAGATGTAGCTGGAAACCAGAGGACACTACAGGGGCTGATGGAGAGATGGTGTTGCTGGTTGCTGGGGCTGCTGCTGTTGTTGCTGCATGGCCAATAGCTGTTGCAGCATAGCAGATAGCCGAGTGAGTTGCTGCGCCTGTTGGGCCAACTGCTGCGACTGACGTACCACAACGGAGGGAAGATCCGCAACTTCGGGCAGGGGTACCTCAGCAGGATCCATGGCCGGATCTTACCGTAACACTCACGTTTCAGTAGACAGGAACGCCGGTGGTAGTGGATCTTCTGGACCTGTGTGGCAGATGACACGGACCGTACCGGGGAGCAGAGTCTAAGGTGGTTTTCACCAGAGCCTGCTGCAAAGCGGGATGGACTTGCTGCGGCAGGCGGCACCCAGGTCGCTACCCCTGGCATGGCTTGACCACACAGGCGGCTGAGGAAATTCGAGGCACAGGTGAGATAAGGCAACTAGTAGTCAGGATAGCAGGAGGTCAGGGCAGGCAGCACAGTAGCGTAGTCAGGAACGTAGCAAGTGGTCAGTAGGCAGACAGCAGAGGAGCAAGGTCAGGTTACAAAACAAAGGGTATGATACACAGCAAGGAACACTTTCTCTCAGGCACTAGAGCAACAAAGATCTGGCAGGGAAGTGAGGGAGGTGGAGGACTTTATTAACTGGCCACAGATGTTAATTAATGGGCGCACTGGCCCTTTAAATTTCAGAGCTCCGGCGCGCGCACGCCCTAGGAAATGGGAACGCGCGCCAGAGCATAGAAACTGAGGAGGAGGCAGGAGGAACAGTAGGTGAGTGGTGGGCTGGGATTCCCATGCGGGCGCATCCGGCAATGCGAATCCCAGTCCCGCCGGAGGAAAACAGGGCCATGCGCTCACGCCGGCGTGTGTGCGGCCAGAGCGCATATCATAACACCTACTTTCAGATGATTGACAGATTTTTTTTCCCCATCACTGAGCAGAGAGAGTAACCTGTCAGTCTTCAGTGGAAGGGCAGGAGCAGCAGCACCTAATGAATACTGGCCACTCTTTTCGGACATGTGGTGCACCCTGCATATTTCTGAATGTAAGTGCTGCCAAATTACTTCATACTTTGGCATTACATTACAACATTGACTACAATGCTTAATTTATAGTAATGATCTCCTTGCATAAGGTTGAGAGACTTCATGTCATGCAACTGCACCCTCTAAAGTTATGCCCCTGGAGAAGTCTTTTGTAGAGCTTTTGTTATATGTCAACACCTATGAATGCATTTTAATTATATGATAACTGATAAAATACTGTGATCCCAGCATTTATTCAGTGTCAAATGAGAAAAATGATAACAAGCCCTCAATCTTACCATTTTTGTTAACAGCTGGTAATAATTCCTTAGAAAACTCTTAGGCAATCACATTAGCACAATGGCTCCAATATATAACAGATATGCCAGAGTGACTTGGGGTCTGTCAGGTAAGTCGAATTTTGAAGACTTTACTAATCTTGCCTTTAAAATCCAACCTTTGGATAAAGAAGATGGAACTAGAGACTTTGAGTCCGCCGAGAACAAACTTTGAGTCCGCCGTAGTGCTTACAATACTGTAGAATAGAAAAAACTGTATTTTATTTTTTTGTGGTAGGCTTTACTGTACCCTTTTATACACCATAGAACTCCCTTATAGAAAAAGGGAAAGATTGTCCAGCACTCGGGATGCAGTTAAAAGTAGCTTCTCTTTATTTGGAAATCTTCAGACAATGGTCACAACAGAGTGGCTGACGCGTTTCGCACTTTTGTGCTTAATCGCAGTGGTCTACGATTAATCACGAAAGTGCGAAACTCGTCAGGCGCTTTACTCTGTTGTGACCATTGTCTGAAGGTTTCCAAATAAAGAAAAGCTACTTTTAACTGCATCCCGAGTGCTGGACAATCTTTCCCTTTTTCTATACCAGTACCTGGCCGAAGGCGGGACCGGCACGTCCATGTACAGGTGGTGCAGCCACTCCGAGAGGTGGTGAACGGTGTATGAATCTACTCAAATAGAACTCCCTTGTGACGGGTGCAAATCTGTTTAATAGTTTTGCATGAAGTCTCTGCACATGGATTATGTGTTCTGCTACATTTCTGGTAATATATGTGATGTACGTTTTACTGTTACTATAAAGTACAAACTTACAGAAAAGATAATGAATATTTGTTCTGTTGATTTTTGCATAGCCCAGTCATACATCTAGACTCAAATAAGCATTACAGTAATCTTTAGTCTATTATGTTAGCAGTAAAAGCTCTGTAGAAATGGTTAAGCTGTACAACCTTCCCATTCCAGGACATAGACCCGCCCCCAATATTCAGGGATTTGTACCTGTCCACTCTACTATAAGACACATTACAGGAGAGCCGGCAGAAGGACAAACTTCACTGAAACAGGTTAGAAATACAAGTCAAGACATTTGGCAGATCTTCTACTTCTAAAATTAGTTGTAAATTATCCCTAAACTACAAAGGAATTAACTACAGATTTGAATCCTGATGGCACAAATACTATAGACTTCTGGATTAACTGTATCAGTGGACCTATAAACTTACATAGAGAAATGCATGCTTAGACACTTTAGTCTGGAGTTAAGGTCATGCGTCAGTGTTTCCCAACCAGGGTGCCTCCAGGTGTTGCAAAACTACAACTCCCAGCATGCCTGGACAGCCGAAGGCTGTCCAGGCATGTTGGGAGTTGTAGTTTTGAAACATCTGGAGGCACCATGGTTGGGAAACACTGTCATAAATCTATAGATACACTGAAAACTTCAAAGCTGTCTCCTGTCATTGATGATTTACACTAAGGTTTCTCTTTTGCCAGGCTGATTCATTCATAGTTTACCTGTTATCGTATATTATTATATCGCATTTTATTCGTATTATTAGACTTTTATGTTGTGACAGGTCATGGATACAATAACTAACAGCAGTAGAGAGTTATGAATAGACAGTAAAGGAGAAAACGGGTCTTTATGAATGGAGTTCTATGAGTTCTAATATTTGGCTTTCTATATTCTTTTTAGATTTTGATTTTTTTGTAATCCTTACATATGTGGGAATTGTGTGTATGACTATTTTACGTTTATTTTACATATTATCTTCTCTTTCACACAGAGCACTTGTGACCGGCAGAGAGCATTGGTCCTTGCCATGAGGTCCTGGATGGCTGTGGCTCTGAGTTTTATAAGCCTTTTGTGTGTGCAGCAGTTGCAAGGTTGTTTCGCTCTGCCCTCCCCCCAGCTGCCACAGTTACCCGCTCCCAGGTAAATAGAAAAGTATGACATAAAATGGCACACAAAGACTTGTGACGTAATACAACACACCCACTTTTCTTTCTTCACACACCCAAAATTCTTCTTTGATATGTTACCACTACCTATAGGAATGTTAATTATTATTATATTGTATTTTACTGTTTTACTACTGTTTTACTTTTAGAGTAAATTTGGTTACTTTGGTCCACATTGCAAAGTATATTTAATGGAACGTAGTGAATAGCAGAACTTTGTAGAACAGCTGGAGAGCTTGCTATAGAAAATGAAGGTGCACATTGTAATGAAACTGCAGAGCAGCCATCAATTCTCTTTAGATAAAAATGTTTTATCTATGTGCAGTGTTCATGTGTGCCATACCGCAAAGGTAAACCTCAAGGTCAGGATGGAAAATGGTTGTTATACACAGAAATTCCCAGGGCAGAGTTTGCATTCTAACCCATGGAGCCGGTCTAATCTAAAGAGATCAGTGCTATTAAAGGAGTAGTCCAGTGGTGACCCAGTGGTGAACAACTTATCCCCTATCCTAAGGATAGGGGATAAGTTTGAGATTGCGGGGGGTTCGGCCGCTGGGGCCCCCTGCGATCTCCTGTACGGAGCCCCGACAGCCCGCGGGAAGGGGGCGTGTCGACCTCCGCACGAAGCGGCGGCCGACACGCCCCCTCAATACAACTCTATGGCAGAGCCGAAGCGCTGCCTTCAGCAATCTCCGGCTCTGCCATAGAGATGTATTGAGGGGGCGTGTCAGCCACCACTTCGTGCGGAGGTCGACACCCGCTATCTGGCCGGAGAGCCGGGGCCCCCAGCGGTTGGACCCCCCGCGATCTCAAACTTATCCCCTATCCTTAGGATAGGGGATAAGTTTTTCACCACTGGACTACCCCTTTAAAGATGTATGATAGAGGTGCCTAGGAGCTTAAAGGGGTACTCCAGTGGAAAAAAAATCTTTTTTTTTTAAATCAACTGGTGCTAGAAAGCTAAACAGATCTTAATCCTTCCAGTACTTTTTAGCAGCTGTATGCTACAGAGGAAAATCTTTTCTTTTTGAATTTCTTTTTTTGTCTTGTCCACAGTGCTCTCTGCTGACACCTGATGCCCGTATCGAGAACTGTACAGAGCAGGAGAAAATCCCTATGCTGCTCTGGACAGTTCCTAACATGGACAGAGGTGTCAGCAGTGAGCACTGTGGACAAGACAAAAAAGAAATTCAAAAATAAAATTATTTCCTCTGTAGCATACAGCTGCTAAAAAGTACTGGAAGGGTAAAGATTTTTTAATAGAAGTCATTTACAAATCTCTTTAACTTTCTGGCACCAGTCGATTTAAAAATAAAAATAAAAAATGTTTTCCACCGTAGTACCCCTTTAAGGTTACACACACTGCTAAATTCCTACATGGTTGAAAATATAGGACTTCTACAATTACTTTTATAGAGGACATTCTAGATTTCCGATTCAAATTAGAGGATATAATCACATGTTTATTGGCTGCTGTATGCAGCAGATCCACATTTCTCTATGGCTGCTGTAGGCAGCGGATCCACATTTCTCTATAAATTAGGGTATGTTCACACTACAGATTATGAACGGAATCTCCGCTGGCAGAATTCGGAGCGGAGATTCCATTCTGGCGGCCGCCACTGCAATACTTCGGCGGTAGGACTGCGTGGCACTGCGCTGTCACCATTGATGGCTATGCAGTGATTGCGGACTTCCGCGCAAAGAATGAACATGTTCTTTCTTTGCGTGGAACAATTTCAGCGGCAGAATTGTCTGCCGCTGAAATTCCGCAGTGTGAACGGGTCTTGTGGAAACCCATTCACACTGATGTTTATGTTCACAGCACGTAATTCCGTTCGCGGAATTCCGCTCACGGAATTCTGTGGGAATTACATATTGTGAACATACCCTAATATGGTACAGAAAGCTAATGTTGAAAATGTAGTTTAATGTAATATACTATTATTTACAAACTAAAAACATCAAGTCGTATACTGTCCATATGTTCCTGGACTATATATACCATATGTGTATAATGTATGTCACAATTTATGGGGCTTTAATATTGATAGACGTTCCCTAGCATAGGTGGTCAATATTAGAATAGTGGGCGTATGACTTACAGCAACTTTCCCAATCAGTTGTGTAAAGAGATGCAGCACCCTTATTATGAGGCATATACAGTGGTCCCTCAAGTTACAATATTAATTGGTTCCAGGACGACCATTGTATGTTGAAACCATTGTATGTTGAGACCAGAACTCTATGGAAACCTGGTAATTGGTTCTAAAGGCACCAAAATGTCATCCAAAAATAGGAAAAAGTGAGGATTAAAGAAAAATAAGTAGATAACTAATATAGATAAAGCAAATCCTTACATATAAAAGTAAGAAAGATCTGCTGGGAGCTGTAAATCACTGTCAGTGTTTCCCAACCAGGGTGCCTCCAGCTGTTGCAAAACTACAACTCCCAGCATGCCAGGACAGCCAATGGCTGTCCGGGCATGCTGGGAGTTGTAGTTTTGCAACAGCTGGAGGCACCCCAGTTGGGAAACATTGGTTTATGTAGAGGACAGAAGCTTCTTCAGGGTCCTATACAGTACACACAGTGTCCCAAAATGAAGCCGCCCTTACTTGGTGTCCAAAGGAGCAGCTAACCCTGGCACAGGTAAAGAGTAGTACAGAACTTGTAATACCTCCCTGTACTGTAGGGGGCGCTACCAGACACCAGTCAGTGTATTCACTTCAGTAATACAGGTAAAGAGTAGTACAGAACTTGTAGATCCTCCCTCTACTGTAGGGGGCGCTACCAGACACCAGTCAGTGTATTCACTTCAGTAATACAGGTAAAGAGTAGTACAGAACATGTAATACCTCCCTGTACTGTAGGGGGCGCTACCAGACACCAGTCAGTGCATACACTTCAGTAATACAGGTGATTTACTAGTAAAATGCCTAATTCTGATTGGTCAGTTCCTCCAGTTGTGACACATTTTACAGATCTGGACTGTCTGTAGTATTGTATGTTGAGTCTGGTTTCAAGTTACAATGGTCCGGAAAAGACCATTGTATGTTGAAACTATTGTATGTTGAGGCCATTGTAAGTTGAGGGATCACTGTACTGTAGTCTCATTCGCTTGAATAGGACTAAGCTATGGTAAGCTTCAGTGCCTGGTACAAAATGTATGCCACTGTTTGGTCCCTACAATAAGCTGATAACTTAGGGTGGCAGTGGTTTGACCATTACCAAACTGACATTAATGGCCTATCCGCCATCAATATTAAAGTCCTGGAAACCCCCCTGTATACATATTGCAAAGGCCTGTACATTAGGAGCTGTATATTCCATTCATTCATTACAGCTTGGGAAATAGATACAGGCAAAGTATACTGTAAAAGAAGGCTTGGGTATGAAACAACACATAATACATAACCTTTAGATAATCACAATTTAGTATAAAGAGAATAATGGAATGGAAAAATGAAAAACTTGGGAGTAAGGATAATATATATATATATATATATATATATATATATATATATATATATGAATAAGTAAAAAATTGTCCCCTCTTAGGGATTGTATCATGATGCAGCAGAAAGGATTTAATGGATTTCATCATTGCCTCCACCCATTCCATCTCTCATATTCTGCAATTTTAACTCCGTCTACAAGATATATTTGGCAGGTAAAACTTGACACGTACATTATCCACGTAACATTGACACACCCCCTCCTCCACTCTTTCTTGAATGCTAGCCATCCTCAGAGTCTGATGCAACACAGATGCAATGTTAAATCTTCTTTTTAACAACGTGAAAGTCCTCGCCACAAAACACATGACACGCTGATGCAGCGTGAGCGTGCCATCACTTCAAGCGTTCCTACTCATTCTGTAATATGATAACATAAGGACAGGGGAGGGAGGATGTAAATTCCATTCACAAACTTGTTGAATGAGATGAACAGGTAAATGACGAAATATTATAAGCTGAATATTATAAGCTTGGTCATTTCGAAAAACTTTTGACATGTTGCCATCATTACTGGCTACAGTGGGCATATTATTGGCTACAGTGGGCATTGTTACTGGACAAGGGGATTTTTACTGACTACAGGGGGAAAACTTACTGGCTAGAAGAGATATCATTGCTGAATACAAGGGGCATTATCACCGAGTATTATTAGTGACTACAGGGAGCATATTACTGGGGAAGGGGACATTTTATTGGCTACAGGGGGATTATTACTTGATACATTGTTATGGGGGGATCTGATCTGGAAAGGAACTGATGATAGAGACTTTTAACAGTGCCTATGGCGGCAGTCTGAACCTGGCTTTATTTTGTCATCATTTATATGTGATCATTCCTGGGGGTACTTGAGTGGAACATCTGATTACTTAGGGATACTTGGCTTGAAAAGGTTGAGAAAAACTCAAAATCATACTTACCTTCCGTGCCTAACTCAAAGAAATCCAAGAGATATGTTCAGTGGCAGCTATAGACATTGTGAGACCTTAGGCAATACTCGAGCATGAGACCCTCATTGATACTAAGGCTTTGTTCAAATGGTTGAATGTCCGCACAAAAAACTTTTGTGCAGACATTGCACCCACAGCAGAGCGCCGGCAAAGCATGCTGGCACTCGGACCCCTCGGAAATGCGGCATCTCATAGACGGCAATGCATTTCCATAGGAACTCCAGAGAAAGAATAGACATGACTATTCTTTCTGCAGAAGCCAGAATCTGAATGTTTGCGGCGTGGAAATTCTGCCATGTGAACAGTGCAGCAGAATCCTATTGAAATCAATGGGACTCTGCTGCTGCGGAATGTCCATATGAAATTCTTCTGTGGAATTCTGCACGGAAATTCCATCGTGTATACATATCATGTATTTTAGATTGGAATTTTCTGACGAACATTCCACCCGGAATATTCTTCACTGTAAATGTGTTAACGGGAAACCCATTCACCTGCATTTTACCTTCAGGCAGCGGAATTTCCGCCCGAAATTCAGAAGTGGATTTCCACTCGGAAATTCTGTCGTTTAAACCTGGCCTTAGGCTCTGCACTTTTCCCATAGTGCCCCAAATAATGCCTCCCTTGGTACTTTGCAAAGTATGAGAGAGAAGGTCAATTTATTATGGAAATGGTTGGGGGATTGGGTGGTAGTGGTAGGTAGGTGTGGTAGTGGGGTGTGATGAGGGCAGATGTTGTTCCCCTAGGGGCAGATGGCATTAACCCCTTGTATTCATGACCCCAGGGGGTGGTTTAGCCTAAAACAACCCAAAGGTATACCGCTGGATCCGGCGCACAGGGGGCAATAAAGACTTCAATGCCAAGTTATGGACAACGGTCGCTTTACAGAGGGTAGACAGTTGGTAAAGTCTATACAGTTTAGCCAGGGCCCAAGGAGGTGACCAGTGATGCAGAGACCTTAAGGGCTTGCTTGGACTTGTAGTAGGACTGGAAAATTGAATGCAGACCACACTGGCTTGACAGATGACAGGGACTGACTTGACTTGACTCATAAAGCTCTGACTTTAGCTTACTTGACTTGATGGTGGCTGCAGGATTGGAGTGAGGTCTCCATCACTCTGGACACACACACTAGGCACGACTGCACTGGAGCTCAGCTTAGCAGAAGAGAAGAGCTCAAAAAAAGAGAGAAGCCAGCTCCACCCAGGGCTTATATGGGGAGACGAGCAGGGAGCCCCTTGGTCGCTCTTGGGATCACCTGGTCACTGGTACCTCCTGGGTAACAATCACATGACATATCACATGGTATAACTCTTAAAACAACATTAAATTGTATAACACTTTACATGGTAAAACATATTTACAATGGGGAAACAAGTGCAGGGGGCCTTGGGGACACTGAAGGAGGCTGCCCGACAGGACAGCAGGAGTACGGGGTAACACCTCCCACACTGGGCTACCACATCCCTCACATTAGGTAGATACCTCCAGAACCTAGCTAATGCTCCCTTTTAGGTAGATGCCCACAATAGGAAGGTTATTCTCCCTCCATATTAGGTAGAAGCCTCCAGTAGGTAGGTAGGTAATCACCAATTAGGTAGATGTTGCCATCTAGTTGTATCTAGATTATGTACTCTCAGTAGGTATGAATATAAGTATTGTACCCCCAGTAGTTAGGTAGGTAGGTAATTCTCTACACCCCAATAGGTCCCCTCGGCAGAAAATAATAAAAAAAAAACCATACACCTTCCCTTCACTCCCCCACTCAGGCCAGAGCCCCTTCTGGGCTCCTGGTGTGCCACAGGACTTCTTTGTAAGCAACTTACAGTGTAAGCGCTGCACTGCAGTGTTAAAGTACATGAGCAGGGATTCTTTTTCCCTTCTCCTGTACAATACCAAGTGGCAATGGGTACAATGTACACATTGCCACTCATTTTCCTTACTTAGGTGGTCAAGTTAGGCTAAGTTTCTACTTGTTTTTATTTGTGAAAACGCCAAGAAAAACGCCAATTCTGCCGCATGGCAAAAAACGCTGCGGCCAGATGTTAGCTGTAAATCAATGAGAAATCACTAAATTCTTATTTCACTTGGCGTTTTTCACTTTGGCGTTTTTTTAAATCCTTTTGGCATTTTTTCACTCTTTTTTTGGCGTTTTTCAGATCCTCGGTAATCGCAGCATGTTGAGCCACTGGCAATTTTTTTGTCAAAATCGTGGCGTTTTTCTCCCATAGAAGTCTATGGGAGTGAAAAAACGCCAAGAAAAATCATATGTGGGTTTTAAAACTGGCGTTTTTGCAGGCGGTTTTCATTCTTTTTTGGACTTTAGCGATCCAAAAAAGTGATGGAGATACCTTTTTATAATAAAATTTCGTAGGGTACCATTAAAAAAAAAAAAAAAAAAAAAAAGATACAGTAGTGAAGGAAAAAATTGCGTATGTGTGTTTTTCACTTTTTTCTTTATTTTTTACATTGTTTTAGGAAGTACTACTACTCCAAGCACGGAACACACTGTTCCATGATGTGAGTAGTAGTACCTGTACTAATTGACAGATCGCCGTTGCGATCCTCCTGTATGATGTATAGATGTGGCTGCTCTTCTATGGTCCCCTGCACTGACGTATATATACACATATTCATATTTCCCGCAGAGATTTGATATTGGCCAGATGGTTCCAGCCAATCACAGCTCTCTGTCGGAAATATGAATTGGTGTATATATACGGCCGTGCAGGGGACCATAGAAGAGCGGCCGCATCTATACATTATACAGGAGGATCACTGCAGGTGTCAGTAGTGACATCCGCTGTGATCTTTCCTTAACTGCAGGTACTACTACTCCCAACATGGAGCACACTCTACTTCATACTGGGAGCTGTAGTACCTGCATTAATAGACAGATCGCAGTGGGTGTCAGAAGTTACACTCAGTGTGATCTGTCTATTAGTGCAATTACTACAGCTCTCAGCATGGAGCAGGTAAGAACAGATCACAGCGGGTATCACTACTGACACCTGCTGTGATGGTCCTGTCTATAGCAGAGATGCAGAGCGGCTGTATACAGCACTCGCATCTCTGCTCTGTACTCTGGCGACTCACTCATTCATATTTCCCTCAGAGCTGTGATTGACTGCAACCATCCGGCCAATCACCACTCTGGGCAGAAAATATGAATGATGTTCTATTCACATCACTGGCCGGAGTATAGTGCAGAGATGTGAGCGCTGTATAGAGCCGCTCGCATCTCTGCTATATTATGGACGACCGCATCGGGTGTCAGGACTGACACACGTGGGCGATATGTCTATAGTACTACTACTCCCATCATGGAACAGTGTATTCCATGCTGGGAGTAGTAGTACTACCCTAAAAAAGAGATAAAAATGAAACATGCACACTTAATTAAAAAATAATAAAAATGTTGTTATAAAATATATACATTTCGTTTAATACATTTTTTTCCATCACTGCTGCATCTTTTTTTTTTTTTTTTGGTACCCAACAAATTTTGGGTCCCAATAAAACTGCCAAGGTGCAATTACCAAACAAATTAAAAAATGCAAGAAAAAACACCAGAAAAAAGCGCCAGACGCAGGATCGCGGTGCCGCGTGCTATTAACCCTTTAGATGCGGCGTTCAAAGTTGAATGCCGCATCTAAAATTAAAGTAAACTGCTCCCGGCTAGCTCAGTGGGCTGTTCGGGATCGCCACGGTGAAATTGCGGCATCCCGAACAGATCTAGGACAGCAGGAGGGTCCCCTACCTTCATCCTCGTTGTCCGATTGCCGAATGACTGCTCAGTGCCTGAGATCCAGGCATGAGCAGTCAAGCGGCACAATCATCGATCAACGGTTTCCTATGAGAAACCATTGATCAATGTAAAAGATCAGTGTATGCAGTGTTATAGGTCCCTATGGGAGCTATAACACTGGTAAAAAAAAAAGTGAATAAAGATCATTTAACCCCTTCCCAAATAAAAGTTTGAATCACCCCCCTTTTCCCATTTAAAAAAAAAACTGTGTAAATAAAAATAAACATATTTGATATCGCCGCATGTGGAAATGTCCGAATTATAAAAATATATTGTTAATTAAACCGCACGGTTAATGGCGTGCGCGCAAACAAATTCTAAAGTCCAAAATAGTGTACTTTTGGTCACTTTTTATATCATGAAAAAATGAATAAAAAGTGA
Source organism: Hyla sarda (assembly GCF_029499605.1). Lineage (NCBI taxonomy): Eukaryota > Metazoa > Chordata > Amphibia > Anura > Hylidae > Hyla > Hyla sarda. Next base: position 183,691,327 of record NC_079192.1, on the reverse strand, counting down.
TCAAAAAGTCCGATCAATACAGAAATGGTACCGCTAAAAACTTCAGATCACGGCGTAAAAAATGATCCCTCATACCGTCCCGTACGCAGAAAATAAAAAAGTGATAGGGGTCAGAAGATGACAATTTTAAATGTATAACTTTTCCTGCATGTAGTTATGATTTTTTCCAGAAGTACGACAAAATCAAACCTATATAAGTAGGGTACTATTTTACCTGTATGGACCTACAAAATAAAGATAAGATGTCATTTTTACCGAAAAATTTACTGCGTACAAACGGAAGCCTCCAAAAGTTATAAAATGGCATTTTTTTCTTCAATTTTGTCGCACAAGGACTTTTTTTTTTTCCATTCTGCCATAGATTTTTGGCTAAAATGACTGATGTCATTACAAAGTAGAATTGGTGGCACAAAAAATAAGCCATCATATGGATTTTTAAGTACAAAATTGAAAGGGTTATGATTTTTAAAAGGTAAGGAGGAAAAAACAAAAGTGCAAAAACAGAAAAACCCTCCGCCGCCAAGGGATTAAATCATTAAACTGTGTTCTTATTCCATTAAATACCTACTAAAATACTTTTTAAACTAACAACTTTACACCTTTCTTAGATTCAACTATGTATAGCTTTCTTTTGCTGCACTGGAAAGTAACAGTGACCCCTGGCAGACTTGTAATTCCGATTTAATTATTTTATATCATTTGAAGTGTATATCCACTTCTACAAAGCAAGCAAAGCAATGGGAATGGAGAATCCTCACCTAAAATCTTTCATTTTCAACTGTAATACCAGTGGAGAGTCATTTGAAGGGTATCTTTAGCAGCTGACAATTTTCTAGTACAGTGATACCAAACTAGCAATCTGGAACCTAACAATTATTCTCCATTACTTCTACATTTGGAAAATGTGAATCAGCTGTATTATAGCATATGGAAAGACATGCTTTGTTGCTGAATGATAATTTAAAGAGGTATTCTGCCTCTAGACAACCTATCCCCTTTCCTGCTGCAAGAACCCCCCGCGATCTCCAGCCAGCACCACGCCATTCTGAACACAGAAACTTTTAGCGTCTGTCTTCGTGACATCACACCACGCCTCCTCCATTTATGTCTATGGGAGGAGTGTGACAGCTGGTACACAGACATCACGCTTCCTCCCATCGACATGAATGGAGTGGGCGTGACGCCTTTGGTTGCCCGTCATCCAGCATGGAACGGAGTTCACTCTGTGCACTGGATGACTAGGATGCCGAGCCAGAGATCGCGGGGGGGGGGGGGGGGCTGGGGTCCCAGCGGCCGCACCCCATGACCAGATATCTTATGCCCTTTCCTTGGGATAGGGGATAAGATGTTTAGGGGCGGAGTACCCCTTTAAAGGTACCCGCTGAAGCTAGAGACATTATCTAAGACTACGCTGTCACTTCTTAAACACTTTAGGTCTAGTGGCTGGGACCTCCACCAATTGCTAAAATAGAGGCTTTGGTATTCAGTGGAGTGACAAGGCTCTTTCTCCATTTTTCCCTCCATTACACCACTGCTATCCAAGCACTCTGTAGGTGCTGAATTTCAACATGTCCAATCCTTTGTTTGGCCTTCTTTAAGGAAATAGCTGATGGCCTTTTTAATGTAATCCCTGTGTAAACAAAAAAAAAATGAAAAACCCTAATGTTTGATCACAAATCACACACACAAAAAAGGTCATCTTAACCTGCAAATGTGTACTCTATAAACTTTTGTGGGAAGTATTTACTGTCCCCTTGTAAACCAATTCTTTGCATTTTTATATATTTCCATGAATATTCAGAGATCCCATCATTGAGTTTTTAGCACCTTATTTCCCGTTATTAATAGCGATAGTTATATTTGTGCCCTTTCAGTTACATTTTGCTAAATCCTTCTCACCTTATTTACATAAACAGATAATGAAGTGCAAACACTGATCTTCATATCTCACCCATATCTCACCCTGGTGTTGTCCCAGCAATAAATGATTCGGAAGGTCCCGCTTACTAAAGTCCAGGCATTCTGGTTATCAATGTGAGGAATTAACTTGCTTGAAGAATTTGCAAAGCAATCTCCTCATTAGGTAAATTATTTTACAGATCCGGAACTAGAGTAGTTTATTATTTTATGGAATATGGGTGAATGAACAATACTCCATTTCCCGCTGCGTATTGCAAAAATGTTGCTTCCTGTAGCAGTTCACCACTGCAAATCAGTTACCTTTCACCTCTCCTACAGGGATATCCACAAGTTTCACCACAATTACACTTTCTCAGTATATAATTCATCATAATCACTATACCTCATTCATGTGGTTTATGGCCTGGAAACTTGTTGTATCTGATCATTTTCAGCATAGTAGGAGAAATGTATCAGTAGTGTTTTAGATGCATTTATGTATCAAGTTTCAGCTATATGCTGCGGGTGTATGTTGGGATACTTCCAGATAGGTATTCAAATGCTTACTATGGCGTTTTATTGGGCATGCACGGAAGATTCAATAGACCAAACGTAGTCTACCTGCAACTATATTTTGTCTGTTTTATGCTGGACACAAAAACATGGCGCAAAATGTGAGAAACCATTCAGATCTATCTACCAGGGTCAATGACCTTAATAAGAATATAACAATATTTCTAAGACTATGTTGACACTTGCATTGTGGTTTCCATTCATTTTGGAAACCATGGTGCTTTACCTGATCCATCCATCATGGAAACCACCATTTTTGATGGATCTGACTGACTTACCGTATTTTTCGCTGTATAAGACGCACTTTTTCTTTCCCAAAACTGGGGGGGGGGGGGGGGGGGACTAAGTTGGTGCATCTTATACGGGCGAATACACACCTATCGCGGCGGTCCCTGCGGCCATCAACCGCCGAGACCCGTGGCTAATACAGGACATCACCGATCACGGTGATGCCCTGTAATAACCCTTCAGACACGGCGATCAAAGCTTACCGCCGTGTCTGAAGCGAAAGTGACACTAACCCGGCTGCTCAGTAGGGCTGTTCGGGACCATCGCGGTGAAATCGCGGCGTCCCGAACAGCTTACAGGACACCGGGAGGGACCTTACCTGCCTCCTCGGTGTCTGCTCCGTGCCGGGATCCCCTGCATGGCCGGCGCACTCCTTCGACGTCATCACATCATCTTGCACGCCGTCCCGTCATCCAATAGGAGCGGCGTGCGTAGCGACGTGATGATGGCGACAGAGAGCGTGGATCCCGGGGAAAAAGACGTCCGGAGCGTCGGGGACACCTCGGGGACGCGGCAACAGCGATGGAGCGACATCCAGGGCAGCGGTGACAAGCGGTGACAGGTCCGGAGCGGCAGGGACACGTGAGTATTACCTCCTATACCAATGGCTGTCCGGGCATGCCGGGAGTTGTAGTTTTGCAACATCTGGAGGTCCGCAGGTTGAAGATCACTGTTGGGTTCAGAATCTTTTTTTTCTAGATTTTGTACTAGATTTTTTCTAGATTTTTAGTCTTATAGGGCGAAAAATACGGAATATTGCGGTCTCTTAGGTTTTCTTGTTTTGAATGTTATTATTTGAAAAGAACATCTCTCCATGCCTCTGGCGCAGATTTAAGCAGAGCAACTCATGTGCAGATGATACAGAAAAAGATATATTTTGAAGAATTTAGCTCAACTGTCTTTAGAATTTGAATGCAGCCATGGTTGGGGTTTATAAGACCCACTAGAATGTATGGTCAGTACTAGATAATGATGCATTCTATGTATGTATCTATTTATTTATTTATTTATTTATCTATCTTTCATAATCACCTTTGTATTTAATGACCATATATATGTGTAATATGTAAATTTTAGGCACACACCGTCTTTAGAGCCTTATGTTTAGCCCTTTTTTGGTTCCTCCGGTGAAAACCTTTTTTTTTTTTTTTTTTTTTTTTTTTAAATCAACTGGTGCCAGAAAGTTAAACAGATTTGTAAATTACTTCTATTAAAAAATCTTACTCCTTCCTGTACTTATTAGCTGCTGAATACTACAGTGGAAATTCTTTTCCGTTTGAAACACAGAGCTCTCTGCTGACATCATGAGCAACGTGCTCTCTACTGACATCTCTGTCCATTTTAGGAACTGTTAGGAGTAAAAGGAAATCCCCATAGCAAACATATGCTGTTTTGGACAGTTCCTAAAATGGACAGAGATGTCAGCAGAGAGCACTGTGCTCATGATGTCAGCAGAGAGCTCTGTGTTTCAAACGGAAAAGAATTTCCACTGTAGTATTCAGCAGCTAATAAGTACAGGAAGGATTAAGATTTTTTAATAGAAGTAATTTACAAATCTGTTTAACTTTCTGGCACCAGTTGATTTAAAAACAAGTTTTTCACCGGAGTACCCCTTTAACAACTTCATGTCCCCGATGTCAAAGTTGCTGTGATAAGGGGAAAATAGCAAAATTTTGTCTCGGCAAGCTAAAATCAGTTTGTATGAAAGTATGGATTGGTGGGGGTCCAGGTGCTGAGCTCTCCACCGATCACTGTATTGAAGGAGTAGAAGCATTTGCCTAAGTGCTGTGCATTGTCATTTCTGAGAAGAGTTGAGCATGCGGCATATGAAAGTCTATTGCAGCTTAATGTTTCAAGCATCATGGCTCCACTACGTGAATTCAATCTGTTAGGCTATGTTCACACAGGAGAATGTCCGTGTGGGAAATCTGCTGGCAGAACATGCTGGTGCTAGGACATCTCGGAAATAGGCCGTCTCATAGACAACAATACATTTCCGTGTGAGTCCGCAGAAAGAATAGACATATCTGTTCTTTCTTCGGACACTGGAATTTAAAATTCCGCGCCAAATATTTCTGGCTTGGAAATTCTGCTATGTGATCAGCGCAGCAGAAACCAATTGCAATCAATGGGACTCTGCTGTCGCTGCATCCATGAGGAATTCCAAAGCCGAAATCCCAAGGAAATTCCATCGTGTGAACATAACCTTAGGCTGTCAGTCAACTTCTATACCATAGTACAACACGCTGCAATTGTGGCATAGAATTTTACTGTATTAATTAATAAAAATCATCCCATGATAATGTATTCATGGTTTAAAATCAAATTCTATTTATTTCTGGACACACGCACGTATATGAAAATATTTACACATAGAAACAGCAGTATCTTTTGTGCATAAGGCTGATACATGGAATATGTACTTATGTACTCTTCTGTACACAGACATGAATCACTACCCCAGAACAAGGAGTACGTGTGAAACTGCAGGCAGTCATCTTTCCCTCTCCCCTCCTCCACATCTCTTCATTTTTTCCCTTTTTTTTCCTTTCCCTTTCTTTGATTCCATCTCTCTTAATAATGTATTTAGATTTTCTTGATTAAATCAGCATTTTATCTCTGCTTTATTATTAAGGTTGGTAATAAAATAGTTAGAGTTTGTTCATACTTGCCTGTAAGGATACACATCAAATACAGATGCACAATGGTTTTTTTTCTTTTTTTTTAGTTCGGTATTGTTTATTTTTGTTCAATACTTTGTTATAGGTTATCTGTTTTTGATCCATACTTCATCCATATGTTTTTTGGCCAAAAATGTAAACATTTTGCCCTTTTTGTAATATTGTTAACTTATGGATATAAAAAAATTGAATAAACATGTACACTTTTATATGTACTGTATATGTTTACACAGATTGTATACGCTGCAGATTTTACGCTGCAGATTTGGTGATGCTAAATTAAAGATAAAATCTGCAGCATAAGATCTGCAGTATGAAATTTGTAGCATAGATAGAATAACTTAAATTTAACCCACTCATGTCTGTTGACTAAAAACCGTACAGATCTATTGGAGCATGATTTATATAAAATAAAAAAAAGTTCTTATCCTCCCTAGAAATGTGAATAATATTAATAATTGGCAGTTTTTTGTGTAATCATATTCAAGTATGGATCCATAATGATTTGTTCAATTATTTTCTACATAATTTTTTTCTAAATTGCATCTTTTTTTGTTCGCTTTCTTATTATTATTATTATTATAATTATTATTATTTATTTAAAGAATTAAAGGGATAGTCCAGTTTAGAACTATTTTAACCCACCATCCCCAGATTTGCATCAAATAAAACAACAACCTGCTCCCACAGTGCCCCAGTAGAGCCACTCCAGTCCTCTAGTGCCGTCTTTTTCCTGCTTGCCGGTGGTCAACGCGTCACATTGCTGATCAGCTAATCACCAGCCTCAACAATGTTCCACCTTGGCCAGCGATAGGATGACCGGCCTTGTGATGTATTGAGCCCCAACACCAGGAAGAAGACCAGGAAGTACAGGGTCCTTTACATGTGAATATACTCAGGGGGAGGGGGGGGGGGGGGGGGTAAAGCCGTGCAAAGGACAGGGGAACAGTTAGCCAGAGCAACCAATCAGATTGCTTCTTTTCTTTTTTTAAAAGCCTCTGAAAAGTTTTGATAAATCTCCTCTATTATGCACAATACCACATAGGACAGGATGACACATGACACCCTAAATTGTACGATATTACTTCTAGCAGTCATCTCCTATAATTAAAGAGAAAAATAGAAGCAATCCATAGCATAACACACCGGAGGAAGGGTAAGAATGATCAAAGATCAAATGCCGCTTACCCCGGTAAATGTGTACCGTCATACACAACAATGATGTGCACGTATTGCGGGATAAATATCTGTCCCGTCTGCAGCCTCCAGCCTCTGAACAATGGAGTAATTGAACAGGCTTCAATAGACCAACAGCAGGATTACAATGGCGCTGACCGGACCAAACGACACAGCCGGAATGGTGAAAGGAAAATGTTATTTACCAAGATGCAATGCGTTTCACTACGCATGCCCTGCTTGCCCTCAGTGCACAGAGTCCTGCTTGTCCTCAGTGCACACAGTCCTGCTTGTCCTCACTGCACAGAGTCCCGCTTGTCCTCAGTGCATCGGGCCCTGCTTGTCCTCAGTGCACAGAACCCTGCTTGTTCTCAGTGCGCAGAGCCCTGCTTGTCCTCAGTGCACAGAGCCCGGCTTGTCCTCACTGCACAGAACCTGGCTTGTCCTCACTGCACAGAACCCGGCTTGTCCTCACTGCACACAGCCCTACTTGTCCTCAGTGTACAGAGCCCTGCTTGTCCTCAGTGCACAGAGCCCTGCTTGTCCTCAGTGCACAGAGCCCGGCTTGTCCTCACTGCACAGAGCCCAGCTTGTCCTCACAGCACAGAGCCCCGCTTTTCCTCAGTGCACAGAGCCCCGTTTTGTCCTCAGTGTACAGAGCCCTGCTTGTCCTCAGTGTACAGAGCCCTGATTGTCCTCACTGCACAGAACCCCGCTTGTCCTCACTGCACACAGCCCTACTTGTCCTCAGTGTACAGAGCCCTGCTTGTCCTCAGTGCACAGAGCCCTGCTTGTCCTCAGTGCACACAGTCCTGCTTGTCCTCAGTGCACAGAACCCTGCTTGTTCTCAGTGCACAGAGCCCTGCTTGTCCTCAGTGTACAGAGCCCTGCTTGTCCTCAGTGTACAGAGCCCTGCTTGTCCTCACTGCACAGAGCCCTGCTTGTCTTCACTGCACAGAGCCAGGCTTGTCCCCACTGCACAGAGCCCTGCTTGTCCTCAGTGTACAGAGCCTTGCTTGTCCTCAGTGTACAGAGCCCTGCTTGTCCTCAGTGTACAGAGCCCTGCTTGTCCTCACTGCACAGAACCCCGCTTGTCCTCAGTGTACAGAGCCCTGCTTGTCCTCAGTGTACAGAGCCCTGCTTGTCCTCAGTGTACAGAGCCCGGCTTGTCCTCACTGCACAGAGCCCCGCTTGTCCTCAGTGCACAGAGCCCTGCTTGTCCTCAGTGTACAGAGCCCTGCTTGTCCTCAGTGTACAGAGCCCTGCTTGTCCTCACTGCACAGAACTCCGCTTGTCCTCAGTGTACAGAGCCCTGCTTGTCCTCAGGTACAGAGCCCTGCTTGTCCTTAGTGTACAGAGCCCTGCTTGTTCTCAGTGTACAGAGCCCTGCTTGTCCTCAGTGTACAGAGCCCTGCTTGTCCTCAGTGTACAGAGCCCTGCTTGTCCTTAGTGTACAGAGCCCTGCTTGTCCTGACCACACTTCCTGTTATTTTATCTCTGCAATGGCTTCCTGTGTGTCTCTGTGTATAGACAAAATACAGGACAAGAGAGCATTTTTTCACCCAGAAATATACACAATTTAACCAATGTCAGTTACCAATGTACAGATAATATTAATATCTACATAATAATATTTTTTTTTTGCAAATAACAACATAAATTTAATAAAAAGAACAGATGGTTATCCCTAGGTGGTTATCTTTTACCACAAATTGGGATAGTCATTGAAACATTTACCCTCCCCAGTCACTGTGTATCAATATTTTCTACGCTTCAGTTGTCAATATTTTTTTTTTTACCTTTTTTAAAGCAAACTGAGGGAGCAAAAACACACAAAAGAGTAAAAAAAAAAAAACAGAACAAACTATACAGTCCCGATATAGCTTGGGCTCCTTTTGGTGTACAGCTGTAACCCAGAAAATTCTTTAGAAATAAAATGTAAAAAATGCAAGGGTGTAATACAGCATCTTAATCTGATATAGAAGAAACCAACCTGTCCTTTATTGAACTTGGTTCTGAGTGACTGATCATAACATAATTTATAATAAACATAAAAGAGTGGTTTACTATTGTAAACCCTAAAAAATAAATAAATAAATATTTCTTATTCATTTTTATTAAGTAAAACATCACTGCTTGTGCCTCTAGGATAGGGAGTAGCAGATTTCTAAAATGGCAAGCGTATGAGTGTATGGTAGGAGTTTGCATTTGATAAAATCCCTGTGGTGGAGGATTTGGCTGTAGGAGTGTGAACGTGTAGACTTGCACTCACTCTCATGTACTGAAGACTGTAACAGACCTCAGTTAGAAAAAAAGAGAAATGCTGTCTATACACAAGCATAGTGTTTTACTGTGCACACACTACCTGTCTGTCTTAGCTATGTCTCAGCTATTTCAGTCTATGTTCATACACAGTGTATTGATGGAGGAACACACCCTATCCTCACTAAAGCCCTGAATTCACTGAACACAGCTTTTCTAAACACTGGGAACAAAACATTCTACTGGTGTGCTATTGGCACAAAACTAAATCATTTCATATTTCATCACACAGCATTAAAAATAAATGGATAATATGCACACAACACTGCATATGCACTGGCACTGTGGCAATGGTAGAAAATAATTAGTAACTATTCCTCTTCTTCCTCCTGCAGAAACAAAATGTCACCAACCCACACCTAAATGGTAAACAGATACTTTAGCAGACAGATAAATACCATATATGCTATCCTTTTCATGTCTTTAAGTGTATTTATACTATTTGGTTTCTTCTGGATCACTGACATTAATGGTTGGTTGGACATATTGGAAAGGTATGAATATATCTGGCCATGGCTTGCCTCAAAATCACCATGAAGCTAGGGTGTAGCACTCTAGGGCGTCATATGAATGTTACCACCAGGAAAGATTATTTCTATTCCAGAAATTAACACAAAAGGTAACAATATACAGACTTCTTCACTTGTGGTGGCCAAGTCAGACACAATAATATGTTTAGCTTCAGTCTTTGGTGGTCTAGTGGCACAATGTCTGCCATTCATCTACTTCGGCCCACCAGCAGTGCTTTGGAGCTGTAAGAATACTAGGCTACAACATCTGTGTTCCCCAACCTACTAGGGTGTACGTACCACAGAGGCAGAAAATTCAGCTGCTATAAGTCTTTTTAAGAAAGGGGGCTAAGCGCTAGTTGGTCTCGTTTGCCCCTTTCCATTTTATCACTTGTTTCTTTCTAGAGAAACTGCATTGTTAGAAAAGAAGTGGTCAGGGATTTGGCTCAAGATCCATGTAAAAGGCTTGAGGGTAAAACAAATACCAGTTTTCTTTAACTTGCAATATTAATCCTTGCTATAGGGCTTTCATGTACACCACTGTGTAAGTTTGCAGTGATTCGTCCATCAGAGGACGATCTTTTTCAGTTCTCTATGTAGCTTCTATCTCTGCTAAGAAACATTGCAGAAAAGAAATGTTTCTTGCACTCTTAAAGTGTTCCTGTCATCAACAAAAACTTTTTATATAATGTAGATAATACCTATATATATGTGTGTGTGTGTGTGTGTGTGTGTGTGTGTGTAACATACATTGGTTAAAAAATGTGTATATTTTGGTCCCTGCAGCTATTGCCTGTGTCTCTATGAGGAGTCCAAATACAGGAAGTGTGGGTGGACAAGCAGGGCTCTGTGCACTAAGAAAAAGCAGGACAGTGTGCACTCAGGCTCTATAACATGCCCCTGGCTCATACATTAGGATGATTGACAAGCCAGGAGCCTGCACTGAGCCCTGTTTGTCCTGCCCTCACCTCCTGTTTTTGGACTCATTATAGAGACACACAGACAATAGCTGCATGGACATCATTTTTTCACCCCAAAATATACACAATTTTTAAACAATGTATATTACAAATATACATATAATGGTATTATCTACATTATAGAAAAAGTTTTTGTTGATGACTGGTACACTTTAAAGCAGTCATGATTGTCTAATTCTGGACAACCCCATTTAAGGTGACCATATATGTTAGATAAATGTTAGCTGGACCTGCTGTGTATGGCAGGATCAGTAAAATGTGTCAGTCTAATGTGTATCGGGGTCTACCAACTTTGCCCTGACCTCTGGTGTCAGCGGAAAGAAGAATCGGCATATTAGATTCCATTTCGAGGCAAACTGTTGTCAGGGGTTTAATATGAGAGGAAAGCTGTTAAATAAATGGATCAAAGTGGGTACTTTGAGGTTACTCATAGATGAAAGATAGCCGTTGACCAACCTATCAGAAATACATTGATAATATACTGTTTATGAGGGCAACTATGTTTAGAATTTTTTGCAAGGCAAATAAACTGTAAAGTGTTTACATAAGAACCTATACATCAGATGCAATGCAAAGATAATAAAGTTGTAATCCAAAGATTGTTTCATTTTCCCTAATTATTGGCTACTTTAATTTTATCCTTATTAAGTGGATAAATAATAATCTTAATCGATGCACAATATGCATAATATCATTCAGTTAATAGTACACAACTGCATTCTAACAGTTATACGGGAGTAGAAGGGTTTTCTGTTCCTCTTGTGGTTTATAAAAGTGCAGTGCCCCATGGCATACGCTAAAGCAAAGTAGAAGCAATCGGCAAATATTTCTTCACATCACTTTCCATAACAACTTCAGCTTCAGCCTTTCCTATTTGCTTTCAACCTTCACCAACTCCTGTTGTGATTGGTCAGTACAGGAAGGACACAATGTCTTGGCTGTCAGATTATGGAAACATAGCACAGTATGGAAGTATTTTAACCCTGTGACTTAACTCTCTAAGCAAAAAATGGCAAATGTGGTCTTAGCCTGTATGTAGTGCTGTTTTTTGTTGGTTTTTTTGTTGAATAAAATCTGTGTTCACTACATCACTTGTCTGGTTAAAGGGTCACTGGCAAGGATTAGTACGGCGTTTAGATTGTTGGCAGTATGGTAGGCCATCTATGGACAGCTTACGATATATATATATATATATATATATATATATATATATATAGTTTTTAATATAACGTTTATTACATACAATATTTTTCATATTATGGAAATGTAAATATAACACAATTTGGCTCACCTGTGGTAATACCAGAATTCTCAGAATTTCTACAGTCCTTGTGTAGAGTTGTGTAGATTAGAAAAGAATCCTCCTCTGACTGTTAGGTATGCTGAGAGTTGAACCTCCACAATGATTGTAGCTTAAATGTCTTAGACACAAAGGGTGTCCTTTTAGCATTACAGAACTCTCTGCAGGACATTATCTACTAGGGATTTATACTAGGAGTACAATCAGTAGATCCTTTATTCATGTATTCTACACAGTAATAATTTGATTGGTAACTTTAAGTGTTAATATAAACTAAATGTTTACCCTGTGGAGCACAAAATAATTTTCACGTACATCATGGATGATCAGCTTCGTGTTGCTGACTGCCTAATGACACAGCTGGACATTGGACCCACAGTCATGCATGAATAAATGTCCTGATGTACTCTCAAAGTCACAAACATGTTCACACTCAGTTATGTTCCAAAACAAGTTTATGCACCTCTAAGTATATTCCTGTTAATGATAAAGAAGTACAAATCATTTCCCAATATCTCTGATACCAAATATTTATGTGGATAACCTGAGGTTTCGAAATAATGTGGGGTATAGGCAGAAAAGGGTTGTAAAGTAGTTGTAAAGTTTTTTCTTTATTCTTATAATGTGCTGTAGTAAAAACTGCTGCCAGTGCACACATTGGCCCTTATTTACTAAGAGTGTTGTGTAGGTTTCTTTGTGGGTTTTAATTCCCTACAATTTATTTTCCACGGTATTTACTAAGGTTTCCCTACATTTTCCACTTTCCCTACACTTTGCTTTTTTTTTTTACACATGCTCTGATCTGTAGGGTTTTCTCCGCTCAAATTCCCCATATTTTATGTGGAATTCTTAGTAAATATGTTGGGTTTTTGTGGAAATGTCGGGAACACGCCCCTTTTCTGAGACCATGCCCCCTTTTCCAGGTGACCATGCCCCCTTTTCAGGTTTTCTTAGCAAAATGGAGAGTTAGTCAGGGTTTTTCAAGTCTGGCGCAAAATCTGGCGCACAATCTGGCGCAGACAGAATTTCTGGTGCAATGCAACAGAATCTGGCGCACAACCTGACAAAACATGTCGGGTTTGCAATAGTAAATGAGGGCCATTGTTTCAAAACAAAATGGGTGTAAACACAATGGGGTTTATTTACTAACGTGATCCCGACTCTTTTTTGTCGGGTTTTGCGCCCAAATTGTGCCGCACGTCCCTTGCGACATAATTTGTGACCAAAAAAACAACAAAACCCTCCATTTTCCAAGAAAAACCCAAAAAGGGGGCTTGGCCATGGGATGAAGTGGGCGTGGTCCCGATAAAAGGGGCGTGGTCCGACAGTTTTGAAAAATCCCAACATATTTACTAAGGTTTCCACAGAAAAAGTGGTGTATTTGAGCTGAGGAAAACCCGACAGATCAGAACAGTTGTAAAAAAAAGCAAAATGTAGGGAAAAGTGCAAAATGTAGGGAAACCTTGGGAAAATACCTGTGGGAAATCAAAACCCACAAAGAAACCTACACTCCACTCTTAGTAAATAAACCCCAATGGCTACTAAGCTAAAACCGACCAGTTTTTATCTGGTTGTCTGCGACATGTCTGCGCCAGTCTGTGCCAGAGTGCGCTAGGAAAATCCGACAAACCCGACATTGCACTGTGAAAAGCCAAAAGGGGGCGAGGTCTGTCACAAAGGGGGCGTGGCTGGAAATTTACACCTAGAAAAAACTGGTCAGAAACTTTTCCTGACTTTTCCCCATAGTAAATACAGAGGAATTCTTCAAGTCTGAAACATTTCCCTCTAGTAAAAACCCGACACACTTAGTAAATGACGCCCAATGTGTACAAGAAACAATGGGCCTCATTTACTAAGAGTGTCGGGTTTTTACTAGTGGGAAATGTTGTTTCAGACTTGCAGGATTCCTCTCTATTTACCATGGAGAAAAGTTGGGAAAATGTTTCTAGGTGGAAATTTCCAGCCATTTATCCACAGGATTTTCTGTGAATGCAATAGTTAATAGGTCAGGTTGTGAAACCATGCCCCTTTTGTGCCAACCACGCGCCCTTTGTGACAGACCACGCCCCTTTTTGGCTTTTCACAGTGCAATGTCGGGTTTGTCGGATTTTCCTGGCGCACACTGGCGCAGACATGTCGTAGACACTCTGCGCCGAAATAAAAAAAACAAATACTGGTCAGTTTTAGCTTGGTAAATGAGGGCCAATGTGTGCACTGACTCACTGACAGTTGTTTTCCATAGATAATATAACATATATATATATAGATATATCCATAATATAACACATTATTAGATTGTTCAAAACAGATGCTTTTTATCACAGCAGTTTTTTGTATTGATTTTACATTCTGCAAGCCTAGACTTAAATCTAATATGCATATATCACTGCAGTGCCATATAGACAAACTATAAATAATAGTTTTATAAATAAAGTTATTTACTCATTTATATGCAGCATTAATAATAGTTTTCAATGTTTCTTGCAGAATATCTACCAATGAGGAAGAAGGTTCAAAAGCGCTGACCACAATAAACCAGCCTTTGTTATCCACACCAATAAAGGACTTAATAACGCATCTTCGATCCCTGCGGAGGAAACGAAGACGTGCTCGACGATTGCATCAACCCCGTTTAATGCGCGTTGGTTGCTCTCTGGGAACGTGCCAAGTGCAGAATCTGAATCATCGACTGTGGCAGCTGATGGGACAAATAGGGAAAGAGGACTCGCCAATCCAGTTGAGCAATCCTCATAGCTATGGTTGATTTTTGTAGGACACAAGTCCACAAAAGTATCCCTCCCCAAATACATTGAATATTAGTTTACCAAACAGTGTCACTTCTGCTGCTTAGTAAATAGATTGCTTTTGACTCATAGTGTGTGTGAGTCATTTATACTGCGATCTCAGCATTACACACGTATGTCACATAGTGGTTGTGCGAGAATTCATAGCCTACAACCAGTCAAAGACTTTCCATAGTGAACAAGCTCGGATGCTATACTGAGCAAGTTGAAGCATATTTGTCATCATAAGGAAGTTATATATCTACTGCAGAAACTGCATAATCTGTGTAGAAATAAAAAAAATTCTAATATATAGGATGTCAGTCATAATCATATATATCTTACAGACATCTACTTAGGTCGTTGATAATATATTTTTATAAAAACCTGCAGACTTGCACATAGCACAAATGCTTGTAAATTGCTGGTCAGATTACTCTTAAAGAGCCGGCGCCGGGAGCTCGAGACATCATAGCCCAGCCCTCTAATGACATCACACCCCGCCCCCTCAATGCAAGTCTATGGGAGGGGGCATGACGGCTGTCATGCCCCCTCCAATAGACTTGCATTGAGGGTGGCGGGGTGTGATGTCATGAGGGGGTGGGGCTATGACGTCACGAGCTCCCGGCGCCAGCTCCAGCGTTCGGAACAGTTTGATCCAAACGCTGAGCAGCGGAGTACCCTTTAATGATTGGCAACCACAACATTTATTTATGTATTCTATTTAAGTTATTTTTCTTAAAATGTCTACTGTAAACAGGTTGAAATACTTTGGTATACCTCTCAGGACAGCATTATTAGTATTCATTTTTTCATGTTATAGAAGCCAATGGAAATAAACCAAAGGGAGATACAGAATGGCCTCTGTGTCACAGAGCTTCACTTTCTTGACTCTAGCAAATCCTTTCTCTTGTGTGACACTTTCTATGGTTGATCACAGTCCACCCATATAAATCATTAACAGTCATTTCCATACACTCTACTAGAGAGAAGGAAGCGCTGCTAGTTTAATTTTAAGGTGGTGTAAGCATCAGTAATATGATGTAACAGTCAATGATGGCTAAAGTCTATGTTGGGTAACCTCAAGATCATGAATGAGACAAACATTTTAGCAGGCTAAGAATATTGATAAAAAGTTTGCAGGTGTGAGAAACCTCTTTTAAAAGGCCCAAAAACTGCATTATGGGAACAAATTGTAGCAGAACAATGTTATTACGTTTTCTCCTATTTAGTTGAGAAATATTTATTAAAAACTATACATCAAATCTCCTTATTTCCAAGGCTACAACAATGTGATACACTTTAACCAACTTTTTGCACTTCAGAAAGAGAGGACATGTCGTAGCTGCTGAGCAACACGCATTTTATTTTATTTTTTAGCTATAAACGTGACTTCATTTTATATGTTTTATTTAACATGTTGGTTGAATTGATAGCAGATTAGACTTGGCTTAGCTAAGTGGGTAGAAAAGGGTTTGTATATGACCCACATTTTGTATAAATGGTAAATCCTGATTCTTTACTGAAACGTTTTAGATTGTCCAGCAAGGGACATTTGTTACGATATAAAAGCCTATTAACATAGAAATAGATACTTAGTTGGAAAAAGGAACAGAGTTCTGAATGTCCATATTTTACTTGTACACATATTGTATGACATATTAGTCTTTTTATAGAGAAGAATGTTGTTGTTAAATGCTTAGCACACTAATAATTTTATATTTATTATTTGTGTATTTATTATTCTTGCTGTTATAAATATTTAATATTTTTCCTTTAATGTATTTCTTATATCTAATAATAAATGCATTATGACCTTAAGGAGATTTTGAGGTAATTTTTTTTAAACAAAACTTTCTTTATTCTATTCTTAGACTAAGGAGAGTTTGCCATGAAATCTGTATTTTATTGGTATAAAAGCCTTGAGACAGTAAAGTTGTTGAAGTAAAGCCAAGCGGTATAGAGAAGTCAGGAGGTTCCCCTGCAACTAAATAGAAAAAACATACAATTAATAATTGTAATACCATACAATAAGATTATATCACACTAGACAGCTCTAATCTAAATTTCCATTTTTAACCAAATATTTCTCTATAAGAACCTGTAAAGTGTCACCCAAGATTTTTATTTTTCCTACCAGGGCCTAGCATCTTCAAGCTATGATACTGTGATAAAGACTGTATAATGGTTTAAAGGCCCCAAGTGATACATTGGCTCAGTGAGTATAGATGTCGCGAATTGTTCGCCGGTGAACGGTTCCCTGCGAACATAGCTTGTTCACGTTCGCCGCGCCGTTAGAACATATGCGATGTTCGATCCGCCCCCTATTCGTCATCATTGCAGTAAACTTTGACCCTGTGTGTCACAGTCAGCAGACACATTACAGCCAATCAGCAGCAGACCCTCCCTTCCAGACCCTCCCACCTCCTGCACAGACTCCATTTTAGCTTCATTCTGAAGCTGCATGGTTAGAGAGAGGAGGGATAGTGAACCTGCTCCTGATTTAATAGGAAAAGCGATAGCTAGGTGGTTTACTCAGGGTCCACTACACTCCTGAAGCACTAATCTAATCTCTGCTGTAAGGAAAGCACCCAAAAAGCTCTTTTTAGAGCTCAAACATCAGTCTGCATTTTTTTGTTTTCCCCCTGTGTACTCTAATAGCAGTTGCCTGCCTGGCAGCGTGATTGGCAGGCTCACAGGGTATATTGTGCCCACTTGCCCAGTGGCACAACTCATATCTGCTGTCACAATAGCTTGCAATATAGCAGTAGTATAGCAGTCAGTTTCTTTCACACGAGTGTTTTGCAACAGCTGGAGGCACCCTGGTTGGGAACCACTGGTTAAAAGGGGTACTCCGGTGGAAAACTTTTTTTCTTTCAAGCAACTACAGTATTCAGTGTCCACAAAAGTCCAGAAGGACTCATCTGATCTCTGCTTTAAGGTCAGCACCCAAAAAAGCCCTTTTTAGGGCTCAAACATCAGTCTGCATTTTTTATTTTTTTCCACTGTGTACTCTAATAGCATTTGCCAGCATGTGTGGCAGGTTCGCTCACCAAGTATATTGTGCCCACTTGCCCAGTGGCACCACTCATAATTGCTGTCACAATAGCTTGCAATATAGCAGTAATAAAGCAGTCAGTTTCTTTCACACGTGTGTTTTGCAACAGCTGGAGGCACCCTGGTTGGGAACCATTGGTTAAAAAGGGTACTCTGGTAGAAAACTTTTTTTCTTTCAGGCAACTACAGTATTCAGTGTTCACAAAAGTCCTGAAGGACTCATCTGATCTCTGCTGTAAGGACAGCGCCCAAAAAAGCCCTTTTTAGGGCTCAAACATCAGTCTTCATTTTTTTCCCAAAAACACTTTTTTGACTGTGAAATAATAACAGTCAGTTTCCATCACACAAGTGCGTTTCAGGGCCTGCAAGGGCACAGTGTTACACCAGTGCTACTCATATAAAATAGAAATAAAATCAGTCAGTTTACAAAACACTTGGGAGTTTTGGGCCTGCAGGGCTCTGTGTCACACTAGTGCTAGTCATATTTGGTGTACCAGTAGTGTAAGTTTGAAAAAAAAATAATTTCTGGCTGTGAAATAAAATCAGTCAGTTTACAAAACACTTGGGAGTTTTTAGGCCTGCAGGGCTCATTGTCACACTAGTGCAAGTCATATTTGGTGTAACAGTAGTGTAAATTTGCAAAAAAAACTTTTTGGCTGTGAAATAAAATCAGTAATTTCACTGCACACTTGGGAGTTTTTGGGCCTGCAGGGCTCTGTGTCACACTAATGCAAGTCATATTTGGGGTAACAGTAGTGTAAATTTGACAAAAAAAAAAAATACTTTTTGGCTGTGAAATAAAAACAGTCAGTTCACTTCACACTTGGGAGTTTTGGGGCCTGCAGGGCTCTGTGTCACACTAGTGCAAGTCATATTTGGGGTAACAGTAGTGTAAATTTGAAAAAAAAAAACTTTTAGGCTATGAAATAAAATCAGTCAGTTCACTTCACACTTGGGAGTTTTTGGGCCTGCAGGGTTCATTGTCACACTAGTGCAAATCATATTTGGTGTAAAAGTGGTGTAAATTTGAAAAAAAAAAAACTTTTTTGGCTGTGAAATAAAATCAGTCAATTCACTTTACACTTGGGAGTTTTGGGCCTGCAGGGCTCTGTGTCACACTAGTGCAAGTCATATTTGGTGTAACAGTAGTGTAAATGTGAAAATAAAAACTTTTTTGGCTGTGAAATAAAATCAGTCAGTTCACTTTACACTTCGGAGTTTTTGGGCCTGCAGGGCTCATTGTCACACTAGTACAAATCATATTTGGTGTAACAGTGGTGTAAATTTAAAAAAAAATACATTTTTTGGCTGTGAAATAAAATCAGTCAGTTAACTTCACACTTGGGAGTTTTTGGGCCTGCAGGGCTCTGTGTCACACTAGTGCAAATCATATTTGGTGTAACAGTAGTGTAAATTTGACAAAAAAAATACCTTTTTGGCTGTGAAATAAAATCAGTCAGTTCACTTCACACTTCGGAGTTTTTGGGCCTGCAGGGCTCATTGTCACAATAGTGCAAGTCATATTTGGTGTAACAGTGGTGTAAATTTGAAAAAAAAAAACCTTTTTTGGCTGTGAAATAAAATCAGTCAGTTCACTTCACACTTCAGAGTTTTTGGGCCTGCAGGGCTCTGTGTCACACTAGTGCAAGTCATATTTGGCGTAACTGTAGTGTAAATTTGACCAAAAAAAAAACCTTTTTGGCTGTGAAATAAAATCAGTCAGTTCACTTCACACTTCAGAGTTTTTGGGCCTGCAGGGCTCATTGTCACACTAGTGCAAATCATATTTGGTGTAACAGTAGTGTAAATTTGAAAAAAAAAATACCTTTTTTGGCTGTGAAATAAAATCAGTCAGTTCACTTCACACTTGGGAGTTTTTGGGCCTGCAGGGCTCTGTGTCACACTAGTGCAAGTCATATTTGGGGTAACAGTAGTGTAAATTTGAAAAAAAAAATACCTTTTTTGGCTGTGAAGTAAAATCAGTCAGTTCACTTCACACTTGGGAGTTTTTGGGCCTGCAGGGCTCTGTGTCACACTAGTGCAAGTCATATTTGGGGTAACAGTAGTGTCAATTTGACCAAAAAAAAATACTTTTTGGCTGTGAAATAAAAACAGTCAGTTCACTTCACACTTGGGAGTTTTGGGGCCTGCAGGGCTCTGTGTCACACTAGTGCAAATCATATTTGGTGTAACAGTGGTGTAAATTTGAAAAAAAAAATACCTTTTTTGGCTGTGAAATAAAATCAGTCAGTTCACTTCACATTTGGGAGTTTTTGGGCCTGCAGGGCTCATTGTCACACTAGTGCAAATCATATTTGGTGTAACAGTGGTGTAAATTTGAAAAAAAAAATACCTTTTTTGGCTGTGAAATAAAATCAGTCAGTTCACTTCACATTTGGGAGTTTTTGGGCCTGCAGGGCTCATTGTCACACTAGTGCAAATCATATTTGGTGTAACAGTAGTGTAAATTTGAAAAAAAAAAAAAAAACTTTTTTGGCTGTGAAATAAAATCAGTCAGTTTACAAAACACTTGGGTGTTTTGGGGCCTGCAGGGCTCTGTGTAACACTAGTGCAAGTCATATTTGGTGTAACAGTGGTGTAAATATGAAAAAAAAAAACTTTTTGGGCTGTGAAATAAAATCAGTCAGTTCACTTCACACTTGGGAGTTTTTGGGCCTGCAGGGCTCATTGTCATACTAGTGCAAATCATATTTGGTGTAACAGTGGTGTAAATTTGAAAAAAAAATACCTTTTTTGGCTGTGAAATAAAATCAGTCAGTTCACTTCACACTTGGGAGTTTTTGGGCCTGCAGGGCTCTGTGTCACACTAGTGCAAGTCATATTTGGGGTAACAGTAGTGTAAATTTGAAAAAAAAAATACATTTTTTGGCTGTGAAATAAAATCAGTCAGTTCACTTCACACTTGGGAGTTTTTGGGCCTGCAGGGCTCTGTGTCACACTAATGCAAGTCATATTTGGGGTAACAGTAGTGTAAATTTGAAAAAAAAAAAAACTTTTTTGGCTGTGAAATAAAATCAGTCAGTTTACAAAACACTTGGGTGTTTTGGGGCCTGCAGGGCTCTGTGTCACACTAGTGCAAGTCATATTTGGTGTAACAGCAGTGTAAATATGAAAAAAAAAACTTTTTGGCTGTGAAATAAAATCAGTCAGTTCACTTCACACTTGGGAGTTTTTGGGCCTGCAGGGCTCATTGTCACACTAGTGCAAATCATATTTGGTGTAGCAGTGGTGTAAATTTGAAAAAAAAATACCTTTTTTGGCTGTGAAATAAAATCAGTCAGTTCACTTTACACTTGGGAGTTTTTGGGCCTGCAGGGCTCTGTGTCACACTAGTGCAAGTCATATTTGGGGTAACAGTAGTGTAAATTTGAAAAAAAAAAAACCTTTTTTGGCTGTGAAATAAAATCAGTCAGTTCACTTTACACTTGGGAGTTTTTGGGCCTGCAGGGCTGTTACGCCTAGCGCTCCGGGTCCCCGCTCCTCCCCGGAGCGCTCACGGCGTCTTTCTCCCTGCAGCGCCCCGGTCGGTCCCGCTGACCGGGAGCGCTGCACTGTTTTGGCCGTTGGGGATGCGATTCGCACAGCGGGACGCGCCCGCTCGCGAATCGCATCCCAGGTCACTTACCCGTCCCGGTCCCCTGCTGTCATGTGCTGGCGCGCGCGGCTCCGCTCTCTAGGGCGCGCGCGCGCCAGCTCTCTGAGACTTAAAGGGCCAGTGCACCAATGATTGGTGCCTGGCCCAATTAGCTCAATTGGCTATATCTAGTCTCCTCCCTTGCACTCCCTTGCCGGATCTTGTTGCCTTGTGCCAGTGAAAGCGTTTAGTGTGTCCAAAGCCTGTGTACCTGAACTTCTGCTACCCATCCTGACTACGAACCTTGCCGCCTGCCCCCGACCTTCTGCTACGTCTGACCTTGCTTCTGCCTACTCCCTTGTACCGCGCCTATCTTCAGCAGCCAGAGAGGTGAGCCGTTGCTAGTGGATACGACCTGGTCACTACCGCCGCAGCAAGACCATCCCGCTTTGCGGCGGGCTCTGGTGAAAACCAGTAGTGGCTTAGAACCGGTCCACTAGCACGGTCCACGCCAATCCCTCTCTGGCACAGAGGATCCACTACCTGGAAGCCGAATCGTGACAGTAATGATCCTGCCACAGCCACAGTCCAGTCCTTCTTTGCTGAAGTCCGAAGTGTCTTTGAGGAACCTGCCCGAGCCTCTTCTGCTGAGACTGCCTTGCTGAACCTGGTCCAGGGTAATTCTTCCGTTGGCGAGTACGCCATACAATTCCGTACTTTTGCTTCTGAACTATCCTGGAATAATGAGGCTCTCTGCGCGACCTTTAAAAAAGGCCTATCCAGTCGCATCAAGGATGTGCTGGCCGCACGAGAGATTCCTGCCAACCTCCAAGAACTCATCCATTTGGCTACCCGCATTGACATGCGTTTTTCTGAGCGACACCAAGAGCTCCGCCAGGAAAAAGACTTAGATCTCTGGGCACCTCTCCCACAGCATCCTTTGCAGTCTTCGCCTGGGCCTCCCGCCGAGGAGGCCATGCAAGTGGATCGGTCTCGCCTGACCCAGGAAGAGAGGAATCGCCGTAGAGAAGAAAATCTCTGTCTGTACTGTGCCAGTACTGAGCATTTCTTGGTGGATTGCCCTATCCGTCCTCCACGCCTGGGAAACGCACGCACGCACCCAGCTCACGTGGGTGTGGCATCTTTTGCTTCTAAGTCTTCTTCTCCACGTCTCACGGTGCCCGTGCGGATTTCCTCTACAGCCAACTCCTCCATCTCAGCCGTGGCCTGCTTGGACTCTGGTGCCTCCGGGAATTTTATGTTGGAGTCCTTTGTTAATAGATTCAGCATCCCGGTGACCCGTCTCGTCAAACCGCTCTACATTTCCGCGGTCAACGGAGCCAGATTGGACTGCACCGTGCGTTACCGCACAGAACCCCTCCTGATGTCTATCGGACCCCACCACGAAAGGATTGAGTTCTTCATTCTCCCCAACTGTACCTCTGAGGTCCTCCTCGGTCTGCCTTGGCTCCGGCTTCATTCCCCCACCATTGATTGGACCACCGGGGAGATCAGGAACTGGGACTCTGCCTGCCACAGGAAGTGTCTCTCCCCCCCTCCCAGTCCCATCAGGCAAGCCTCTGTGCCTCCCCATGGCCCCCGTCCTGGTGTCACACTGCCCCGTGCCAGGCCTCGCCCTCTGCCCTCCCTCCCCATTCCCACTCCTGCTGTACTGCCTGCCGTTGAGGAAACCCTCCATTCTTTCCCGGTGTCCTCATCTCAGGGGAGGCAGTTACCGGACAAAGAGAAGGGGAGACCTAAGGGGGGGGGTACTGTTACGCCTAGCGCTCCGGGTCCCCGCTCCTCCCCGGAGCGCTCACGGCGTCTTTCTCCCTGCAGCGCCCCGGTCGGTCCCGCTGACCGGGAGCGCTGCACTGTTTTGGCCGTTGGGGATGCGATTCGCACAGCGGGACGCGCCCGCTCGCGAATCGCATCCCAGGTCACTTACCCGTCCCGGTCCCCTGCTGTCATGTGCTGGCGCGCGCGGCTCCGCTCTCTAGGGCGCGCGCGCGCCAGCTCTCTGAGACTTAAAGGGCCAGTGCACCAATGATTGGTGCCTGGCCCAATTAGCTCAATTGGCTATATCTAGTCTCCTCCCTTGCACTCCCTTGCCGGATCTTGTTGCCTTGTGCCAGTGAAAGCGTTTAGTGTGTCCAAAGCCTGTGTACCTGAACTTCTGCTACCCATCCTGACTACGAACCTTGCCGCCTGCCCCCGACCTTCTGCTACGTCTGACCTTGCTTCTGCCTACTCCCTTGTACCGCGCCTATCTTCAGCAGCCAGAGAGGTGAGCCGTTGCTAGTGGATACGACCTGGTCACTACCGCCGCAGCAAGACCATCCCGCTTTGCGGCGGGCTCTGGTGAAAACCAGTAGTGGCTTAGAACCGGTCCACTAGCACGGTCCACGCCAATCCCTCTCTGGCACAGAGGATCCACTACCTGGAAGCCGAATCGTGACAAGGGCTCTGTGTCACACTAGTGCAAGTCATATTTGGGGTAACAGTAGTGTAAATTTGAAAAAAAAAAGTTTTTGGCTGTGAAATAAAATCACTTAGTTTACAGAACACTTGGGAGTTTTTGGGCCTGCAGGGCTCTGTGTCACACTAGTGCAAGTCATATTTGGTGTAATAGTAGTGTCAATTTGACACAAAAAAATTCTTTTTGGCTGTGAAATAAAATCAGTCAGTTGACTTCACACTTGGGAGTTTTTGGGCCTGCAGTGCTCATTGTCACAATAGTGCAAGTCATATTTGGTGTAACAGTAGTGTAAATTTGAAAAAAAAAAACTTTTTTGGCTGTGAAATAAAATCAGTCAGTTCACTTCACACTTCAGAGTTTTTGGGCCTGCAGGGCACTGTGTCACACTAGTGCAAGTCATATTTGGGGTAACAGTAGTGTAAATTTGAAAAAAAAAAAGTTTTTGGCTGTGAAATAAAATCAGTCAGTTTAAAGAACACTTGGGAGTTTTTGGGCCTGCAGGGCTCTGTGTCACACTAGTGCAAGTCATATTTGGTGTAACAGTAGTGTCAATTTGACACAAAAAAAACCTTTTTGGCTGTGAAATAAAATCAGTCAGTTCACTTCACACGTGGGAGTTTTTGGGCCTGCAGGGCTCATTGTCACAATAGTGCAAGTCATATTTGGTGTAACAGTGGTGTAAATTTGAAAAAAAAAAAAACCTTTTTTGGCTGTGAAATAAAATCAGTCAGTTCACTTCACACTTCAGAGTTTTTGGGCCTGCAGGGCTCTGTGTCACACTAGTGCAAGTCATATTTGGCGTAACTGTAGTGTAAATTTGACCAAAAAAAACCCTTTTTGGCTGTGAAATAAAATCAGTCAGTTCACTTCACACTTCAGAGTTTTTGGGCCTGCAGGGCTCATTGTCACACTAGTGCAAATCATATTTGGTGTAACAGTAGTGTAAATTTGAAAAAAAAAATACCTTTTTTGGCTGTGAAATAAAATCAGTCAGTTCACTTCACACTTGGGAGTTTTTGGGCCTGCAGGGCTCTGTGTCACACTAGTGCAAGTCATATTTGGGGTAACAGTAGTGTAAATTTGAAAAAAAAAATACCTTTTTTGGCTGTGAAGTAAAATCAGTCAGTTCACTTCACACTTGGGAGTTTTTGGGCCTGCAGGGCTCTGTGTCACACTAGTGCAAGTCATATTTGGGGTAACAGTAGTGTCAATTTGACCAAAAAAAAATACTTTTTGGCTGTGAAATAAAAACAGTCAGTTCACTTCACACTTGGGAGTTTTGGGGCCTGCAGGGCTCTGTGTCACACTAGTGCAAATCATATTTGGTGTAACAGTGGTGTAAATTTGAAAAAAAAAATACCTTTTTTGGCTGTGAAATAAAATCAGTCAGTTCACTTCACATTTGGGAGTTTTTGGGCCTGCAGGGCTCATTGTCACACTAGTGCAAATCATATTTGGTGTAACAGTGGTGTAAATTTGAAAAAAAAAATACCTTTTTTGGCTGTGAAATAAAATCAGTCAGTTCACTTCACACTTCGGAGTTTTTGGGCCTGCAGGGCTCATTGTCACACTAGTGCAAATCATATTTGGTGTAAAAGTGGTGTAAATTTGAAAAAAATAATACCTTTTTTGGCTGTGAAATAAAATCAGTCAGTTCACTTTACACTTGGGAGTTTTTGGGCCTGCAGGGCTCTGTGTCACACTAGTGCAAATCATATTTGGTGTAACAGTAGTGTAAATTTGACAAAAAAAACACCTTTTTGGCTGTGAAATAAAATCAGTCAGTTCACTTCACACTTCGGAGTTTTTGGGCCTGCAGGGCTCATTGTGACACTAGTGCAAATCATATTTGGTGTAACAGTGGTGTAAATTTGAAAAAAAATACCTTTTTTGGCTGTGAAATAACATCAATCAGGTCACTTCCCACTTGGGAGTTTTTGGGCCTGCAGGGCTCATTGTCACACTAGTGCAAGTCGTATTTGGTGTAACAGTAGTGTAAATATGAAAAAAATATACTTTTTGGGCTGTGAAATAAAATCAGTCAGTTCACTTCACACTTGGGAGTTTTTGGGCCTGCAGGGCTCATGGTCACACTAGTGCAAGTCATATTTGGTGTAACAGTAGTGTAAATTTGACCAAAAAAAACACTTTTTGGCTGTGAAATAAAATCAGTCAGTTCACTTCACACTTCAGAGTTTTTGGGCCTGCAGGACTCATTGTCACACTAGTGCAAATCATATTTGGTGTAACAGTAGTGTCAATTTGAAAAAAAAATTCCTTTTTTGGCTGTGAAATAAAATCAGTCAGTTCACTTAACACTTGGGAGTTTTTGGGCCTGCAGGGCTCTGTGTCACACTAATGCAAGTCATATTTGGGGTAACAGTAGTGTAAATTTGAAAAAAAAAAAAAAAACTTTTTTGGCTGTGAAATAAAATCAGTCAGTTTACAAAACACTTGGGTGTTTTGGGGCCTGCAGGGCTCTGTGTAACACTAGTGCAAGTCATATTTGGTGTAACAGTGGTGTAAATATGAAAAAAAAAACTTTTTGGGCTGTGAAATAAAATCAGTCAGTTCACTTCACACTTGGGAGTTTTTGGGCCTGCAGGGCTCATTGTCATACTAGTGCAAATCATATTTGGTGTAACAGTGGTGTAAATTTGAAAAAAAAATACCTTTTTTGGCTGTGAAATAAAATCAGTCAGTTCACTTCACACTTGGGAGTTTTTGGGCCTGCAGGGCTCTGTGTCACACTAGTGCAAGTCATATTTGGGGTAACAGTAGTGTAAATTTGAAAAAAAAAATACATTTTTTGGCTGTGAAATAAAATCAGTCAGTTCACTTCACACTTGGGAGTTTTTGGGCCTGCAGGGCTCTGTGTCACACTAGTGCCAGTCATATTTGGGGTAACAGTAGTGTAAATTTGAAAAAAAAAAAACCTTTTTTGGCTGTGAAATAAAATCAGTCAGTTCACTTCACACTTGGGAGTTTTTGGGCCTGCAGGGTTCATTGTCACACTAGTGCAAATCATATTTGGTGTAACAGTGGTGTAAATTTGAAAAAAAAAAACTTTTTTGGCTGTGAAATAAAATCAGTCAGTTCACTTCACACTTGGGAGTTTTTGGGCCTGCAGGGCTCTGTGTCACACTAGTGCAAGTCATATTTGGGGGTAACAGTAGTGTAAATTTGAAAAAAAAATACCTTTTTTGGCTGTGAAATAAAATCAGTCAGTTCACTTCACACTTGGGAGTTTTTGGGCCTGCAGGGCTCTGTGTCACACTAGTGCAAGTCATATTTGGGGTAACAGTAGTGTAAATTTGAAAAAAAAAAGTTTTTGGCTGTGAAATAAAATCAGTCAGTTTACAGAACACTTGGGAGTTTTTGGGCCTGCAGGGCTCTGTGTCACACTAGTGCAAGTCATATTTGGTGTAATAGTAGTGTCAATTTGACACAAAAAAACCTTTTTGGCTGTGAAATAAAATCAGTCAGTTCACTTCACATTTGGGAGTTTTTGGGCCTGCAGTGCTCATTGTCACAATAGTGCAAGTCATATTTGGTGTAACAGTGGTGTAAATTTGAAAAAAAAATACCTTTTTTGGCTGTGAAATAAAATCAGTCAGTTCACTTCACACTTCAGAGTTTTTGGGCCTGCAGGGCTCTGTGTCACACTAGTGCAAGTCATATTTGGGGTAACAGTAGTGTAAATTTGAAAAAAAAATACCTTTTTTGGCTGTGAAATAAAATCAGTCAGTTCACTTCACACTTGGGAGTTTTTGGGCCTGCAGGGCTCTGTGTCACACTAGTGCAAGTCATATTTGGGGTAACAGTAGTGTAAATTTGAAAAAAAAAAGTTTTTGGCTGTGAAATAAAATCAGTCAGTTTACAGAACACTTGGGAGTTTTTGGGCCTGCAGGGCTCTGTTTCACACTAGTGCAAGTCATATTTGGTGTAACAGTAGTGTCAATTTGACACAAAAAAAACCTTTTTGGCTGTGAAATAAAGTCAGTCAGTTCACTTCACACTTGGGAGTTTTTGGGCCTGCAGGGCTCATTGTCACAATAGTGCAAGTCATATTTGGTGTAACAGTGGTGTAAATTTGAAAAAAAAAAAAACTTTTTTGGCTGTGAAATAAAATCAGTCAGTTCACTTCACACTTCAGAGTTTTTGGGCCTGCAGGGCTCTGTGTCACACTAGTGCAAGTCATATTTGGCGTAACAGTAGTGTAAATTTGACCAAAAAAAAAACTTTTTGGCTGTGAAATAAAATCAGTCAGTTCACTTCACACTTGGGAGTTTTTTGGCCTGCAGGGCTGATTGTCACACTAGTGCAAATCATATTTGGTGTAACAATAGTGTAAATTTGAAAAAAATATACCTTTTTTGGCTGTGAAATAAAATCAGTCAGTTCACTTCACACTTGGGAGTTTTTGGGCCTGCAGGGCTCTGTGTCCCACTAGTGCAAGTCATATTTGGGGTAACAGTAGTGTAAATTTGAAAAAAAAAAAACTTTTTTGGCTGTGAAATAAAATCAGTCAGTTCACTCCACACTTGGGAGTTTTTGGGCCTGCAGGGCTCTGTGTCACACTAGTGCAAGTCATATTTGGGGTAACAGTAGTGTCAATTTGACACAAAAAAACCTTTTTGGCTGTGAAATAAAATCAGTCAGTTCACTTCACACTTGGGAGTTTTTGGGCCTGCAGGGCTCATTGTCACAATAGTGCAAGTCATATTTGGTGTAACAGTGGTGTAAATTTGAAAAAAAAATACCTTTTTTGGCTGTGAAATAAAATCAGTCAGTTCACTTCACACTTCAGAGTTTTTGGGCCTGCAGGGCTCTGTGTCACACTAGTGCAAGTCATATTTGGCGTAACAGTAGTGTAAATTTGACCAAAAAAAAAACCTTTTTGGCTGTGAAATAAAATCAGTCAGTTCACTTCACACTTCAGAGTTTCTGGGCCTGCAGGGCTCATTGTCACACTAGTGCAAATCATATTTGGTGTAACAGTAGTGTAAATTTGAAAAAAAAAAAACTTTTTTGGCTGTGAAATAAAATCAGCCAGTTCACTTCACACTTGGGAGTTTTTGGGCCTGCAGGGCTCTGTGTCACACTAGTGCAAGTCATATTTGGGGTAACAGTAGTGTAAAGTTGAAAAAAAACAAAAACTTTTTGGCTGTGAAATAAAATCAGTCAGTTTACAAAACACTTGGGTGTTTTGGGGCCTGCAGGGCTCTGTGTCACACTAGTGCAAGTCATATTTGGTGTAACAGTAGTGTAAATTTGAAAAAAAACCAAAAAACTTTTTGGCTGTGAAATAAAATCAGTCAGTTTACAAAACTTCTTCTTCTGCCAGTGTACAGTGCCACTCATATCTGTTGTCACAGCAGCTTGCACGCATAGTACCACTAATTGAAAAAAAAAATGACAGGCAGAGGCAGGCCACCCCGCAGGGGCCGTCGTGGTGCTGTGATTCCCTTTGGCGCTAGAATAATGCCCAGTGTTCAGAGGCCACGTACCCTGAACTCGCAAAGTTCTGAGGACATAGTTGACTGGCTAACACAGGACACCCAATCTTCTACAGCTTCCGCTCGGAACCTTGACGCACCATCCTCCTCCTCTATCTTAGCTTCGGGCACCTCTCAAGTTACCACTCGCCCGCCTGCCACCTCCACCAACACTAGCACCACAACAGCTTTACTTGATCCGTCAGAGGAGTTATTTACACATCAGTTTGAAGAAATGAGTGATGCGCAAACATTATTGCCAGAGGATGTAGATAACGGATATGTCTCAGTCAGGCAGCATTACACACATGGACGTACGGTGTGATGATGATGATGTTGTACCCGCTGCTGCTTCCTTTCTTGAGTTGTCAGATACAAGTGAAGCGGTTGATGATGACGATGCGTCCGTGGATGCCACGTGGGTGCCTGCTAGAAGAGAAGAAGAACAGGGGGAAAGTTCAGATGGGGAGACAGAGAGGAGGAGGAGATGAGTTGGAAGCAGGGGGAGGTCGTTGCAAGGAGCTAGTGGCACAGTCAGACAGCATGCACCGGCACCTGGGGTCAGCCAGACAGCACGCCAATCAACGCATGCTGTTGCCACCACCAGAATGCCGTCATTGCAGAGCTCAGCAGTGTTGCATTTTTTTTGTGTGTCTGCCTCTGACAACAGCGATGCCATTTGCAACCTGTGCCAAAAGAAACTGAGTCGTGGGAAGTCCAACACCCACCTAGGTACGACTGCTTTGCGAAGGCACATGATCTCACATCACAAACGCCTATGGGATCAACACATGAGTACAAGCAGCACACAAACTCAAAGCCGCCATCCTCCTCCTGGTCGAGCATCTTCAGCCACGTCAACCACTGCTGCCCTCCTTGCCCCCTCTCAACCATCCGCCTCTACGTCTCTCGCCTTGAGCAGTTCCTGCTCATCTGCCCACAGTCAGGTGTCTGTCAAGGACATGTTTGAGCATAAGAAGCCAATGTCACAAAGTCCCCCCCTAGCCCGGCGTCTGACAGCTGGCTTGTCTGAACTCTTAGCCCGCCAGCTTCTACCATACAAGCTGTTGGAGTCTGAGGCGTTCAAAAAATTTTTAGCTATTGGGACACCGCAGTGGAAGTCTGGGACCCCCCCGCGCCACACACTAGATTTTATCTTAGTATCGGGCTTAGAAACATAAAATATCGCTACTCTGTATTAATGAATATTGTAAGGAGTGAATATTGTAAGGAAATAAAGACCACTATACGCAGGCCAGTATCACTAATAACACCACAATACAAGGGACATATAATTCCACCACACCATGACCACTACCATTACCACTGACTAATACCCCTATATTGTTATTGAATAAAAACAAATTGAATACAAATACCAATATCCCCCATACAGTGACCATAAAGAAATAGATACCGGCTGTACACAGGTGCTGTAGACCATATAAGTCATTAGAGTTACATACTCATGGGTGCGTCTTCTCTGATCGGTGTCGTTCACTTTTCTCTTTCTTCTCCATTTGTCCTGGGTCATCATGAAGATTTCTCCCAATCACAATTCGTCTTCACCGAATCTGCCGGACAAACATTTTAGGCTCCTCGCTACAGCAAAGTCCTCACCTCTATACAAACCCCTATATGTATTACACTGCCCCAGTGTTAGATCCCTCTGTGCAGCTGTATAGTATTAGGTCCCAACATTGTCCCTATAGATTAGCAGGCCCAAACATTGCCCCCATAGGGTATGATGCCCCTCATATTGCCCCTATAGTATTTTATGCCCCTCACATTGCCCTTCACTGTACATTATGCCCCTCATATTGCCCCCAATTGTATATTATCCCCTCATATTGCCCCAATTGTATATTATCCCCTCATATTGCCCCAATTGTATATTATCCCCTCATATTACCCCCATTGTATATTATCCCCTCATATTGCCCCCAATTGTATATTATCCCTTCATATTGCCCCCATTGCATATTATTCCCTCTCATTTTGTCCCCATTGTATATTATAGGCAGCAGGTGGTGGAATAAAACTCACAGAAAGTAGCATGGGTAATACAGTGTTTCTCAACCAGGGTGTCTCCAGCTGTTGCAAAACTACAACCCCCAGCATGTCCGGACAGCCAAAAGCTGTCCTGGCATGCTGGGAGTTGTAGTTTTGATACAGCTGGAGACACCCTGGTTGGGAAACACTGCTCTTTGTTTGTGAAATACTGAATTAGCTAGAACAGTGTTTACCAATCAGTGTGTCTCCAGCTGTTGCAAAACTACAGTTGTTTTGCAACAGCTGGAGGCACACTGGTTGGCAAACATTGGTTTAACATAATGTGTATGCTGAATATGCTAGCACAGTGTTTGCCAACCAGTGTGCCTCCAGCTGTTGCAAAACTACACTCCCAGCATGCCAAAAGGCTGTCAGGGCATGCTGGGAGTTGTAGTTTTGCAACAGCTGTAGGCACACTGGTTGGGAAAGACCGGTGTAACATGATGTGTATGTTGAATAGACTAGGACAGTATTTCCCAACCAGTGTGCCTTCAGCTGTTGCAAAACTACACTCCCAGCATGCCCTGACAGCCTTTGGGCATGCTGGGAGTGTAGTTTTGCAACAGCTGGAGGCACACTGGTGTAAGATGATGTGTGTGGTTCCCATACATACACCCCGATCCCCCCCTGCTCCCACGTACAAAAAATAACAACAAAAAAAAGATACACACCATGTCCCACGCAGGGATCTTCAACAGCTGAGTCGCGTCCTATCTTCTCCACAGGGCAGGCGCTGATGATTGACGTCATCGGCGCCTGCGTCCGGGCAGCGGTCATGGCCTGCTCTGAATTGTATTCAGCTCAGAGCGGCGCCGGTGGCAGGAGGAAGTTGGACAGCAGCAGTGTGAACTGTACTTGTTTTTTTTGTTTTTTTTACCGGCGAGTGGGCGGGCGATGGGGAGGGGACCTAAATCTCACCTCACACAGGCCACTGCAGATTTAAAGAGGCAGTGGCCGCCGGCCCTGGAGGTATGTGTGGCAGAGGAGCGCTGCTGCATTCTGACTGATTGGCTGACTGTATGTAGTCAGTCAATCAGTCAGTGCAGTGTGCAGTGGCGGGCCCCCACCGGTCAGTGAGTGACAGACACAGTCATTCACTGACAAGCAGAAAAAAAAAAGAAGGACAGGGTCGGCCGGGCCCCCTTGAAGCTCTGGGCCCCTTACAGGAGTATGGGTTGTACCCCCCTGGGCATAGTAAGTTTATATTCACACAGAAAACAAAAGCCTAAAGAAAAAAAATGGTAGCTCCCAGAAGCTCCCATGCACTTCAATTGCAAATATTAAAAATTCATGGGGTTTTGCAAAAAACAAACAGTACTGAAAAAAAATGAGCACTTAAAATAGAAGTGGCGTGTCACTTTTCAAAACAGTTCAGTCTGGAAGCAGTGTGGCTGCAAAAACATTCGGGACACATTACAAGGAGTATACAGAAGGCCAATGATATATGAAGAGATATGCCTGACTGCATGGTTAACTAGGAAGTAATAATATTGACTAATCTATATATATCTAAAACTCAATGTGTGTGTGTGTGTCTGTATGTATGTATGTATGTACAGGGGCGGCCATACCATATGTGCAGCCGGTTCAGCTGCACAGGGGCCCTAGTGTGTGAGGGGGCCCGCTGCCCATTGAAAGGGCAGAGGGCCCCCTCACACAACACACACTGAGCAGCAGCGCTGCACCGCCGCTGCTCACAGTCAGGGCCAGGGCCGCCATCGGGGGGTACAACCCCTACTCCTCTAAGGGGCCCGGAGCTTCAGGGGGCCCGCCGGCCCTGTGCTTTTTTTTTTCTTTCTTGTCAGTGAGTGACTGTGTCTGTCACTCACTGACCGCTGGGGGCCGCCACTGTGCACTGCTCATTGACTGACTACATACAGTTTGAGTCAGCCAATCAGTCAGACTACAGTAGCGTGCCCCGCAGATACCTCCATGGCGAGCATCTGCAGGGCCCCCTTCCCCGTCTTATGTCAGCCTCCCTTGTCGGAAACAAAAGAAAACAAAAAGTTTACTGACAGCACTGCTCCTGCCCGGCTTCCTCCCGCCCCGGCGCACACAGTATACAGAGCAGGCCGTGACCCCTGCCTTGACGACATCACTCACGGATGCCTGGCCTGTGGAGAAGATAGGACGTGACCCGTTGGACATGGTGTGTATCTCTGCTTTTGTACACCAGTGTTTACAAATCAGTGTGCCTCCAGCTGTTGCAAAACTATAACTTCCAGCATGCCTGGACAGCTAGAGACTGTCCGGGAATGCTGGGAGTTGTAGTTTTGGACCACCTGGAGAGACACTGTTTTGAAAACACTGCCTTAGTCAGTATTTTCCAACCTGGGCACTTCCAGCTGTTGCACAACTACAACTCCCAGCATTCCCCTGACAGTCTTTGGCTGTCCAGGCATGCTGGGAGTTATAGTTCTTCAACAGCTGGAGGCACTCAGGTTTGATAGGTAGGTCCTTAGTCCATTGTTTTCCAACCTGGGTGCCTCCAGCTGTTACAAAACTACAACTCCCAGCAGAATCCTGGACAGTCTTTAGCTGTCCAGGCATGCTTGGAGTTATAGTTTTGCAACAGTTGGAGGCACTCAGGTTTGGTAGGTAGGTCCTTAGTCCAGTGTTTCCCATCCTGGGTGCCTCCAGCTGTTGAAAAACGATAACTCCCAGCTTAAGACTGTCCGGGCATACTGGGAGTTGTAGTTTTGCAACAGCTGGAGGCAGCCAGGTTGGGAAACACTGACTACAGCAGTGTTTTCGAAACATTGTCTCTCCAACTGTTGCAAAACTACAACTCCCAGCATGCTCGGACAGTCTTAAGCTGGAAGTTAGAGTTTTGCAAAAGAAGGTGGCATTTTGGTGGGTAGTTGGGCCCTTAGTCCAGTGTTTCCCAACCTGAGTGCCTCCAGCTGTTGCAAAACTACAACTCCTAGCATGCCCAAACAGCCAAAGCCTGTTTGGAAAACACTGGACTAAGGGCCTACCGACCAAATGTTACGTGGCCACCCACCTACCAACCAAACATATGCCTGCCTACCTACCAACCAAACATATTACCTACCTAGCAAACACTTTTCCTGCCTACCTAACAAACGTATAACCTACCTACCTAGCGGCAAACCTTTTACTTGCCTTCCTACCAACTGAACTTACTACCTGCCTAAATAACTTGCAAACTTACTACTTGCCTACCTACTTAGAGAATGTTCTACCTACCTAATTTACTACTTGCAAACGTACTACCTGCTTACCTAGCAAACATATTACCTGGGGGGGGGGGGGGGGGGGGCAGGCTTATTCTTTGCACAGGGGCCCTCTGTTGTCTGTGTCCGCCCCTGTGTATGTATGTATGTTCCAGCATCACGTCCAAACGGCTAAAACTTGAAACTTGGCACACATGAAACTTGGCACACATGTTACTTATATGTCAACAACAAACATAGGATAGGTGATTTATCCCTTACTCACCCCCATTTGCCAGGGTCAGGGTTTTTGTTTAAAGTCCCATACAAGTCTATGGGAAATATATGTTACTGAATAACTTCCAAACAGCTGGAGATATTTCGATAATACTTGGTCACATGTTACTTATATGTCCACTTAAAATATAGAATAGTTAATTTAACCCTTAACTACCCCACTTTGTGAGGGTCTGGTTTTTTGTTTAAAGTCCCATGCAAATCAATGGGAAATGTATGTTGTTCCCACATAACTTCCGTAAGGCTGGAGATATTTCAATAACTGATCACATATTACTTATATGTCAAATAAAAAGATATGATAGTTAAATTAACCCTTACATACACCCTTATATAAAAGAGGGGTTTTGTTTCAAGTCCCATGCAAGTATATGGGACTTCCAGTACCTTACTCCACAAGCTCTGCTCTACATCTCCTGGTAAATGTGTCCGTCCGGCTTGCAAGCCACACCCCATCTCACAAAGGTATGCCCACATTTTAAGCCCCACCCCTTTTATTATCTACCCTTTTTGTGCATCGGTCTGGCTTGCAAATCAGTCCCACAAAGCCACGCCCCCTTCTATTTTAAGCTTACAATATCTTCATCCCAAATCAGTCCCACCTGAGGACAGGATATGAGTATGGGACATAAGGATGGGATATGAGGTCAGGATATGAGGATGGGATATAAGGAGGGTATATGAGGACGGGATGTGAGGACAGGATATGAGGTCGGGATATGAGGTCAAGATAGGAGGATGGGAAATGAGGTCGAGATAGGAGGTTGGGATATGAGGACGGGATATGAGGATGGGATATGAGGTTGATATATGAGGACGGAATATGAGGGTGGGATAGGAGGTTGAGATATGAGGATGGGATATGAGGTCGAGATATGAGGATGGGATATAAGGTTGAAATATAAGGACGGGATATGAGGTTGAGATAGGAGGACGGGATAGGAGGTTGAGCTATGAGGTCAGGATATGAGGACAGGATATGAGGACAAGATATGAGGTCGAGATAGGAGGACGGGATAGGAGGATGGGATATGAGGTCGAGATATGAGGATGGGATAGGAGGTCAGGATATGAGGTCGGAATATGAGGATGATATATGAGGACGGGATATGGGGTTGGGATATGACAACAATATATGAGGACAGGATGTGAAGTCAAAAGCTTCTTCCTTTGTTTATTTTCCTCCCCAACAAGGATAAGGAAGGAAAAAACCGGGCAATGCCAGGTACTCAGCTAGTAATTAATAAATCCCAAAATTCTACTCTGTATAGTATTTAAAATGAGAGCCGTAAGCGTTTAATAGTAATATTTTATTAGTAGTTTTAATTAGTGTTGAGCGGCATAGGCCATATTCGAATTTGCGAATATTCGCGAATATATGGACAAATATTCATCATATATTCGCGAATATTTGCATATTCGTAATATTCTCGTTTTATTTTCGCGTATGCGAAAATTCGCGTATGCGAAAATTAACATATGTGAAAATTAGCATATACAAAAATTAACATAAAAGAAAATTCGCATATGCTCACATTAGCATATGCAAATATTCGCAAAAATTCTCACGCCATTCTCACACAGTAGTATTAGAGTCTTCTTTACACCACACAAGCTGGAAGCAGAGAGGGATGATCACTGTGATGTGTACTGTGAAAAAAAAAAACAAATATTCGTAATTACGAATATATGATGCTATTTTCGCGAATATTCGCAAATTCGCGAATATGCGATATTCGTGAATAAAATTCGCATTGCGAATATTCGCAAGCAACACTAGTTTTAATATGCTCATCATCAGATTGGATAATTACAGACTATGTAAGGGACAGTGTGCTATCCACCAACAAGGGGGAAAAATTAAAGCAATTTATACTTTACATAAAGTATGTACACACAGGTTACAGGATCCCTTATTATAAGAAAAGTATATATGTCAAGCAAGTTTTTGTGATATCACTGCCATAAAGACACAGAACCCAAACATGGGAAAGAAAAGGATAGAGAAAGTAAGTGATAGAGAAAAGAAAAAGGAAGAGAAGGATGTTGGGAAAGGAATAGAAGGGCTTTTGTTTTGAAGAAATTCTATTTTTATGTGTTACCTCTTAACCAGAGAGGAAGATCACTGCCATCTTTAAAATGAATCTATCTGGAAAGTTTTTCCAGTGTCATGTGCTTAAATGTGTTTTATCATTATCAGGTGGTTCACTTCACCTGCCCACACTTGCAAAGACCGTGCAGAAGAATATTTTCAATATTAAAGGAAATCTGTCATCAGTGTCACCTGCACTAACCTGTCAGTACAGACAGGTAGTGCAGGTGACACTGATGACAACGATACTTACCTGGGCTCTTTCGGTGGTGTGGTTCTCCAGTTATCCTCTTTGGTATCTTCCGCTCCAAGCCCAACTTGGAGCATGAGCGGAGTTTAGTGACGTCACCACTGCTGTTTGCTAGCAGCGGGACAAAGCATCACTAAGCTCCGCTCATACTCCAAGTTGGGCTCGGAGCGGAACATACCAAAGTGGATAGCCAGAGAACAACAATACGGAACGGGACCACGTAAGTATTATTGTCATCAGTGTCACCTGCACTACCTGTCTGTGCCTGTCAGTACTACCTGTCTGACAGGTTAGTGCAGGTGACACTAATGACAGATTTTCTTTAAGAGATTGCTCTGAAGGTAAAATTGTATCTAAAATACCCCTATTTAATGTAGATAGCGGCCCAGGAAGAATAAAGAGAATACCAAATGATAGTAGTTTATTTAAAAAAAAAAAAAGGCCTGTTATGTTATTATTGTAGGAGTTGCACCATGCCAGCAAAGGTCTAACATGGGGGGTGGGGGAGCCTTATGAAGATTGTTAAGTAATAATTCCACCTTTCAAGAATTCTGTGGTGGAGAAGAAAGGCTTTTAGCCATTCTTTTCCAGTATGCTGTATGGCAAGTTTAGGATACCAAGATTTTATGAAGGCTAGGAGGGGAAAGTGTGGCAGACTGTATGCAGAAGGACATGTAGTGAGGAGAGTAGTCAAGGTGTAGGAGCAACTGAAGCAAAAAAGACTATAAAGTGGGTTTGTCTTAGGTATGGAACAATCCTCTAAGGAAAAAAGTTAGTATCTCAAATAAATATGACATGCAAGATAACCTACTTTCCAGAGGGAACTTTTAAGAGCCACAATTGAGCAATTTTTCAGTTTCTTTCTCAGAGTTTATGTATAAAAGGTACTGTCCAGTCCTGTTTACACCATATTAGGAATTTACTCGACAGATAATCTGGACAGACTCAGGATTGTCAAAGAAGGGTGTGAGATGGTGTGAGGGGACTCAGTCTATGAAAGAGGCTGTTTGGATACAATTGTACAAATATAAGAGAATGTGTTGCATACTGTATGAAAGGTAAGACTGAGAAAGTATCTATTTTGTTTTTCAATCCAGGAAAGAAATACTGTACAAGAAATGAACTAATTGCTATTCTCATGAAATGGTTGATCAGTAATACTTTTTTTTAAATCAATCACTTGCTGCCTGTTGCCTTTGGTATGCACATATTGCCAACCTAATGCATAGCCTAATAGTGCCCAGACAAGTCTACTGGCTGCTCTAGTCAGACAACAAGTGGTGTAAGTATAGTAGCCATCTGATCAAAAGGTGCAAGGCCACTCCTCCTGTCAAGGCCACCTAATAAGAGAGGTGGTATGGGGTGGTGTAGCTCAGAACCTCGAGGCTTGTTCGGACAACAGTGGGGCTGCCAGGCCACTGGGTCATTCCACCTGTGGGCTTGGTAATGTGGCAGCAGCGGTTGCCATCCAGCACTATGCCAGTGTTAGTTTAGGGACCCACTCTTATCAGATGGCCTTGACGTGGCGAGTTGGCTTGCACGTTTTGATCAAAAGGTACATAAACATCTGTACGTTTTTTTAAATTAATTTAAGCAGAAGCAAGTAGATCATAGTACAAGTTGTGGATGTGCGGCCATGTTCTGTTTTTCTATTTTTGAGTAACAAAAGAAATATTGAAAACCTCAAGGCTTGAATATTTATGTTTAAAATGAAAAGGCTGTCAAAATCTATGAAATTATTCATTCATGAAAGGAATAGAGAACAGGGGGATCAATTACATACAGAAGTAAGTTATCTGCATATGGCAGTTAATATGTACTGGTTTTGGCCCACAAAGATGGATGTTGGGTCCCACTGCAGTGGTAATGTCAAATACTCCATAGACAACACACAAAGCAGAAGTAACAAAGGGCATCCATGCTGTGTACTGCTTTTGATTTTCAATGGGTCTGATAGCAAACCATTGGCCCTCACTCTAGCAGTTGGGATTCTATAGAGTTCTGTAATTTTCCACAAGGGCATAATACAATGCCAGTAGAGCATAATACAAAGAGTAATAGTGGAGGGGCATCCATTTGACCATATTAAAGGCCTTCCCAGTGTCCACAGTTATTAGACATGGAGGAATGTTATGCTTCATAACATGAGTAGGTGTGTCTTATTCATGTTATTACAAGTGTCACAGCGAGCGCTCCGGTCTTCACCTCCGAACCGGAGCGCCCGCTGTCTCTGCCCTCCGCTCCTGGTTTCCGGCGTCTCCCGATCAGACGCATTGACAGGGAGCACGGGCCCCACAGTGGCAGAGACGCGGCTGGCGTGGCGGCTGGTCCCCGCTCACGCGCCGTGTCCCTGTTCGGCCTACCTTCTTCCCGCACGGCTCTCGGCTCCTCTGCATCTCGGCGCACGTGGCCCCGCTCACTAGGGCGCGCGCGCACCGACTTCAGTAAATTTAAAGGGCCAGCGTACCGGTAATTGGTGAGATGGTTCCTCACCTACCACTGCCCTTCCCAATAAAAGGCACCTGCCCCTTCCTGCCCTTGCCGGATTTTTGTGCCTTGTGCCTCAGAAAAAGCACTCCCTACTGTGATAGTTGCCTTGCCCGTTGCCGAACCCGTTGCTACCGTATACTTGCCTGTGAACCCTTGTCGCCTGCCCTGACCTCTGCTACGTCCGACTACGCTCTTGCCTGCTCCCTTTGTACCACGCTATCAGCTGCCAGAGAGGTCGAGTTGTTACTGGGGGATACGACCTGGTAGTTACCGCCGCAGCAAATCCATCCCGCTTTGCAGCGGGCTCTGGTGAAGACCAGTAACTGCTTAGAACCGGTCCTCCAGTACAACCCTGCTATCAACTCTCCGGTCCAGAGGATCCACTACCTGCTCTGCCCGTACTTGACAACAAGCCTCTTGGCCTCTGAAAGACCCCACCTGATTATCACGTACAAGTAACAGAAGAAGAGAGCGGGGGAGTTAAGATGCTATGACTTTGGCCAAAAATTTTACATACACGTTAATCAAGGATATAGGAGGAAACTTAAGCCAGGAGGTCGAAACCTCCTAAATCTGGAGAATAATGAGAAATGTGCTTCTAATGATTGTGGAGCAAAAGGGCTATCAAGGAGAAATGCAATGCAAATTGTACCTTGGTAATAAATGGGGTTAACTGTTACTCAAATAGTTTAGGAACTGGACTTAGGAAAGGCTTAAAAGAAGTACTCCAGATTTGTGTTGTTGTTTTTTTTTTGCCCATATTATACACACAAACATCATCACTAGTCCTACAGTCTGTTTTATTCCAGCATACAGCTGCAGCCATTTACTACTGTAACTGTGTCATGTGATCACCAGTGTGACCGCAAAAAATCACAGTGCTTATTCTGTTAAATGAAGTGGTCATTCCTAGGTCAGTTGACTTCCTGTAAACTACAGGATGAGATCATCACCTCTCACTCCTTCTAGCTCCCAAGCCCTTGTAGTTGGAGGGAGGGAACTCCAATGGGAAACAGCCATTTCCCAAAAAGAAAGCAGCAGGTATGGTGGATTCACAACACAGCCATTTAGCCCCAAGACAAGATCCTTCCTAAGCATGTTTATTGCTGTCTGGCAGGTAAGTACTAAAGTCACCTTATGCTGGATAACCCCTTTAAAGTCAATGGAGAACTGAATGGACACCAGTTGGGTAATCCCTAAAGAAAATACAAAACATACAATGTAAAAAAATCCCTATTGTGAATTCATCCTTACACTTTCAGTTATTATGCACCTAAGAACATTTTTAGGCATAGTATCTTGATGGGACAGGTTATGGTAAATACACTGTTAGTTATGTAGTTTGGAGAATGACATTTCGATTTGATGCCTTGCTTTTGTGATTCAGTCTATTAAAATAAAATGTCTTGTTGATCATTGACCTCAGAAAACATCTTGGTTCAGCCACTGTAGTCTGCTCAGTGTCATATCTGGCCATGCAGCAACTTCCTTGTTAAGCTTTGAAAGTTTTTTACGTCACAAGTGATCTGTCTCACCGGTAAGTAGTCCAAAAGATGCTGATGTTGGTGATTTGGAAGGGTTAGGAAATAAACACAAGAGCACTTATAAGTACTGTAGAACAGTATACCACGCTGTGTTAAATAAACTTATAATAGTACAGTCCAGCAGCTACTCAATTATGTTTCTGCAATTTCTAACTGCAAAAAAAGGCTGTCCATAGATACAATACGATAACTGTACAATCAAATAGACATACACATTCATTACACAGCACAGGTATGACTATCTACCTAAGGACAGGGTTAAATGAGAATGGTACATATAGGAACAAAAATAGTAATCCATTACTTTTTTTTTAGTAAGGAAATTATACAAACACTTTATTAAATTGTTGAAAATAACACATGGTGTGTGACATATGTTTGGTGAAGCACATATATTGTAGTCCAGGGGTGTATTCATGATATTGTAGCTTGCTATTGGGAATAGATACCACCCCTAACAGCTTAGCTGAACTGCTATAATGCAGTAGGAGAGCAACTCTTTCCTATATATATCAGTCCAGATGATTTGGTAAAACATACATTTGAAGAAGGCAAAGCACAAGAGAAAGACCTGTCAGCAGAAAAACTGGGGTGTAAACAGCTCCATGGCTATAAATGCAGTGTCCTGGTATCCATCTACCAGATACCTAAATTTTCATGTGGCTGGGGAATCCCTTTGCTAATGTCTGAATCTGTAGTTTTGAATTGTAAATTAATATGTATAACTGTTGCATTGTAT
This sequence comes from Hyla sarda, assembly GCF_029499605.1. Classification (NCBI taxonomy): domain Eukaryota; kingdom Metazoa; phylum Chordata; class Amphibia; order Anura; family Hylidae; genus Hyla; species Hyla sarda. Next base: position 183,649,547 of record NC_079192.1, on the reverse strand, counting down.
GTCACACTGCCATTTCAGCATGCACTAATGTATTATAGATGTATAAGGGTTAACATTTTCAATCTTTGCTGCCACCTATGGTGGATTACACTTTGTACAGGATGAATAGATCATTGGTTACATGACTTACCCACATGGTTTCTCATAGAAGCCTATGTTAAATGGATATTTTGGATAAGTAAAATTAATATATATATTAACCATGCATAAATATGGCAGACTTCAATGGACTGTTATTTCCTATGCTGCACTGTTTTGCTGACCTGACCTATCACTTATTCCGTGAAAGTGCTATGAATGCTGCCTTTTATAGTCCTCTCCGCCCCGTTCCCCGGTTGATCCCCCTTCCACAATATGGACCACATGATTCCCATCTTTAGTAGGGGACAGGCATTCCTCTAGCATCTCTTCAGATGCCAGGCTAGTTACTGATCTGTCACAGACTGTGGGTTCTAATACCACTCAGACAGTGTGTGCCTCCGTTCTCTATGGGATGGATGGGCATTGTATAGGCTGGGTGGAGGGGTACCTGGCAAACTGATGTGACACACAAAGAATGCTGGGAAATGTAATATTACGACTGTAAACACAGCAAGGAGTGAAGCAGGAGCACGGAATTGGTGAATATAGGCATCAGGGCACTAGGAAGATGTGTCTTTAGCAGAAAGATGGATTTGTAATTAGTGTGTGTAGGACAAATCATTTAGAGCTATTTTTCTTTCTTCATTACTCGTTGGATAACCACTTTAAGCCCTGTGGGTAGTGTCTTTCCCAGATTCAACTCTTTTTCCTGAGCTACAACCAATCTCCACAACTGCAGTCTAACCCTCTCTCCCCAGATGGTTAGACCTAAAAAACTTTTAATCTGGCTAAGGCCTGTGAAGTGTGCACATTTATTTAGTGTTTTTCCTGCTAGGACCAGACAGTAAAGTTGAAGCCTACACAATAGCCAGTACCAGCTAAAGCCTGTTGCCAGCAGGATAAGTCATCTTTGTCTGCACCAGATAACCATGTCCACTTGCTAGAATCTTCTAACCAGAGGAAGGTCTGGGTCATGTCACCATGCGTCATGCAGAGTTTCGTAGGCTTTCACCCAAGACTGTCTCCAGCCCATGCTGAGAGGTCATCCATCCTTAAAGGTGTACTCCGCCCCTAGACATCGTATCCCCTATCCAAAGGATAGGAGATAAGATGTTTAATTGGGAAGGTCCTTCTGAACCCCCCCGTGATCTCTGCTGCGGCACCGCAGTCATCGGGTGCACGGAGCAAACTTCGCTCTGTGCCTGATGACTAGTGATGCGGCGCTGACATCATGGCCATGCCCCCTGACATAGACTTACATTGAGGTGGCGTGGCCATGATGTCACGAGCCTCCAGTGCAGTAGCCGCAATAAGTCACATTGGCACAAGGTTGCAAAGTTACAGTTCCTTAGAGTAGATGTGTGGAAGGTTAGTAGCAGGTATACAGACTAAAAGTCTCTAGTGTGCTTCTTTTGGGTAGTTGCTAGTTGTGATGTACAGATTCTGATGAAAATACAGATACAAGTGCAGACCAATGCATCTAAACTTGGCTGAGGCTTACACAGGTTGGGTTCACTGTGGTGTAAATGCTCAAAGAATGTATTCATGGTTTGTTTAAGGATACCCTGTTTCAGGTCTAAACGAATGCCGGGTGCTGCAGGTAGATCGTAGGTGGTCCCAGCAGCAGGCCCCCCCATGATCAGACATCTTATTATATTATAGGACATATATCCTATTTCCTGATTCTAGAAGGAGAATTTACTAAAGTGGAGAACCAGCTGAGCATAGACTCTGTTGCCACGTAACGAAAGTTCTTCAGCATACGTACTGCAACAGGGTATCCTTAAACAAACTGTGAATGGAGTATTTGAGCATTTACACCACAATGAACCCAACCTGTGTAGGACCTCCTCAGCCAAGTTTAAAGGAATTGGACTGCACTTGTATCTGTATTTTCATCGGAATCTGTACTTCAAAGCTAACAACTACCCAAAAGATGCACACTAGAGACTTTTAGTCTGCATACCTGTTACTTACCTTCCACATTTGGTGAGCCACGGTGAATGTCGGGACCACAAGGTGTAGCGGTGTAGGTGGATGGGGCAAGATGGTATTACCCCAGGGGCAAGGTGTTATTAAATGTTTGTGATGCCAGAGTGGTTTTTGGGTACCGGAACCACTCAAATGGTATCTCCGCTATTCCAATAGCTAGGCAGTGAAAATGAGAGTCCACAACCAGGTTATGCTGTTAACCAATGACTGTCCGCAGTAGTGCCCCGGTTAAGCCAGTGATTGGCTGAGCACCACTCTGACGTATTGAGCCCCAGCATAAAAGTGACCTTTTTTTATCCGGATAACCCTTTTAAAATGGGAGACATTTATGTGTGTGTACCTACCTCAGCTGCCAAACCTACAAAAATGTCTTTATTTTTAAAAGGATTTTATTGGTACAAGCCTTTATATCTAGTTGCAGACATATTTGACATGTGAAATAATAATGTGACAACTTTATAATCTGTCATATTATTCCGCACGTTATCATTGGATGAACTATAATATTGCAACATTGATGTTGTTTAGTGATAACATTGTGTAATTTCTCATCATATAGCTCATCAAATTTTCTTTGTGACCTTTAAACTGGTGCCAAGCCAACACGTGCTCTTCAGTCACTTTCCTGTGCCAAGTCATTGTTGCACTGCTGGCAGTCTAAACATGGCATGGATGCATATTATTATCCCTGTAAATATCTAGATATATTGTGTTTGTGACTTGTTTTCAGTATCACTATCGACATATTAACCAACAATATTTCATGCTGCAAGCCTGCTCTGAATTTGCATAATGTCTTCCTGTATGACACTACACTTAAAAGGGTTATCTGCGTATATTTTTAAAAAAATTCCTCAGTCCTTCTGTGCTCCTGCCTGGAGCCCGTTTGGGTGTCTCTTCTGTATAGCATTCCTGTTCAGATACTACAAATCCCGACAGTCAGACATAAGCAGTGACTTATTGGTTGTTCCCCGCAGTGCTTAGATGACATCGCCAGGGGCCCTGGCTAAGGCTGCATTCACATCTCGTTTTTGCAATACGGTTCCCGTATCAGGTTTTTTGTAAAAAAAAACATGTCTCAAAACCGGACTGAACCATGTACAACCGTATATACCTCTGTACAGTTTTAAACCATATACGGTTTGAAAACGGATGTCCGGTTGCATGCCGTTTAATACGTTTTTTGAAAAAAAAAACTGATACGGTTTTATGTTTGTCCTTAATTAAATAAAGTTCTACTTGTTCTATTTGTGGGATGAACTTTTGGCGTGCACTGCACTTGTGCAAACTGCAAAACCGTATTGTGCAAACCGGATGAAACCGTACGCACATACGGTTCTGTACAGTTCCCATTGGCCACCGTTTTAAAAAATACGTATACGGGTTGTATCCGGTTTTTCACCCCGACATAAAACCGTAGTGGACTACGGTTTTGTGTACGGGAAAAAAAAGGATAAAACCGTAAGTGATGCAAAACGTGCACAACCGGATGCTAGGTTTGGCATACGGTTTTCAATGACATGTCTATACATACAGTTTACAATATAGTTCCATTTGGTTTTTACACGGAAACCAGATACGGGAACCATATTGCAAAAACGAGATGTGAATGCAGCCTAAGGGTGCGTTCACACTGCGGAATCTCCGCTCGCTGAATTCCGCGAGTGGCGATTCCACCTGGCGGCCGCCGCTGAGGGTGCTTCGGTGCTAGGGCCGCGGGGCACTGAGCCGTCACCATTGACGGCTATGCAGTGCTTGCAAAGAATGAACATGTCTTTTCTTTGAGAAGAACAATTTCAGTGGCCACTGAAATTCCGCAGTGTGAACGGGTCTCGTGGAGACCCATTCACACTAATGTTAAGTTCACACTGCAGAATTCCACTCGTGGAATTCCGCGGGGATTCCGTAGTGTGAACGCACCCTAAGAGAGACACTGCAGCAAGTCAGGCTCCCTAGCAAGCAGGATGTTGATGTGGAGACGGAATGGACACAAGGACCACCATTATCTCCCCCTTACTAGAGATAAGAGGCCTCTGGAGGTTGTGAAATGGAACATGAAACAGATTATGTTAAAGAAATAAAAGGGAAGAAATATATATATATAGAGAGAGAGAGAGAGAGAGAGAGAGAGAGAGAGAGAGAGAGAGAGAGAGAGAGAGAGAGTAGTTAGGAGTAGCCGTATTAGTCCAGTGATGCAAAAAGCAAAATCATCTGTAGTTGCAGTATCTTGTAATACCTTTTTTATTGGACTAACAAGATTACAAAATCTTGTTAGTCCAATAAAAAAGGTATTACAAGATACTGCAACTACAGATGATTTTGCTATATATATATATATATATATATATATATATATATATATATATATATCATTTTTATTAACCGTATAAGCCCTATAAGGAGATTTTACTGTTGCAATATGATGCCCTATAGCCCTGCATGTCAAATCTGCTAAGGTATACTGTACTAAAATATTTCAATTTCTGTCAAAAACCTCTGTCACGTGGCTGCCCATTGTCTGCATTGTAACATGTGTGCCTTTGTACATGAAAAGTAACTATATAACTTTTTAATGGATTATTTTAGCTGACATAACAAATGGATGCCAAAAATTTACAGATTTTGACATTTTCTTGACAGTGCATGTTTATTTGTTGCAAACTTAGGGTATAAACACATATCACCGTTTTAGCAGAAGTTTTTGCAACTGTTCATGTTAATGTGTCTTGCTGAAATCTATGCGCATGCTGTAAGAACTAACCTTATGTGGGTGAATGAAAGGGGTTTAAAAACATTATTTGCTCAATAACCTAGTGAGCTTGATAGTGTTTCCCGTTAGGTGTAAACCTAGATATATAACTAGCTGGGGAGAATAGGGGACAGTGGCCTCAGGCCCATGTAGATGGTGTACGGTCCACTCACTATGTGCAAGGGGTATGGGAGGAGGGTTGTGCAAATGAAGTTGTATACTAGAGTAGAACAAAGAGGCATCAGGAGGAGAATCCATTTTGTATTAAGAAGAATCCATTTTCTTGGTCTAAGTGACTGTGCGTTGGAAGGAACGTAGGGTGACTGCAGCCCCTCACAGGCTTTCCACGCACTATTGGGAATCCGCCAACAGAAGACGTCTAGACCTTTTGGAGTCGAACCTAACACATACATAAGCTGTGCACTAATGGGTCACTATTACTTTGTAAAAGGCACATGTGGGCACTTGAGGCAGTAAGGAGGCACTGTTACTGTAAGGACAGCACTAGAGTGGTGCTTTTTCTATGTGTTTAAATGAAATCAGATGCCTCCTGTGAGCAGGCCCGTCGCTACAGGACCGGCAAACCAAGCATTTGCTTGGGGCCCCGAGCTGGCTGGGGGCCCCCCGAGCACAGCCAGTGTTTTCTCGTCCTGTAGCAACAGGGCAATTCCCCCCATCAGTCCAGGGCCGGATTAACAATCCTGCTCTTGGAATTTGTGCTCCGGGCCCCAGGCACCCAGTCAAACAAGAGGGCCCCTGAATGTCTGACATTTTTTTAAATAAACTCATTTGCAGCTTTGGAGTTCTTCTCACCTCACCACAATCACGCTCCCCCCACCCCCGCTGCACTTGGCATCTTCCCTCAGCCCGGACTCTTCTCTCAGCTGTCTGAGCAGGAGGAGGGTGAGGGGTGAGGAGAGAGCACAGAGCTGTGAGGAGACCGCAGAGGCTGTACAACATGGGGCCTGACTATAGTAGGTGTCCCTGCTGTATATATATGTGTATAAGTGTGTGTGTGTGGATATATATATGTGTGTGTACATATGTGTATGTCTATGTACTGTGCCTGTGTGTGTGTTACTACTGTGGATGACTATATGTAAAGTGCATGTGTGTATCTATACCAGTGTTTCCCAACCAGGGCGCCTCCAGTTGTTGCAAAACTACAACTCCCAGCATGCCTGGACAGCCAAAGGCTGTCTGGGCATGCTGGGAGTTGTAGTTTTGCAACCTCTGTAGGCATCCTGGTTGGGAAACACTGATCTATTCTATGTGTGTGTATGATGCATGTACAGTATGTAATGTGTACAGTATGTGTGTGTATGTAATGCATGTACAGTATGTAATGTGTACAGTATGTGTGTGTATGTAATGCATGTACAGTATGTAATGTGTACAGTATGTGTGTGTATGTAATGCATGTACAGTATGTAATGTGTACAGTATGTGTGTGTATATAATGCATGTACAGTATGTAATGTGTACAGTGTGTTGTGTGTGTATGAAGCATGCATGTACAGTATGTAATGTTTACAGTATGTGTGTGTATATAATGCATGTACAGTATGTAATGTGTACAGTATCTGTGTGTATGAGGCATGTACAGTATGTAATGTGTACAGTATCTGTGTGTGTGTATGATGCATGTACAGTATGTAATGTGTACAGTGTGTGTGTGTGTGTGTGTGTATGATGCCTGTACAGTATGTAATGTGTACAGTGTGTGTGATGCATGTACAGTATGTAATGTGTACAGTGTGTGTGTATGATGCATGTACAGTATGTGTGTATGATGCATGTACAGTATGTAATGTGTACAGTGTGTGTATGATGCATGTACAGTATGTAATGTGTACAGAGTGTGTGTGTGTATGATGCATGTATGTAATGTGTACAGTATGTGTGTGTATAATGCATGTACAGTATGTAATGTGTACAGTGTGTGTATATATAATGCATGTACAGTATGTAATGTGTACAGTATGTGTGTTGTGTGTATGTAATGCATGAACAGTATGTAATGTGTACAGTGTGTGTGTTGTGTGTATGATGCATGTACAGTATGTAATGTGTACAGTATCTGTGTGTGTATGATGCATGTACAGTATGTAATGTGTACAGTGTGTTGTGTGTATGATGCATGTACAGTATGTAATGTGTACAGTATGTGTGTGTATAATGCATGTACAGTATGTAATGTGTACAGTATGTGTGTTGTGTGTATAATGTATGTACAGTATGTAATGTGTACAGTGTGTGTGTTGTGTGTATAATGCATGTACAGTATGTAATGTGTACAGTGTGTGTGTGTATGATGCATGTACAGTATGTAATGTGTAGTGTGTGTATAATGCATGTACAGTATGTACTGTGTACAGTGTGTTGTGTGTATGATGCATGTACAGTATGTAATGTGTACAGTGTGTGTATAATGCATGTACAGTATGTAATGTGTACAGTGTGTGTGTGTGTATATAATGCATGTACAGTATGTAATGTGTACAGTATGTGTGCTGTGTGTATGTAATGCATGTACAGTATGTAATGTGTACAGTGTGTGTGTATAATGCATGTACAGTATGTAATGTGTACAGTGTGTGTGTGTATATAATGCATGTACAGTATGTAATATGTACAGTATGTGTGCTGTGTATGTAATGCAAGTACAGTATGTAATGTGTACAGTGTGTGGTGTGTATGATGCATGTACAGTATGTAATGTGTACAGTATGTGTGTGTATGATGCATGTACAGTATGTAATGTGTGCAGTATGTGTGTGTGTGTATGATGCATGTACAGTATGTAATGTGTGCAGTATGTGTGTTGTGTGTATAATGCATGTACAGTATGTAATGTGTACCGTATGAGTGTTGTGTGTATGATGCATGTACAGTATGTAATGTGTACAGTATGTGTGTTGTGTCTATGAAGCATGTACAGTATGTAATGTGTACAGTATGTGTGTTGTGTGTATAATGCATGTACAATATGTAATGTGTACAGTGTGTTGTGTGTGTATGATGCATGTACAGTATGTAATGTGTACAGTGTGTTGTGTGTGTATGATGCATGTACAGTATGTAATGTGTACAGTATGTGTGTGTATATGATTGCCCCCCCCAGATTAATTTCCCCATCACTTTTAAGGACATCCCTATTAAGGACATTCCATGCCCCTGTTAGCCCACTGATGTCCCGTGCGTGCGCCGATTGGAAAGCAACGCGGGGGAGCGGAGCAGCGAACAGATCATGCGCTGGCCAGCATGGTAAGTGACCAGCGGCACATCAGCTTCAGTGCTCCGACCACCGCTCCTCCAGTCCCGGGACCTACTGCTATGGTGGTCGGACCAGAGGAGCAGTGGTTGGAGCACTGAAGTAGGGCAGTAATCAGGCATACAGCCTCCAGCCATACACTGTATGGCTGGAGGCTGTATGTCTGTGGGGGAACATACTACACCTAATGTAGGGGGACTATACTGCACCTAATGTGGGGGAACTACAGCCCAATGTGGGGGACTGTACAGCACCTATTGTGGGGAACTATACTGCACCTAATGTGGGGAACTATACTGCCTAATGTGGGGGAACCAGGGGCGGACATATCACCTGTTCAGCCGGTTCGGCTGCACAGGGGCCCAGCGTGTTAGGGGGCCCACCTAGTAGCCCAGGTCACACCCTGGGCCTCACAGTCTGGGCCCCTGCAGGGCCCCCTGCCAGTACTTCATACTATATGCTGCAGCAACAGGTTGCGGACCTGCCGCTGAAAGCAGTAATTTACCTTTAAACCGGCCGGGCGAGACGGACAGGCCAGGGGCTGATGGGAACAGACGTGCCCCGCGCAGGCACGTCATGTGTCATGGCCTCTGACCCCGGCAGAAGCGACAGGAGCAGCAAACCCTCCCGCCTCCCACGGCCGCATCGCTGAGTAGATGAGGTGAGGTGAGCGACGATCGGGTGCAGGGCGGTGGGGGGTTGGGGAGGGGATTGTAATGATGATGAAGAGGACAGGAGGGGTGTTGAAGAGGTTGGTGGTGTAATGATAAGGAGGATTGGGGTCTTGGAGAGCGTAGTGTTGATAAGGAGGACCAGAAGGGGGGTCAGGGGTGTAGTGATTAGGGGGTTTAATGTTGATGAGAAGGACTGGGGGGTGTCAGCTGTGTAATACTGATGAGGTGCTTACGGTATATGGGGTGATGAGGAGACTGAGGATGGAGTGCATGGGGTGTATGGGGTGATGAGGAGACTGAGGATGGAGTGCATGGGGTGTATGGGGTGATGAGGAGACTGAGGATGGAGTGCATGGGGTGATGAGGAGACTGAGGATGGAGTGCATGGGGTGTATGGGGTGATGAGGAGACTGAGGATGGAGTGCATGGGGTGATGAGGAGACTGAGGATGGAGTGCATGGGGTGATGAGGAGACTGAGGATGGAGTGCATGGGGTGATGAGAAGACTGAGGATGGAGGGCATGGGGTGTATGGGGTGATGAGGAGACTGAAGTTGGGGTGCGTAGGGAGTATGGGGTGATGAGGAGACTGAGGATGGGGTGCATGGGATGATGAGGAGACTGAGGATAGAGTGTATGGGGTGATGAGGAGACTGAGGATGGAGTGCATGGGGTGATGAGGAGACAGAGGATGGAGTGCATGGGGTGATGAGGAGACTGATGATGGAGTGCATGGGGTGATGAGGAGACTGAGGATGGAGTGCATGGGGTGATGAGGAGACTGAGGATGGAGTGCATGGGGTGATGAGGAGACTGAGGATGGAGTGCATGGGGTGTATGGGGTGATAAGGAGACTGAGGATGGAGTACATGGGGTGTATGGGGGGATGAGGAGACTGAGGATGGAGTGTATGGGGTGTATGGGGGTGATGAGGAGACTGAGGATGGAGTGCATGGGGTGATGAGGAGACTGAGGATGGAGTGCGTGGGGTGTATGGTGTGATGAGGAGACTGAGGCTGGGGGGCCTGGGGTGTTTGACGTGATGAGGAGACTGAGGATGGGGTGCATGGGGTGTATGGGGTGATGAGGAGACTGAGTATGGGGTGCGTGGGGTGTATGGGGGTGATGAGGAGACTGAGGATGGAGTGCATGGGGTGATGAGGAGACTGAGGATGGAGTGCATGGGGTGATGAGGAGACTGAGGATGGAGTGCAAGAGGTGATGAGGAGACTGAGGATGGAGTGCATGGGGTGTATGGGGTGATGAGGAGACTGAGGATGGAGTGCATGGGGTGTATGGGATGATGAGGAGACTGAGGATGGAGTGCATGGGGTGATGAGGAGACTGAGGATGGAGTGCATGGGGTGTATGGGGTGATGAGGAGACTAAGGATGGAGTGCATGGGGTGATGAGGAGACTGAGGATGGAGTGCATGGGGTGTATGGGGTGATGAGGAGACTGAGGATGGAGTGCATGGGGTGTATGGGGTGATGAGGAGACTGAGAATGGAGTGCATGGGGTGTATGGGGTGATGAGGAGACTGAGGATGGAGTGCATGGGGTGATGAGGAGACTGAGGATGGAGTGCATGGGGTGATGAGGAGACTAAGGATGGAGTGCATGGGGTGTATGGGGTGATGAGGAGACTGAAGATGGGGTGCGTAAGGTGTATGTGGGTGATGAGCAGACTGAGGATGGGGTGCATGGGGTGATGAGGAGACTGAGGATGGAATGTATGGGGTGATGAGGAGACTGAGGATGGGGTGCGTGGGGTGTATGGGGTGATGAGGAGACTGAGGATGGAGTGCATGGGGTGATGAGGAGACTGAGGATGGAGGGCATGGGGTGATGAGGAGACTGAGGATGGAGTGCATGGGGTGATGAGGAGACTGAGGATGTAGTGCATGGGGTGATGAGGAGACTGAGGATGGAGTGCATGGGGTGTATGGGGTGATGAGGAGACTGAGGATGGAGTGCATGGGGTGTATGGGATGATGAGGAGACTGAGGATGGAGTGCATGGGGTGATGAGGAGACTGAGGATGGAGTGCATGGGGTGTATGGGGTGATGAGGAGACTAAGGATGGAGTGCATGGGGTGATGAGGAGACTGAGGATGGAGTGCATGGGGTGTATGGGGTGATGAGGAGACTGAGGATGGAGTGCATGGGGTGTATGGGGTGATGAGGAGACTGAGAATGGAGTGCATGGGGTGTATGGGGTGATGAGGAGACTGAGGATGGAGTGCATGGGGTGATGAGGAGACTGAGGATGGAGTGCATGGGGTGTATGGGGTGATGAGGAGACTAAGGATGGAGTGAGTGGGGTGTATGGGGTGATGAGGAGACTGAAGATGGGGTGCGTAAGGTGTATGTGGGTGATGAGCAGACTGAGGATGGGGTGCATGGGGTGATGAGGAGACTGAGGATGGAATGTATGGGGTGATGAGGAGACTGAGGATGGGGTGCGTGGGGTGTATGGGGTGATGAGGAGACTGAGGATGGAGTGCATGGGGTGATGAGGAGACTGAGGATGGAGGGCATGGGGTGATGAGGAGACTGAGGATGGAGTGCATGGGGTGATGAGGAGACTGAGGATGTAGTGCATGGGGTGATGAGGAGACTGAGGATGGAGTGCATGGGGTGTATGGGGTGGTGAGGAGACTGAGGATGGAGTGTATGGGGTGATGAGGAGACTGAGGATGGAGTGCATGGGGTGATGAGGAGACTGAGGATGGAGTGCATGGGGTGATGAGGAGACTGAGGATGGAGTGCATGAGGTGTATGGGGTGATGTGGAGACTGAGGATGGGGTGCATGGGGTGATGAGGAGACAGGATGAGGTGTGTGGGGTGTATGGGGTGATGAGGAGACTGAAGAAGGCGTACATGGGGTGATGAGGAGACTGAGGATGGAGTGCATGGGGTGTATGGGGTGATGAGGAGACCGAGGATGGGTTGTGTGGGGTGTATGGGGTGATGAGACTGAAGATGGGGTGCGTGGGGTGTATGGGGGTGATGAGACTGAGGATGGGGTGCATGGGGTGTATGAGGTGATGAGGAGACTGAGGATGGGGTATATGGGGGTGATGAGGAGACTGAGGATGGAGTGCATGGGGTGATGAGGAGACCGAGGATGGAGTGTGTGGGGTGCATGGGGTGATGAGGAGACTGAGGATGGAATGTATGGGGTGATGAGGAGACTGAGGATGGGGTGCGTGGGGTGTATGGGGTGATGAGGAGACTGAGGATGGAGTGCATGGGGTGATGAGGAGACTGAGGATTGAGGGCATGTGGTGATGAGGAGACTGAGGATGGAGTGCATGGGGTGATGAGGAGACTGAGGATTGAGGGCATGGGGTGATGAGGAGACTGAGGATGGAGTGCATGGGGTGTATGGGGTGATGAGGAGACTGAGGATGGAGTGTATGGGGTGATGAGGAGACTGAGGATGGAGTGCATGGGGTGATGAGGAGACTGAGGATGGAGTGCATGGGGTGATGAGGAGACTGAGGATGGAGAGCATGAGGTGTATGGGGTGATGAGGAGACTGAGGATGGGGTGCATGGGGTGATGAGGAGACAGGATGAGGTGTGTGGGGTGTATGGGGTGATGAGGAGACTGAAGAAGGGGTACATGGGGTGATGAGGAGACTGAGGATGGAGTGCATGGGGTGTATGGGGTGATGAGGAGACCGAGGATGGGTTGTGTGGGGTGTATGGGGTGATGAGACTGAAGATGGGGTGCGTGGGGTGTATGGGGGTGATGAGACTGAGGATGGGGTGCATGGGGTGTATGAGGTGATGAGGAGACTGAGGATGGGGTATATGGGGGTGATGAGGAGACTGAGGATGGAGTGCATGGGGTGATGAGGAGACCGAGGATGGAGTGTGTGGGGTGTATGGGGTGATGAGAAGACCGAGGATGGGTTGTGTGGGGTGTATGGGGGTGATGAGGAGACTGAGGATGGGTTGCGTGGGGTGTATGGGGTTATGAGGAGACTGAGGATGGAGTGCGTGGGGTGTATGGGGTGATTCAGTGATTGGTACAGTATTTGGCAGTATTATATTCATGGAGTATAGTGGTTGGCAGTATTATATTAATAGAGTACAGTGGTTGGCAGTATTATATTCAGGGGTACAGTGGTTGGCAGTATTATATTCAGGGGTACAGTGGTTGGCAGTATTCAGAGGGTACAGTGGTTGGCAGTATTATATTCAGGGGGTACAGTATTTGGCAAGGTTATAATGATTATTGTCATCATACAGAGGATGAGTATCTACTGACAAATTAAGGAACCAATGATGTCCAGGTGTCAGACTCTGCAGAGAAGATGGAAGAAATCCTGGTGTCTGGACCAGATGAAGAAAAGTAAAGACAACAGAGAAGACATCACTCAGGTCAGTGATAATATTATGTATTTTCCTAACTGTCCCATCAGAGCTGTAGTCACTGATATCATTGTGTAGTCTCCTGACTGTCCCATCAGATGTAGTCACTTCAGACATGATGGGAGTTGCAGCTTTCCAACATCTGGGGAGCCACTTGAACCAAGGTGATTGGTGGGAGTCCCATGAGTCAGACCCCCACCATAAAAATGGGCTGTTTATTTTAAAATGCCTGGGCCTATTTTTGGTCCCAGTCTGGCCCTGCCTGTAAGTCACTTCTATCACTAAGGAGCCAAGGAACCAGGGGGTGCCAAGGGGTGTCGTGCTAAGTCCAGGGGTGCGAATGTAAAGGGGAGCACTGCCCTCTGCCTCCCAGCTAGATACGGGTCAGGCTGACCGGGGGGAGTACTCACTGGGCCTGGGCCGCACACTGAGAGGGACAGGGGCCACCAGGAGCCCACTTCAGGAGCCGTTCCATCCACCTGTGGTGGACAAGGCAAGTGGCGACACTACACGTGAAGTGGAGGGGTAAGTGGAGGCCCTGCGGTGGGGTCTAGGTACATGAGGGGGCACAGTGTTGGGGGGGGGGGGCAGGCACATTCTTTGCACAGGGGCCCTCTGCTGTCTGTGTCTGCCCTTGGGGGGAACTATACTGCACCTAATGTGGGGAACTATACTGCCTAATGTAGGGGAACTGTGCTGCACCTAATGTGGGGGACTATACTGCACCTAATTTGGGGAACTTTACTGCACATAATGTGGGGACTATACTGCACCTAATGTGGGGGAACTATACTGCACCTAATGTGGGGGAACACTGCTAGCTTAATGTGGGGAGAACTCTGCTGCACCTAATGTATGGGGGGGGGAACTCTGCTGCACCTAATGTGGGGGGAACTCTGCTGCACCTAAAGTGGGGGAACTGTGCCGCACCTAACGTGGGGGGAACTGTGCCGCACCTAACGTGGGGGGAACTGTGCCGCACCTAACGTGGGGGGAACTGTGACGTAACCTAACGTGGGGGGAACTGTGCTGCACCTAACGTGGGGAGAACTGTGCTGCACCTAATGTGGGGGCCTCGTATCGACGTTCGCTCACGTCGCTCTCCCAGAATTCAAGAGCCGGCGTTACTATGTCCTGACGCCGGTGCATTGCCGTGGAATGAGATTTGCCATAGAATGAGATGGTCCGCCTCCATCACATCCTATTGGCTCTCTCTTGTCACGTGACATATTTAAACGTCACGCATCGATGCGCACAGCAGTGTCAGTTTGGCTATCACAGGGAGAGGATCTCCTCACCCTGTGATAGCTGAAGGTGTACGGAGCTCTCGTGGCCCGACAGAAGTTCACACATGTACGCAGCTCATACGGCTGCCTCATATACATTTACTGTTGATCCACAGCGCTATCGGGATCCCGATGCCCGATGGCGCTGTCATCAGGATCCCCACGCCCGCAGCTCTACACCCCGTCCCCCGCAGCTGTACTCCCCGTCCCCCGCATCTCTACTCTCCGTCCTACGCATCTCTACTCCCCGTCCCCCGCATCTCTACTCCCCGTCCCCCGCAGCTGTACTCCCCGTCCCCCGCAGCTCTACTCCCCGTCCCCCGTGAACGCTCAGGGAGCGATCCACAGCGCTATGGGGATTCCTACGCCCGATGGCGCTGTCATCAGTGTGCGTCCCCGCGAGCGCCCCATGCCCGCAGCTGTACTCCCCGTCCCCCGCAGCTCTACTCCCCGTCCCTCCGTAGCTCTACTCCCCGTCCCGTTAACGCTCAGGGAGCGGGGAACAGAAAGTAGAGCATCGGGCGCAGGTAAAGTAGTACTGCGCATGCGCAGCACTACGCAAATAACTTAACCTGCGCCCGATGCTCTACTTTCTGTCCCCCGCTCCCTGAGCGTTAACGGGACGGGGAGTAGAGCTGCGGGGGGCGGAGGACGGGGAGTAGAGCTGCGGGCGTGGGGCGCTCGCGGGGACGCACACTGATGACAGCGCCATCGGGCATCGGGATCCCGATAGCGCTGTGGATCAACAGTAAGTGTATATGAGGCAGCCGTATGAGCTGCGTACGTGTGAACTTCTGTCGGGCCACAGAGGCCATGAGAGCTCCGTACAGCTTCAGCTATCACAGGGTGAGGAGATCCTCTCCCTGTGATAGCCAAATTGACACTGCTGTGCGCATCGATGCGTGACGTTTAAATATGTCACGTGACAAGAGAGAGCCAATAGGATGTGATGGAGGCGAACCATCTCATTCTATGGCAAATCTCATTCCACGGCAATGCACTGGCCCTAGTGCGTGACGTGCATGAACATCGGGGGGGGGGGGGGGGCGGCCCATGTCCATTTTGCTTGGGGCCCCCAAATTCCTTCAAACGGTCCTGCCTGTGATTCACTGGATGTAACTGCACTGAAAAAACAATTGGCATCAGCCCCACAAATTTTTTTTTTCTTGCCTTCTCCTAGATCAGGGGTATCAAACGGGTGGCCCTCCAGATGTTGCAAAACGTCAACTCCCAGCATGCTTGGACATGCCCAGACAGCCTTTTGCTGCAGCTAACGGCTGTCAGGAATGCTGGGAGTTGACGTTTTGCAACATCTGGAGGGCCACCAGTTTGAGACCCCTGCTCTAGATCAACACAGGAGGGAGTCTACAATTTCTCTGGATCATCTCAGATGTTTCTACACCATCATTGGAGTTCAGTAGATTGGAGATGATTTATAAAGACGCACTCCTGTCTATTTAAGGTCTCACAGCTGACAATGTATATCAGAGCAAAAAATAAGCCACAAAAGGAAAAAAATGCATTTAGAGCTCAGAGACAGGATTGTGTGTGTTAAGGATCACGCTTTGGCCGCACACACCGGCCGCGAGCCAGTTGCCTCTGCTGTCGGCGGGGCTTGGATTCGCATCGCAGGACGCGTACGCATGCGAGTCCCAGCCCGTCACTTACCATGCTCCTCTGACTCCTCCGCTGCTGCTTCTCAGCTCCGGCGCGCGTGTCCCCATCCCCTAGGGGTGCACGCGCGTCGGAGCTCTGAAATTTAAAGGGCCAGTGCATCCATAATTATGTCACACACCTGACACTTGTCTATAAATTCCTGCACCTCCCCCTCTTCCCTGCCGGATAGTCAGTGCCACTAGCCTGAGATTAAGCATTCCTTGTTCCCTATTTGCCTTATCCGTGTATCCAGACCTTCCTGCTATGTTATTTGACTTTGCACCTTTGCCGCCTGTCTTGACCTTCTGCTACGTCTGACTAAGCTACTGCCTTATCCTTCGGTACCTCACCTTGCCCAGCTACCTGTGTGGTCGAGCCATATCGGGGGTAGCGACTTGGGTGTTGCCTGCCACAGCAAGGCAATCCTGCCTTGTGGTGGGCTCTGGTGAAGACCAGCGGCACCTTAGACTCTGCTTCCCTATACTGTCTGAGTCATCAGCCACACAGGTTAGAGGATCCACATCCAGCTCCGTAACAGCATGGAGGCACAGATCTATAAAAGGGTTAAAAGATCTGCATTGAAAGTTCTTAAGAATGCGGTGGCCGCCACAATTCTCATGCTCCTTATGCTCTCTTTCTTACAGACAGCGTATTATGCCCCCATATGTGTCTTATGCCCCAATCTCTCACAGACAGCTCCTTATGTCCCCATCTCTCACAGACAGCTCCTTATGCCCTAATCTCTCACAGACAGCTCTTTATGCCCCCATCTCTCACAGACTGCTCCTTATGTCCCCATTTCTTACAGACAGCTCCTTATGCCCTAATCTCTCACAGACAGCTCCTTATGTCCCCATCTCTCACAGACTGCTCCTTATGTCCCCATTTCTTACAGACAGCTCCTTATGTCCCCATCTCTCACAGACAGCTCCTTATGCCCCCATCTCTCACAGACAGCTTCTTATGTCCCCATTTCTTACAGACAGCTCCTTATGTCCCCATCTCTCACAGACAGCTCCTTATGTCCCCATCTCTCACAGACAGCTCCTTATGCCCTAATCTCTCACAGACTGCTCCTTATGCCCTCATCTCTCACAGACAGCTCCTTATGCCCCCA